>NW_026732081.1:115000-482500 GCF_028476545.2 Physella acuta | reverse complement strand
CGTACTTTTTTATTTAAAAAGAACAACTACATGCCGTTTGGTGTTGTGGTTTGCTGACGGCCATCTAGTGTGAGTTTTTTTTTTATTGATTGTAGTTTCCTGATGGTCTCGAAGTGCTGTTTCTGCTTTCATTCATTTATTTCTTTAATACTTACTTTTCAGGCCAAAATGTATCAAATTGCTTGCTGATAATTTATTTTGACCTTTTTTGTGTGGTTATTTAAATACAAGTCACTTTTTAAAAACATTTATTTTCTGTGTATTAACTTATCGAGCTTAATTTTAACTGATGACTTTCAAATGTTTGTCCTTTTGGTCTAGATGTCGGTGTATTTAACCAAAGCATGCCAGGTTAAACGTCCACCTCGTGCTGCCTAAATCTATAGCTGCAGCAATATTGAAATCATCCACGTCCATATAAATCTCATTGAAATATTTTGTTGCTGAGGATAAAACTTAATACGGATCAAATAGATGTTGCCATGGAAACCAGATTCAAACAAGAATCATAATTAGACACATTATTTTCTTTCTAATACAATCCAACACAAGATATTAACGTAAACCTGTGTTTGATTTCAATTAGTTTTTAATCCTTTGATACATTTTAAATTAAATTCGTTTTCTTTTTGTCATAGTTTCGTGTCTTAATATGTCATAGGTTTAGATTTCAGTTATATTTATATAATATAAAAACAGAAAATGACTTTCCCGAACTCACAAAGTCTACATGATACACCATTTTAAAATGCCAGTTGCCATTTTGTCCAGATTTTTTCCACCACGATCTGTTGAACAAATGCGAAAGTCGTGTCGGGCACCAGTCGTGTCAGACGACCACTGACCGACGGCTGGTGTACCCAGAACTGATCCCCGCCCCGGGCCGATAGCCATTGATACAAATGAAGCCGTCAGAAAGAGCTCGCTAATGAGACGACGTTTAGGGAAAAATATAAAGAAAAATCCAAAAACAAAAAAAAAGTTTTCCAGTGTGAATAGAGCCTTATTAAACCCGGAGAATGTTATCCTAGAGAGGTGCAACGATTCGGTCTAAATAAACTCAACAATGACATCGGTAGCTCCCCTTAGGCGAGAATTGGAAATGTCTTGGGTTTTCTCCCTTTGATACTCAGTATTTAATGACGTATTACGCACGGATTAGCTGACTCGTTAGGGCTTCGAGACGAGGAGATATGCTCCCATCTTATACAATGGCTAATTTACTTTAGGGCTCAGCCTTCTCAAATTAGTGGATACTCTTAGCGTTTTCGGCGCGTGCGTCTAAAATTAGAATCCTCTCAGTGAGTTTGAAAAATTAAAAAACACATTTTTATCCTGTCTAGTGTGAAGATAAATCACACATTTAAAAAAAAAAATTCTTTCTAGTGTGAAGATAAAATCACACATTTTTAAACTCTGTATAGTATGAAAAGAAAATCACATATTCTTTATAATGTGTATTGTTAAAAATAAAATTACACATTTTTATCCTGTCCAGTGTGAAAAATAAAATCACACATTTTTGTATTCCGTCTAGTGTAAGGATAAAATCACAATTTTTTTTTTAAATTGTCTAGTGTGAAAAATAAAATCACATATTCTTTATCCTGTATTATGTGAAAATATTAGAATCACATATTTTTCACACCATGTGCACAAAAGGAAATAAACATCACATAATTTCCTCATCATGTGTACTAAAAATATGACAATCACATATTTTCTGCTACAAAAATTTGTGTACAAAAAAATTGGAGTGACATATTTTTCTTTATGCGTACAAAAAAATGTAATTGCATATCTTTTCTGCTCGTGTATTGAAAATAAGAAACATATATATATATATATATATATATATATATATATATATATATATATATATATATATATATATATATATATATATATATATATATATATGTAGTATGTATATATATATATATTATATATATCGAATACCACCTCATGTCCAGAAATGTATAGAAATAAAAATACAGGTAGTGAGTATTAAACTTTTGTTATAAACTTACATTCTGCCCTGTAAAATCACATCATATATAAATAAGGAGTATAGCGTAATTATTTTGCTTGAAAAATTAACCTCGTATAAAATATAAAAAAATATATACAGAAATTAAAAAAAAAAGACAAGAAATATTCTATGACAATGCTTTGTTTTTCTAAGTCTCTTCCAATGGTGGTTTACAAAAATATAAATGTGAAAACTACAAATATAAAAACTATGAATGTAAAAAACTACGAATGTGAATTGTAGGCTATGAATAAATAGGCAGTTCAGTTTTCTGCCTGTGGAGAGTTACATGATACCAGGACAATGACACGAGTGCACCTCATAAGACGACGTTCATCAATGACGTAATTGGTGGTTGGGTAACTGTGACGTAATGGTTAATAGGAACCCTAGCCTTAACCCTGGGGTGTTTGTGTAACCAGAGAGGTGTGTGTCAGGTGAGTGGTGTGATCAGGGTGGTATGGTGTTTTTCTCAAATTCTTCATTACCTGGAAGGTATTGCTCCATGGTATTTTAAAAGGTAATTCATCATCAAATTGTAATACCTAAATGAATCCCTGTATAAAATTTAATTTTGTTTTTTAAAAAGTATGTTTGAAGATTGAACTTCCGTGTTTGCACTATAATACAGCATTTTCTCGCCTAAATATTTATGGCGTTTGAAGTTTTACTGTATGCATAGAGTAAAAAAAAATTCTCATCTTTGATGAAACACTCTGGTCTGGAGATAATTTTGAATGTAACGATGTCTACACGTCTGAAAGCATCAGCAGTGAAAACAACAATCAACTATGAACACAATTTTAAAAGGTTTTAAAATCTTCATTTGTTTTATGAGTCTTCTTTAAACTTTGAGGTTTAAATTTAAACTGGTATCTAAAGAGAGATAATATTTATTACAACATAAATAATATTTTAAAAACACTTCAATACTAATTTTAAAAACATATAAAAACATATAAAAACACAAAAGTACTGTTATAGAGATAATTCTTTTATATTTTTTATTAAACATATAAAGTACGATTATAGAAATAATTCTTAATTTTTCTAACACATAAAGGACGATTATAGAAATAATTTTCCGCGATTTGCAACGCTTCAAACAATATTTTTTTTGTTGCTATTGGACAGTGCGAATGATTAGTCAACACACACCACTGAAATGGTCACTATGCAGATCAATATATCGTGGATTTAAAAATCTTACACTTATACATGGTAGTAATTCATAAACTGTACAACTCCGTGAATTAAAGTTTGTTTGATTAAAATTTCTGTATACTCGGAAAATCACAGTCTACCCTCAACTAGATCCTCAGCAAGCCATGGGCGGAGACTCAATTATTTCAATCTACTGTGACGACCGTTCTTGCAGTGATATTTTGATAAAGTCAGTAAGTTCTATGACACCAAGATCACGGAAACTTGTGTGCTGTATTATATAAACATGTTACGGCCTAATCCAGAAACCCTCCAACATGGGGAAATGGCAGGCCAAATCTGAAAATGACCAACCTTGACAAATAAAATGACCAACTTGACAAATAAAATTACCAACCATGACAAATAAAATGACCAACCTTGACAAATATCCGATATTTTCTTGACCTCAAGACTTGGTCATTCACTTTACGAAATATCACGTGACTTTTGGCCAGAGTTGGATACATACATTTTTATTGAGTATTATATTTCAGGTAGCTTAAATTATAATTCAAGAATAGTAAAGTATAATGATGAATTTTCTATCTAATTGTAGAATGTTTATTATTAGCAGAACTTCCAACAGTTTTGCAGCAAATAACCATCAAACTGTTTAAACGACGAACTTTGTGTTACAATAAGATAAAGTTTTTAGACATTTCGATTTTTTTTTTTGTTTCTACACTTGCAGCATTTTTTTGAGCACCTAGTAGAAGGCCTACAGCAACTACATGTGCATCGAGTGTAGCCCGGGCAGTCTGTGAGGGATTGGAAAGGACTCGACGGTTGTAAAGGATTTATCTTTTGTGCTCGAATATTACGGTATGATCTGTTTCTTGTGCAGAATGACAATCTCACATCTGGAATACAATTTTTTAAATAACATCATGTCAAGTTTCTAGCTTGTAGACAACGCACTCTAATTTCATGACATCTGTGAAAACACTTCTTGGGTCCCCATTACCTCTGTCAACATTAGGTATACATGACGAGTATCATCTCAGAATTTTTCTTGTGGGTATCAAACAACCAGATTTGGTTATATATTTTCTACCATTTCAAGCAATAGCCTGTCAAAATAGCATACTCACTGGTAGTTTCATGTACTTCGGACTTTGGCTATTACCCTCGGCCAATGTGGGAAACGGCCAGCCAAATCTATGTAAAACAAATGGGCACATAACAAAGTCGTTATCAGTTCCACGAGTTCCTTTTGTCGCCAAATCAATTAAGAACCGCCATCACATTTTTACCCTTTTAATTAAACTCTTTAAAGCCAAAAAAATTATGTGAGTGATTATTCCATGTCTCGAGTCAAGCGAGGTGGACCCTAATGTCTGTCCTCCATCCAATATTTATACGAACAAGGCAGGAAGATGAAGGTGTGACCTAGAGCCGTGATGTAATTATTCCAACAAAAAAAGCCAGGTAGTAATTGTTCAAGTCTCCCAGAGAACAGGGCGGGGGTGAATAATTCAAGCAGTTATTTGCCGTGTCTTGACTCGGACATGCTTGACTGGTCACGGGCTGGGGACGATTTTTATACTCACGCATATCGCTAGCACGCGCAATATTTACAGGGGAAGAGAAGGACGCGAACAGTAGGCGAACATTTTTACGAATTTTTTTTTGTTGAATTTTAATCTTACACTATGGTATCGATCTATGCTGAGACTCATGTTGTCTTTCTTAGTTGGGATGGCGTGGCTGTGTGGTGATTTACATGGTTAGAGTTCGATTACCGTGTTCGGGTTCAATGGACGACTTCGAACCCACCCACCTAGCTATGGTCTGTACCAGACTTAAGTCGGGGGGGGGGGTGGACTTTCGGCTGGGCATAGTGCTGACCCAACAATCCCTTCATGCACCAAAGTCACAGATACAAATGAACACTACTTCATCTGCCAAGTTATCGATAGAAACTGAAAATTTAATAGGTACAAGCTGGTTTTTTTTTTTTTTTTAAATAGAGACAAGCTTTTAAAAACCAGTCATCTCGATAAAAAACACCAAAAGTTCTTTAGTTAAAACTTTAAAAAATCAAGAACCTTTTTTTTAAAAAGTATTGACAGTCCACAAAATCACGTGCAGCCCCCCCCCCCCCTTCCCATGCTCACCCCACGTGCCATACGACATGTACTCACCAAATTAGATGCGACGATGAGAAGACTAAAATTTTAATTAAGGTCTGCTCACACCTCGCGTGTTGCCGTGTCGCGCAACATGCAAGCCTGCTCAAATCAAAGCCCGTGCGTGCTCCAAGGTAAGTTGATGAGCAGATAAAAAAAATTAGCCTCCACGACAGAAGAGTTCCGCGATTCCTGTTAGGTCATTTTTTATTTAGCCCAGTCACGGCGGGCAGGGATGAATAAATGTAGGATTATGTTGTCTTTTTGGTGGTTAAATATTAAACTCCCATGTTAAGTAAACCAGGCGGATTTTTTTTACCAACAAAAAGTAAAAGGAATCGGCCATGAATTATTACAAAGTCTAGGAGCGTCTATCTTGTAGGGTCACTGGAGGCCGTATTTTTCAATCTTATCCTGATAGTTCTACTCTTTGTTTCACCCTGTCCGTTCCATCTTGATAGATACAGCCACGACAGATGTTCTAGATATGTTGTCTCGTCCTTAGCGAAAATTATCTAATAATTCCAACTCGTAGAAATTACCTTTATGTTTTATCGAACCAATGTTCTTGTTACTTCCATCTGAACGTAGAAATGATCTTTACAATGTGTTTAACATTAATGATCTTGTGACTTCCATCTAGCCGTAAATATGATCTTCACAATTTTATCTAAACCACACAAATAATCTTCACAATTTTATCATATATATATATATATATATATATATATATATATATATATATATATATATATATATATATATATATATATATATATATATATATATACACTAGCTGTATGTCATTGCTTCACTATGACGTAAAATAAATTGAAAGTAGTACTGTGAAGAAATTAGAAAAAAACACACAATGTAGGTCGACAAAACAAAACAATTTATCACTCTAAACAAAAAAAACAAAACAAAATGTACACACAATACAACCAAAAACAATTAACGCAACATAATCTGTTTTGTAATCCTTGTAAAAAAACAATTTGACATAATGATTTCTAGAATATTAATTAAGACAAGCGAACTAGGGGAAATTATCACTCTCTTAATATTACTATGTATACTTCTAGAAATTTAATTTAAGATTTCAATACAGATCAATAATTACTTTAGCGTGTAATATAATAGTTTAACACTATTCGAGTTTACAAAAATATGTTGTCTACAATCAAAATTAAATATATTGTCATCATAAATGCTAAAATATTACAGCGTAAAAATAATGAAAGTTTTTAAAAACATAATTGGTATAAAATCAAATTTTTTAATTGTTAGAGATATTCTATCTATCTACATGGTAGAACATTCTGGAATAGAACATTCTACAATTTTTATCTAAACCAAACAAATGATCTTAACAATTTTATCTAAAAGACACAAATGATCTTTACTATTTTATCTTACAAAGGTATTTCTTATTATTTCCATCTAGTCACAAAGATTCTTTAAATTCGTAGCGAGCAGCCTATCTTCTTAGATTTAAAGAGCAATCATATCTTAGCATTTCTTTCTAGAAAAAAAAATGATCTTCACAGTAAATATCTTTATCTTTATAGCTATCTGAAATTATCTTCACTATTTCCTATAGCACTAATGATTTCCATAATTTTACCCCGCCCCCCCCCCCCCAAAAAAAAAAAACAAAAAAAAAAAACAACCTTTAAAAACCTAATTCAAACGATACAAGATTTCTTCATAATACCTCATTTACAAAATTGTCTTAAACATTCAGCCAACAATCTTCATAGCTGTAGCTATCAGAATTTATCTCTACATTTCCACTATCACTAATGATACCGGTACATCTAACGAACCAGAGTTTCTTTCCGGCATCTCTTCGGGGGAGGTGGGGGGTATTGGGGGTCCATCCCGGACGATATGAAAAAAAATGTACAAAGAAAATGTGTTCTTTAATCAGTGTCCTTACCCTCCTCGGAAATATTAAGCCCCCCCCCTCCCCACCTCGCCAAAAAATGCTTGAAAGAAACCTTGAAGCAGACACAGATGTAACAATACCCCATCTAGCAGAACAAAAGTATAGACTCTCCCTAACCCAACTGATATTCCAGAGTACAGACAGCAAGGAGAAATCTCCGTGTAGAAGATCTCTGTCTAGCAGATACAATCAAGTATGATGTTAATTAGAGGACAGAGATTAGCCGACACGTCGGTTCTTCAACCCACAGCATCCTCAAGTTCTAGTTGTAATAGAGTTAACCTCTCGCCTTCTTACATCACTTCCGGTGGTAAACAGGATGCGGAAATTGATTGTCAAAAAATAAAACGTGTATTTTACTTAGGTTTATCTCGAGAATGTGGGAAAAATGGAGGGGATAGCGGGGTAGGGGGCGGGGAAAAAAAGCTGACGTCATCGTGTTGCACCATATCTCACCCATAAAAACATAAACGGTTAAAGTGATGTTTTACAACAGAGTTGCACGTTAGTGCACTTTAAAATGTGTATGCCTTGGGTTGGGGAGGGGGAGTCGGGGGAGGCAGGGTGTATTTCTGATATTTTTTCTCGGAGGGCGGGGGGGGGGGGGGGGGGGTTAATACTTCTGGTGGGGGGGGGGCTATCAATAATTGTGTTTATTGTTAAAAAATAATTCAGATAAGTTTCATTTTGTTGTACAATAAACAATTGACTTATTTATGATAGCTATTTACGAGTAAAAGACAATGTATTTTTAATCTGAGTCAGAACAAAACTACAATGTCCTTTATGAGTTATACAAAATATAGTGTGAAATAATTTTTGTTTCGTGTATTTGTTAAATAAGACGAATCAAACACACTTCTTTCTTGTTCTTCGTTCTTAATTTTTAGCGTTGGAAGTGATCGAGCCTTAGAAGTCATCCATAAATGAAGTCACACTCGTAGGGGGAGGGGGGGTCCGTAATTTTGTGACGATGTGTGATGAGGGGGAGGGGGGGTTCAGATGTTGCGACGTCACATTTTTGCATTATAAAAAAGCAATGTTAGAAAACGAATTTTAGACGTTATTTCGCATTTTAGATAACTGTTTTAATAAATTGTAATAGTTTAGACAAGATTTTAGAAAAATATCGATGTTTAAAAAAAATTCAACTGCAATTTTGAGGGGGGGGGGGGGGTTTGTAGGTTGAGGCGTGACATCATTTTAGGGGGGGGGTCTGGCTTTTTGTGACGACGTATGACGGTGGGGAAGGGGGGAGGTAAAAATCGACAAAAAAGCGTGACGTCATTTATGGATGACCCCTTATCTGCCAGAGGGTTAGAACTCGAGACTTTACCAAACACACTGATTACGTTTACAAATAGCTTTTGGGCTGTTATACGAATTCTGGCAGGGTAAATGGATAATTCAACATTGAAGTTGAAGAGGGGTTGGAATAACATGTGTCTACACTACTAGAACATTAACGTTGCAAGCCTACTGGTATTTTTTACTCGAAGCAAATTAATGTTAGTTGTGTTGGGATGATGGTCAGGGCAGTAGAGAAATTTTGTATTAAAAGAAATACAAAATTAATATTTTTAACGGGTACACTAGTAGACACTGGTCTTTTTTTCCCACTATCTGTTATAGCATAAAACAAATGAAAAAAAAAACTACCAAACATAACATGAGTACTGCTGAGGATTCAAGAAGTACGGGCTTCTAGTGTTGCTGTTGTGCCAGCTTTGTTAAATGTCGCTTAAAATATCTGAATCAGCATTGAAATAACTAATTTTATAAAGTATTTGAGTTAAATTCCTGCGTTGTCGCTTGCATGAGACATGCAATTTTCGTGTATGCAGTCAGATATTCGTTCTTACAATAAAATTAAATACTGTCTTGTACAAAATTAACATGACTAAATGAGAAACATTTATCAATGAAACATTTCAAATATTTGTTTTTTTTGTAGGTTATCTTTTTTTTAAACACAGAGTAATTTCCCATGTAAATGTTTTGTTTTTAGTACTAAGTTAACAACATACGGCAAGATATAATAAAATACGGGACTTGAAAAACCAAATGGGGTGATAAAAATAGAACAAGTGCCTGATGACTAACCGGAGGTTGAATTAAATATGAAATAAGCTAATGGGACGTTTTGATGCGCTCATTAGCCAGCAGGAAACAGAATCCCGCCTAAAGGACCGCGTCACCAAATGCCGCGGAAAGGTGGCATGCATAGTTGATTGTGTGGGCATGACACGCGGTTAGGCGACCTGCAGACGATCAAATGTCACAAGGCTGCAGTCGCCCGGCCAAGATGGCACAAGGGGAGTCAGCCCGCAGTCAGCTCCGTGACTCCTGCTCCTGTCAGCTTTGACATTACCAGGCGTCATTGCGTCACTTCTACCCTTTCCTTGCCAATCCGGCAACACCCAGTTTGGCATATAGATGCGACTCAGCGTCGCACTACGACTTCCTGGCACACTGCACATCAAACAGATCCCGTCTGATAATAAAAACAATTGGAAAATTAGCGCTTGCTATTTTTTAAAGCATTACCGTAGTTTAGATCGCAGTTTTTTTTTGTGGTTTTTAAAAAAAAAAAAATCTTAATTAGCATTATCAAATCCCACAAAGACATACTTATTATTACATTCTAAATAAAAATACAGAGATTCTGATTAAAGCATTTCATAAAATTATTCATGGATACCTATTCTGCGATATTTTTTTTATAACAAGCTTTTATACTGGTGTTAAACAGCTGAATTAGAGGTCAATATTTGTTTAACAAATAAAATATATAATAACTGGTTTATGGTAGGCCAGTTTGTTGAGTTCTAAATAAGGAGAAATAGAAAGATGATTATCTATTCATTTCCACAGCCTGACAAATGTGAGGTAATCCACATCTCATCCAATCCACCACAGATAAATGTGCTTAACTAAATAGTGAGTGGCTTTATTCAGACCAATACATTTCTCTTAACATTGTAAAGTTCCCTTTTCAAACCATGGGGCAAGTGAAGTAAAGTCCACCTGTTTCTGTGACCTCTGCATATGAAGGGATAGTGTGGTGAGCTCGGCCGCCTTTACTTTCCGTAATGTGAGTTGGGTACCCATCGGAGCTGGGTGGACTCAGGGACGTTCTAGTGACTGGAACCCGGATTCGAACTTGGTAAATTCGGGGTAGCAGTCTAGCGTCCTACCACTAGGCCACACCTTCCACTATTGTTTAATTAACAATTTCATTCTTTTAGCCAATGTTAGTACTTATAAAAAATTTCCATGTTTTCACATTTAAAATATCTATTACTGCCCAGTTACTGATTCTTGCATTAATGTTATTGAAGATGAAGCATGTATAAAACATTTGGCATACAAAGTGCTTGGTCAACTCACCAAAGCTCCCAACATACTGTTTTCTCAAATACAAGTCAACATACATTGTCATGTTGGATGATGTGTATAATGTGAAGGTATTAAATTCTTCAGTAAATTAAGGTCCACTATTTTGTTTTAAATTAAAACACTTGATAAACTAGAACTAGAAATGGTTATCTTATATATGGAATGAAAATTGGTGTAGGTATAATTATGCACAGTATAAATAAAACTATTTTAGATTTTCAATCAATGTAATGACAGAGAATATTTAAAACCAAATCAATATTTAATAAGGACAAAAAATAAAGTAACTTAATAAAACATGACATTTTCTAGACTATAACATTTAGTCAACAATCTGCTATACACTTTTCTTTAAGTTAAAAAAAAATAGGAGCAGAAAAATCAACTTTTCTAGAAAAACCGATGCAAGGGAGGTAATTCATTTTTTTACAGTCACAAACAAGAAGGAGGATTATAATTTTTAAAAGTTCAATTTCAAAAGTTATACTTTTTCTTCATTAAAACAACAATCATTAAATATAAAGCCAGCATCTATTAACAAAATATTTGTGAGTAATGTACAGGTTTTATACATAAATTATGAGATATAAATCTAGAAAACATACAAGCAGCCAGTGCACATGGCAGCTTAGTGTGTGACATAGCCATAGTATAAAATTAATGTCACAAGAATATATCGCCTTACTCCTATTCCTTTAAAAACTTTAAAAACCTTAAAAAATTTACAATTATATTTCTTGATCAACCACATCTAAACCAGTTAACCTTATCTGAAAATTATTTGCTCATTAATGTAAATTTAATTATGCACAGTTTGTTACTTATAACTGTCAAATTTACCTAATGTACACTTAATAATGTTATTGTTTGCAGTTCAATGTCATTTTTATCACAATTAAAAAACAGGCATTTCTGTTAAATTAATTTAACAGTATCAAAATACCATTTGAAACATGTGTCAAAAGAAAAAGTTTCATGAATAGCTAGTCAAGATTAGCTTCTAAACATCCTTTTAAATATATTGATGTTGTTAAACAAAAAGAAAAACTGAATAGGACACATCAAGATTTACCTGAAATAAATCTTAACTTGAAAGTAAAAGGAGAGAGAAAGTAACTGATAGTTATTAATTGGAATAGAACTTAACAATTGTTGGAATTTTGAAAAAATTGTGTACAACAACTTAATTGCAGAAAGCATACTTTCCATTAGTGAAAATACAATAAGAAAATCAAAAGTTAGTTCTTATTCACCACATTTTCTTCAGTTAAAATTACAGTGTCATCATAATCAACAAATAATTTGTTGTGAAAGCTCAGAAGCTGTAGCCCAAACAGTAAGTAATGCACGTGAAGTTGAAATCTTGAAAAAACTATCAATAACTTAAAAGTTTAATTAAACTTTTTCATAGCGATAAAACAATTAAATTAAAATTATCATCTAATGACTTTCTAAGACCGGTATAGCCATGTCATGATAATCTTTTTTTTTAAATTAATAAATATTAAGAAAATTACAAAAACAGAATCATTATTCATAAAATAATGAGAATATTGTTCTTCAAAATAAGGGGGATAATCCTGTAAATATAGCAGGCTAAGCAAAAATAAAAGTAAGCAGAAATGAACTTGGAGAAAAAAGCAGTTATCTTTGATTTCATTGTGACCTGTATTTTGAATCTTTTAAATCAGAAGAGGAATGGCTGCAGTATATTGCACACTTATAAATGTCTCTTCACAACAGTATGACTATTCCTTCTCTGGACTTGTGGGGGATCCTGCATTTGTTATTGTAACCAGAGGAGGGTCCTGCGAGTGGTGCCGGGACTCTGGTGAACTGGCATCTTTTGACATGAGAGACTGACGAGCTGACTCTATGGGTATGAGGTAATCATCACTGCTATCATCAACTTCATCTTCTTCTTCATCAGAGATTAGATTAAATACACTACTACAAGCTGAAAATAAACAAATTAGAAAAATTAATTTTAAAAATCAAAATGTATTTTGCACAAGAAAGATAAATACATCAATAAAAGCATCAATAAAAAAACAAAATAAACAAATAAAAAAGAATTAAGAAATAAAAGGTGAAAAACCTGAAAAGGCTTCAGGGTATGTTTTTTCCAGTCTCTGCTTAAGCAACCTGCAAGCAGAAAAAATTCACATTTTTTAAGCTGTTTTTTTTTAAAAATATATTTTGGTTTACACTGGGACCACACACAAATTTGTCATTTTTGAGAAAAGAAGACAGGACAACTTCAAGTGTTTTAAATGTTTACATAATTATTATAGGGAGATCATTTCACATAATGGAATTTTTGTACAAAAAACTTCAATTTTATAAGGCTAAAATAATAAAAATAAAAAATATAAATAAACTTAGAAAAGACCAAGTTGGAACATACCTGATACGTTTAAATACAGTATCTAAATCTTTTTTCATTTCTGACAACAGCTGAGTATGTTTGTGGAAGTCTTTTAATGTTGCCTCATAGCGACCAGAAGATAAAATATTGAAATTGATCAACATCTCATTCGTCTTTTCAAAGCGGGAGAGCCTATAGAACAAATTTAAGTGTAAACATTACTTCTGTGATCATCAACAGGAAACTATAACCTTTTATCTATTTAACTCTAATTGCTAGGTTAGGAATAGCTAGTGTTGGATTTTTGGAAATCGTGAAAAAAACCTTGAATTTGATTTTGCTGCTATGGATCATAAAATATGAAAAATAACAAAGCAAGAATATATTATTCTTGATTCTGTATCATTTAATAATCTGTGCATAAATATGAACAGTAGAAAATGAATACCTAAATTACATATTCAATTTTGCAATAAAAATGAAAATTTAAAAATAAATAATTCTGGATGTTTCAATTTATTTCTTTATAATTTTTTCATAAGACGCAAATTTTACTAACATATCTCTTTGAATAAAAACCATTGATGTTATGTCTTCTCGATTAACTTGTTCCATTAGGGAGGAAGCAAAAACTGTGGCTTCATCACGACCAGAGTGTAAGGTTCCACTGTGTTCATCTTTGACCACACTTGTCATTCTCAATAACTGAAACAAGTAGTTTAAAGTAAAGTGTTAGATTTTTATTAACTATATTAATTCTGACAGCAAAAAGTTGTGTTGATACTTAAAGTAGCTCAATCATCAAATGGAGCCAAAAAAGTTCCAAAGTTGATGTTCATTAAGTTAACTGGTAAGGTTTTCACATGAGTTAGTGACCAATATGAACTAAATTCAATATGGCTTACAAATTTACAGGAACACACTTATTAGAAAATCACTTAAAATAATTTAAACAAGACATTATACCCCCCCCCCCCCCCCAAAAAAAAACAAAAAAAAAACAACAACAACATGTTATTAGGCAATCCCATTACTATGATTAGGCCTTAGGCTTAGGCTAAAGATTAACATTGATTTAACCTAATGTTTTATTTATTTCATTTCAGCTTAAATTTCACATTTAACAGTTAGGCCTTCAAGACCTATATCTGCAAAGTATGACTACAGTACAATTAAAGTAATTAAAGTGATCAATTAGGCTTAAAACTTAAATACATTTTAATAAATTGTTGTTTGTGGGTGGGGGTACAATGATGCAATATGCAAAACAGGGAAACAGAAAATATAAGGCATTATTTGGAGAATTACATATATTCCCTATTTAGCAAGACATTAAGATAAGCCACATGACGAACACACAGCAATTTTACTCAATTTATTCAACTATTTGTAGTTGTATATTATTATGATAAATTAAAATCAGATAAATAATCAAATTTATTATGACAATTTTTTTTTCTTCTTCAGTTAGGCATTTGCACTTAAGAAATGAGTAGGAGCCTTGTTGGCCTGCTAGTCTCGCTGTAGCTAATAACTAATCTAGTAGCTAGACTAGAAACTAGTTCAGTCTAGAGCTAGACTAGAGTAGTCTAGATACTAGAATAGATAGTTCTAATTTAGTAGTGAGTAGTGAGACGTCAGTGAGAGGTGAGGGTAAAACTCCATTTTAGTGTATTTTATTCGCTGCTTCTCGTATACTTCCGGTTAAGTGTATTTTATTATAAACACAACCCAAACTCACAAAACTATTTAGAAAACACTAGGATTAAACCTAGATCTACTTATGTTTTTAGGAAAAGGTAAAAAAGATTTTGTTTCTCTCTGTCTGCGTTTCTGTAGCGATAGTTGTTTTACGAGATAAGGTTGCTGATCTTATGCTCAACCCCCAACCTGGAGGACCAGGGTGCTAGCTTTCGTCTGACCCCTACCCGCGCAGACCTTCCCAGCTTGGTTGAACCTGCCAGGAGTTAACACTCCCGCTGGTATAGCTCTGGGGGTCGTCAGGGTACGCAAGCTGCCAAGCCACGACAAGGCCCTAGCACCAGATGACAGATCTTCAACACACTAGTAAAACCTGTTTTACTCTATGGAGCCGAGACATGGAGAATAACTGCTATAAATAAGAAGAAAATACAATCATTTATAAACGCATGTCTCAGAAAGATCCTGCGAATTCGCTGGCCTAAAACCATCAGAAATGATGTTCTATGGCAACGGACAAATCAACTGCCAGTGGAAGTAGAGATCCTCCAGAGAAAATGGAAATGGATTGGCCACACACTCAGGAAGCCTGTATCCAGCATAACAAGACAGGCCCTCACCTGGAATCCACAAGGCAGGAGGAAGAGAGGCAGACCAAGAAAGACCTGGAGACGTGACCTGGAACTGGAAGAAGACACCAAGAAGATTGGATACACTTGGGGACAGTTGGAGAGACTAGCCCTGGACAGAGACGTCTGGAAAGCTCTTGTCAGCGGCCTATGTCCCAGTAGGGACGACAGGCAAACATGAACATGAAAAAAGATTTTAAAAAAGCATTACAGTTCCAATTAAATAGCGTGTGATCGTCGGCGTGAGAAAAATCCCTAGACGGTCGAGGGTTCACCATGAGTTCATATTGACTTTAATTATCTGCATACGTCATAGCTTGGGCAATTGCTATTTGAAATTGTGGTGGCCTCAGTGTTGGGGTCATTGTGAGTTCATATATGTTTATTTATAGTTTATAGTATCATGCGTGAGAGATGCTTTTTACAATACAAACTTAAATGCCTAGCAATTATGAGTTTGGTAGTTTACCCATCGCCATGGAAACTTTAACTGACACGAACATATTTTCAAGAGTAAAAAAAAAACGAAATAGTGCACATTCAATAATTCCAAATTTGGATTTTTCTCAAGTTTTGACAAAAGTAAATTAGGCCTATCTAAAACTAAAACTCATAAAGCAATTGAAGTGACTACTCGGAAGAAAATAAATTTTTCTCACCGACGTCTCCACTTAGTCGGCAAAAGATAGCTCTGCGCATGTGCAGTGACCTATGGCTAGAGTTAGATTTAGGGTTAGGACTAGGGTTAGGGTTAGGATTAGGGATAGGGTTGGTGTTAGGTTCTGCGGTTGTAAACACACGCATGCACAGTACCATCGAAAACATCGCTGCGATGGCAAGTCGTAGTTTCTCTCAATTGCGCATGCGTATCTTTTTCCGGCTAGCATTGGCCAAAAGAAATCTAGGCTTAGACTTAGAGTTTTCCTAACGTTTTTGTATGTTTCGGTTGTGTTGATAATAAAATATGCTAAACTGAAGGTGAACGTGAAGCGGGGAAAAAAATACGCTTAAGAAAGGCTAAATATACCATATAGGCCTACAAAATTAAATAAAAATTGGAGTTTACTGTTTTACCGAGAGGTGGGCACCCTCCTGGTTAATTTGATAACTGAGTCTAGAGTCTAGTTACTAAAGTTAGTCTTAAGTCTAGTAAATAATAGTAATTTAACATAAATTATGCCCAATAAATTACTTATACTTCTTAGTTAAGTCCAAATAATCGATTCTACAGAGTAGGTGTAGATCTAGACTCTAGAATATGTTGTCCTAGTCATAAAACTAGTGTTAGTAGATGTCCTTTTACTTTTAATTTTGTTTTTGTTTACAATTTTATGCAGGGTCTGGCAGCAAGGCCAGATTTTTTGTTAGATACAGTTTATATTATTATTTTGGGTAACAAAAGCGATTCGATCTAGGTATTTAGAATCACTAGCATCAGTGGCGTAGCGGGGTCGGGTGTCACCCGGTGCGGCACTAAATGGTGTCACCCCCCCAGAGGCGTTGCGACCCTTCCCGGGAACAAACTTTCATGTTTTCGATTTGCACCCCCCCCCTCAAACTTTCGATTTGCACCCCCCCCCCCCTCAAGTTTTTTATTTGCACCCCCCTCAAACTTTCAATTTGCACCCCCCTCAAGTTTTTCTCTATATATTTTGCCTTGGTGTCACCCCCCTAAATGGTGTCACCCGGTGCGGTCCGCACCCCCCGCCCCCCTCGCTACGCCCCTGACTAGCATTGATAATTACCAGTAAATTTGTTAAAGTTCTTTATATTTATGATACATATTAAGATATATGTATACATAGATCTATATATAATCATCAAATGAATTATTTCCAAATTTACAAATCCCTCTCTTTTGTTAAATTAATTTATGAATTCTAATTAGGTAGGCTTACATTAACAAAAATAAAAGACAATAGAAACTAAATTATAAAATATGTCATGTAGGCCTAGGTAAATATGTTATTCCGAAAAGTAAGTTAAACCTAATTAAAACTTGATTGATTAGTCTAACTGAAAACTGAAAACATTACAATAACTAGATCTGAATGTTGATGAAATATTATTTTTAGCCTATTTGGCATTTCTTTAAAAGTTGCATGTTCGTCCATTATTAAACTTAACAGAAAAGAGTTCCTTTTAATGTTGACTTGCTAAACAGCGAGTCGGGTTTTCAGAAATAAAAACAATCCAAAATGGTAAATGTTGATTTAATCGTCTTAACTTTAAATTATAATAAAATGAATATCACCCATGATGCGTTTGTTAAAAGTGAACCGAGATTCCCCTTAGGCCAGGGCCCTTAAATTACCCTCAATGAAACCTAAAAAAAAAAAAAACGAACAGAGCAGTCGGCATTCACTCAGGACTCAGTTTTCAGTCAAGAGTCACTGTCACTCAGTCACAGCCCCCCAGTAGCTGTAGAAACAGCTGTAGTACAGTGAGTGACTGTACATTGTACAATAACAATGGATCCATCATAGAGTTGATAGGAATTATTTCATCATTTTTGACATTGATAAAAAATAGTTAGGCCTAGTCACACTCTAGTGTTAGTTAGTAGTAGTAGTAGGCCTATTATTTTATTTTTTTACATTTTGCCATCAAAGCGGCCATAAACAAAAAACTAATGACATCAAACCTGAAAATAATTTAGAAATAGCCTATAGGCCTAATATTTTTAGAATCAATGTTATAGGCCTAATAGTTTCAAGTTCAAATTTATTCAAAAAACGGTTACAATTGTAGGCACAAAGGCCTTTTTTCATATTGGCCGTTTAAACAAATAAAACAATTCAATAACACATAGCAAATTTGAAAACACTTTTCAAATCCGGAGAACTAAAAAATAATGTGTTTAGTTTAAAAGTTTAAGGCTTTATTTCTATTTATTTTCATCAAGCCAAAGTTAATTTGTAAGGCCTATAAAACCCGAAGTTTGACAAACATCTTTACAGGAACTTTTAACTTTGTGATCAATATTCTGAAAACCCCACTTCATAGAAATTTTTCTCAAAACTTTGCCAATAAAACTTTTGGATTATTGAAGATGCCGATGTTCGATAATAGACCCTTCCAAAAATAGGTGTGTTTGGTTGTTAGTAGTATTGTAATCTCAACTAGCTTTATATTTAGAAATTAGGGTTAGGCGAATGGTAGGGCTATCATGGTTAACAGTAACATTGACCTTACGATTATCAAGCCTGTATTGTCTGTATTTTAGTGAACTGCCAGTGTCCTGAAACCCCTTTTTAAAGAACATTCTATTATCAGACACTGGTATAAAAAGATCCCCCGGTTGGGTCCATTATTGTACAACTGTAAATGTTAAATATTTAGGCCTATATAGTTTACAACAGTTCAAATTTTGTTCATTTGGTCTTTGCCCAGAATCTAGATTTCTGTATAGTTCTAGATGGCTAGGGCCTGGGATAATATTGTTAATGTGTAGTAAAGCACATTGCTTTTGACCAATAACTATTTTATAAATTTTTTTTCTCAAACAAGGATGACATTGAAATATATGGGTCTATAATTCACGTGTAACGAGTACCTACGGCTAGTTTAATAATGGTACCCAAATCAGCCACATGAAATCAAATGTGACAGACTTCTTCAGTTGATGTTGTTTAACCGTCAAATAAAAATCCCTTCTAAGGCTATAAAACATGTGAGCTAACAAATTTCCCCCTCCCTACTGATGCTAGCAAACCTGCCCACTGGGGCAGCATAAAAGCTTCTATTGTCTTGTTTTAAGTTGTCTGTCTTTTTTAACTGTTCATCTTTTTGTCCTCACTCTGTGGTGCACGCTCGGCTAATATTTCCCAAAAATTACACATGGAACTTTGCACCTTGCATGGGCAAAATCTTTATCTGGCCTATAATTTTCAGGTTTAGTGATAATAGTGTTACAGTGGCACTCACATATTAATTAAGGAAGAGATAAAATGTAAATTTAGATTCTATGATTAGTTTTTAGAACAATATACTGTATTTTTTTATCTTTGCTCTAGAAAAGTACACCTCCCTGTTAACCAAATATAAAGTGTAATCCTAAGATCGTAACATATGGTGTATAAATAATTAATCTGTTAATTAAATGTGTGTTTCACTATATTAAATTTTTTGTTTCCTTTTAGCCTCAAAATGAATATATTGAATTACATACCAAGCGCCATGGAAGGAGATTTGACTATGAAGAGAGAAAGTAAGTATCACCTGAGTTGGCATAATTGTTGTTTCATCATAATAGCTGCTGTACTGTAATTATGTTTTATGGATCACAGCATAAAATTTTTTAACAATGATTATCTTTAATTAGGAGAAAGAGGGAAGGCCGCAAGCCTCATGAAATGGCAGAAAAGGCCAAGAAACTTAGGGGCATCAAGGCCAAATTGTACAACAAAAAGAGGCATTCAGAAAAAATACAGATGAAAAAGACGTAAGTATTATTTAAAATTAAATTGTGAAGTTAAGCCTTTGCTGTAAGTGTAGCTCATTTAATTTTCACAATCACATATTTGATTAGTGATGGCTAATTAGTATGAAATTTGCAGAATCAAAATGCATGAGGAAAGGAAAACCAAACAGAAGTCAACAGACAATGATTCTAAATATGGTAATCCAACATATCTCTTGGAACGTGAGAATCAGATTCGTGCCAAAATCCTCTCCAATACCATCAAACAGAAGCGCAAAGAAAAAGCGGTACTAATTTTTATTTACAGTATTCTTTTTTTATTTATTGAAGTACATATATTTAGCATAATACTCTAATATACCTGCATTTACCTTAGTAAAATTGATTAATGAATTTAGTGATCTTAATTATGTCCTTGTTAGTAACACTTTTCATGGTCTCCTATTATCACTTATTAAAAAAAGGGCAAGTGGGATGTTCCAATACCCAAAGTTAGGGGAGTTTCAGAAGCAGAGGTGTTTAAAGTTGTCAAAACTGGAAAGACAAAAAGTGAGTTGAGTGTATTTTACTTTTACTGAATGTATTTGTGTTGTTTATAAACTGAAAGACTGTACAATGCTAAAACTTATCAGTGTTTAAATATTTCTGTAGATGTTTTATGTGATCTGCATAATAACACTTTTTTATTGATTTAAAAACTAAATGAAATAGTAATTATAAAGAATTTTAAATAGTGTTTTTTGACATTTTAAGTGGTCACTTCCATAGGGTATGGACAAGTGGCCCAAATGGATTTTGTGTGCTCTATCTAATCAATACAAAAACTATTTCCTTTGCTTTCATATTAATGTTTTTACGATACCATTATGGTTGGATTTTTCAAGATAGTTTGTAATTTGACCATTTTCAGGGAAAGCTTGGAAAAGAATGGTCACTAAAGTCACATATGTCGGTGAGGGATTTACAAGAAAGCCTGTCAAATTTGAGAGATTTATAAGACCTATGGTATGTTTTCAAAAACTGATTTGTTTCTTTTGCATAGTATTTTTATATAACATTTACTAGGTTATACATCATATTGAATATGAGATGTTTTAAAATTTAGTTTTTGTATAACCAATTTAGCATAGGTATTGAAGGATTTATTTTTTATACTTTCTAGGCTCTCCGTTTTAAAAAAGCCAATGTGACACATCCAGAGTTGAAGGCCTCATTTTTCCTTCCAATTATTGGTGTGAAGAAGAATCCCAGCTCTGCCATGTATACAAGTCTTGGTGTTATAACTAAAGGAACAGTTATTGAGGTAGGTTCATGTATTTGTCAGATTTTTGTTTGATCAAACTTCTAAAATGTTATTAATTTATTCCATCATAAATCATTCTGTAATTTCATGTTTTTATTCACCTTAATTTGCTAGTTCACCATTAAGAAAAATCAACTGCTATAGATTATTTATTTACTTGACATCTCTTTTCTAGGTTAACATAAGTGAACTGGGTCTTGTTACAAATGCTGGAAAAGTTGTGTGGGGTAAGAAAACCAGCTGTTTGAAACTATCTTGTAGGAGTGCATATTTATCAGTTACAATTATTTTTTTTTACAATTTAAAAGAATGTGAGATTATAAATGAACTTCTGTATAATGTATGTTTAAAATATTTCAGGTAAATATGCACAAGTCACAAATAATCCAGAAAATGACGGTTGCATAAATGCTGTCTTGCTGGTTTGAATGTGTATTCTTTGGGGGATGGGTCATGTTCAAATAAAATTATTACCACATTTTTGTCTCCTTTTTATTTATTAAGTTTTTATTGTGTGCATGTGGATTCTGGTCAGGAATCATTGTTGTCATTATATTTTGTTTACCTACGCAAACCTGTTCAGACTTGACAACTATGATCTGCCTTTTGGTTGCTCAAATCTTACTCCCTCAGAGTTTGCTGAGTGTAGTGTTAATAAAAACTGTAGAATCTTTGAGGTACACACTCTTTTTGGCATTTCTTTTGCTTCTGTCTATAAACAGCTGGGCTAAATTTGTGTTAATTAGCATCTAGGTGATGTCGTTTGTTCAGAACCATAATACTATAGTTAAGTTTTTTTTTTTAAAGAAATTCAGACATTCACATAAATAAATGTTGAATGCTTGACTTTGTAAGGCAGTTAAAGTGGTTCTAAACTACAGTATACATTCAAAGTCCTGATTTGTGCATCGAAAACCTTCCATTAGCTCTTGGAAAATGCAAGGAAGTTTTAAAAATAAAATACCAAAAAAAGTTGTTAAAGTGCTTATTTGGTTCTAAAATAAATTACCCTGTTTTTTTAAAAAAAATAGCTGGTACAATATCTACTTGTGTAACATTCCTGCTTCTATCTTTAAACAGCTGGGCTACATTTGTGTTAATTTAATAAACATCTAAGGTTCTTCGTTCTTAATTTTAGTGTTAGAAGGGATCCCTTCCAACACAATTAAGGATACATATCAACTGGTTATGTGCTATTGAGTTAATTGAGGCTCTTGACTCTGATTTCAGCCAGCTTTTCTTTTTGGATTTGCTTCCATTGCATTTGTCCAACCAAGAACAAACTACAAGGCAACAGTTGTTTGTTTTTGGAGTTGTCTCTCCTAGAAGTAGTAGAAGAGTGGCTGTCCCCAACTAACGAGCCTCATCTACCCGAGGGTTTAAACTCGAAGATTTTCGGTTTAACAACCATGAGCTTTACCGATTCAATTACGCCGACCACTATCTAAGATTCCAAGTGATGTCATTTGTTCAGAAACATAAAACCATACTGTTAACATTTGGTAAAAATAATAAGAGTTGGCACAATACCTAAATCAGAGTGTGGAAATACACAAACACATTTTAGTACTAAATTCTCTGGAATTTTTGTTAATAAATGCTTCTCAGAGTGACAATTAAAAGTTCACTTAATCACTAGCACCCTATAGCATCTCAATGGCAGCAGCCAGTGTTTTCTTTGTGTAATTGTGACCTTGCACTGGTATTATGTTTGTAAAAATCAATTGAATAGACTGCATTTACAAAATTAAAATGTGGTTTGGTAATTTTGCAGTATTTAAGTAGTTCTGATGCTCTAATTTTGGGTGATTAAATTGCAGGATCACACCCTCCCCAATTTTAATGCTATTAAAACAGTTTTTTGTTTTATATCCAATTAAACAGCCTTTGAAAGTATAGTGAACAAAAAATTTCCTGCTCTTGAAAATTATTTTGCATGAACCCAGTACATTATTTGAGTTGAAAGTGATTCAGAATTTTATTTGTAAAGTTTTAATTTTTTTCCCTCCTTTTGGCTATGTAACTTTAACAAAGCGTTGTTGAAAATAAAAACCTACAAAAACTGAAGGTTTGCATCTATTACAGGCAAGATGTCAAATTGTACACTAAGAGGATGTCATGTATTTATTTTGATAATGTGTACTAAGGATATGCCAAAATAGCTATCTACATAGCCTTAGTATTTTCAATGTTAGGCCTCTCCATAAATACATTTTCAATTGTTCGTTTAAAAAAAATTGCACAAAAATTTGATATTTTACATACTTTTGTATTGATGAATATTTTAAAAAAAAATTGACATATAACTAATGGTAAATTAATTAACTTAAAATTTTGAAACTGTCACTAGATATCTTCTTCTTACATAACATAAACAAGGTACAATCATCACATTTTGATTCATAGAGTCACAAAATTATCACAGAATTTATATCACAGTAGATGGAACAACAGG
Organism: Physella acuta; assembly: GCF_028476545.2. Classification (NCBI taxonomy): domain Eukaryota; kingdom Metazoa; phylum Mollusca; class Gastropoda; family Physidae; genus Physella; species Physella acuta. The sequence continues at coordinate 458,904 of NW_026732081.1, read as the reverse complement.
ACTTGTTATTTCTAACAGCCTTAAATAATTTTAAGGAGCCACATTTGAGCTTATAAATTTGATTCTTTGACTTGTCCACTCAGCTTCTTCTGTGAACAAGTGTTTTTTGTAGAATTCTAGCAAACTCTCATAGCGCTTTAGGACATCAAAACCAACAAGGGCATGAAGTTTATGCAGATCAACTGGGCACAGCATCATTGGCTGACTGAAGTCTTCTGCTAAATGACCTAAATAATATAACTCAAATTATTTAATAATATGAACCATAATTAAACAAAATACATTTCAAAACAGGTCTATATTCTTCTTTGTCGTTGGATGGAATTTCCTCCAACACTTGTGTCAACTTGTTATGTGCCAAATAGGCAGTTTACTTAGATTTCAGCCTGCTTTTTTTTGGATTTGCTTCCATGACCTTTGTCCTTCCAAGAACAAACTACAAGGCAGCATTTGATTAATTTGAGAGTTTTCTCTCCTAGATGAGATGCCATCCCCAACTATCAAGCGTCATTACCAACCACACCCACCCTATATAATATCTAATGCTATGCTTAAAGTCAAGTCATAAATCTGGTGGATATATTAAAAAAATGTGATAATCATAACTAATCCACTCAGTGCATAAGAAATAATATTTACCATCTGTACATAAAAACGTACCTGATCCATTCATACAGCAACGGAAATAGATACAATGATCTAGGCCAAGTAAATGGCAAAGTTCATGAACTACCAGTTTGCAACTTCTTTGTAAAATCAACCTGTGGCGTTCTTCTTGTTTTATTTTCTTGTTTGTTTTGATGTCATACCTGATGATAAATCAAATGGTACATGTAAAAAGACAGTAGGTGATAATTTGGCTACTATAAAATACTCAAATCCTACTGAGAGATTTAAAGAAAACCTGTTCAATTTGATGTAATTATAAGACCTCTTGTTTGCTTTCATAAACTTATTTGTTCCATTTCCAGACAAATCACTCCTGAACTTTCTCCAACTGTCCCCAATAACTGTTCTCCAGTTGGAAATACATTTCTCCTAATAAATGTTTTAACAGTATTTCTACTTTTATAGCATTTCAATGTTTTTTGTACAGAAGGCCCTTTGTTAATCCTCCCAGCATAGTTAAAGTGGGTAAATAAGTTCTGTACACATTTTTAAACTTTTAATTTTATTAGAGCTTACCAAAATTCTTTAGAGAAGGTCAGAGCAGGATCATAACGCAACAGGCTAAATATAGCAACACGTCTGTTACCAGAGGCCATGCCAGCCACAAACAAATCAGATTCATCACCATACAAGTCATAGGGTGTAAGTCCAATCAGGCACAAAGCATCATCTGGCATTATCAAGTGCATTCTGGGTAAAATTGAATCCACGTTTATTTGAACATGCTTTGACACTGAATTAAACCTGAGAAAGTAAAGTAACTCACTGTAAAGAGGTATAATTTTAATTATTTTTTTGCTCAAATGCTATGATTATGAACATCATATAAGTATAAAAACCAATGGACTTAGTCACAAAAAAACCCACCTTGTAGTAAGAGTGGACTTTTTAACTCTAGCTGATTGGCGTTTTGATGGATTATGACTTGGGTCCTCAGTTAAGATTAAATCTGAACCTTTTTTCTCTATGTCTAGTCCTTCAAACACTTCTACTGGTAGGCCTAAATATCTTTGCACATAGTCAATTAAATCACTAAACATTATGTCTTTGCTATTGAAAGCGCCAATTTTTGCAATGTAAATTTTTCCATTTGGGTACTTCTGAGATATAGTTTTACCTTTAGGGTTAAAGCTTTGCCTCATGAACTTTAATTTCCTATTAGAGAACCATGGATTTTCATCTAGATATTTGCTGTGAAAAGTTTTTTAAAAAGTTAAAATATTGGTAGTTATCCAGAATAAATAATTTAAAAAACTTATTTTTACTAAAAAAAAGTTGGACAGTAGGCCTACTGCATTTAAAATCAAGATCTAAATGAATCTTAGATATAATTATAAGACAACAGTGTATACAAGATCTAACATATAAGTTAACAATCATTGAACACATAGAAATAATTAAAAGAAGCAGTGAATGCCAGGCAGTTCTTTACAGTAACACACCTGAAGCTCTGCCCTTCCTCAGCATACTGAGCTAGCCAGTCATCTATTGAAGAAGGAGCAGGTATAGCTGAGAAATATGTAGGTGTTTCTTTGGTGTCAGAATACACTAGAGGCAGTCTGTCAGGCTTGAATCCTATGGCTTTCAAAGCATCTTCTTGTGATGGTGGTCTGTAGCCTTTAGCATAAGGAACATGCAACTTCCTTTTGGTTGTAACTTTTGTTCTCTTTAAACCTTCCTTAGGCATGGCTGTGTAGTGAATAAATTTCAAGCCATTAAGGAACAGGTTAGAAAAAAACATGATATAGCCCTTAATTAGTAGCTGGCTATAACAAAAAAAAATTAGTAAGCTTGATGACTGATTTAATGATATCAAACTAAAAATAAAATAGGCCAATTAAAAAAAAATATTAAAATATAATTTTTGAATATTAAACACAACTCAAACAATAATTGCCGATAAATTGAAAAAATAAAATAACATACCATACTCCCCCCAACCACCTCTCCCCCCCCCCCACATATAGCTTCATTTATTTTACAGTTACAATTTCTAACTCCATTTAACTATAATATTAATAAGCTATTAATAATTTTACACTTTTAAAGTAAAGTATACACACATATATAGGCCTACATATAATATTATATAGCCTATAGGTTATTTATCTCTATATATCTATATACAGGGGCATATATATTTTATATATATATATATATAATATATATATATATATATATATATATATATATATATATATATATATATATATATATATATATATATATATATATATATATATATTCTCTTCGCTGGCAAGTTTATGAGGTTACATACTACATAGATTTTATACTTATTTATATTATTATAATTAATAATTATAAAAATATGCAGACTCATTTTAATTGTATTAAGTAGGAAGGTGGACATAGTCGTCATAAGACCAGTAACTCCTTTCTGTCAGAAAATAAAATCAATAAGCCTAAGCCTTCAAAATATGTCACTAGGCAGATGTAGAATCTCTGCTTGTGCTACTTTTCTCCACTTTGGTATGCTAATATTAAAATTAATGATGTATTAATATAGGGCAATATAGATTTATTTGGTAAAATGGTGCGCAACAAAAATTATGTCGCAAATAGACTATTTATAGAGTTCACTCCCTTGTAAATCTATCTAGAACTTGGATCTAGTAAAGGCAAAGGTCTTGATCTAGAGAAGAAATCTATATTTTAATGAACATAATGTATCCGCATTTTTATTTAGGTCTACATAATAGACACAACCAACAGTAATGCCCTTATTTAGCCTAATTAATTATTTGGCCTACACGTTTTTGGCATTACATAACCGTTGAGGGTAAAATGCGAGACGCGGAATGCAAAATTGGAAACGGTTAAAAATTAAATCGTAAAAATGCGAGAAGAAAACGCGAGCCATACCTGGGGGTAAAGTAAAAAAGTAAATAGCGAGACAATTTTGTGGTTATTTATGAGATTCTGAAAAATGTCTAATCAAATCGTGAACTGAACAAGTACCCACGAGTGATGTTATTACTTTTCGTTATCAAATCGTCACTGAGTGTCTCGAAATATCGTAAATTATTATCGACACTGTCAAATTCTATTTTTATCTTGCTGACCTCATTCTTAGGATCTTTCAAATTTTGAACTGTCGTAGTCCTACTTTTGCTGAGCCAAGTAAGAAACAATTTAAAAATAAAAATTATTATATGAATTAAAAAGTGATTTAAATCAGCAAAAAATCAATAAATAAAAATCATAACAATTAGGCTAGGCTCATGGTTGCTAAACCGAAAAGTCTCGAGTTCGAACCCTCGGGCAGATGAGGCTCGATAGCTGGGGACAGCCACTCTTCTAGGAGAGACGACTCCAAAATCAAACAACTGCTGTCTTGTAGTTTGTTCTTGGTTGGACAAAGGCTATGGAAGCAAATCCATAAAGAAATGCAGGCTGAAATCGGAGTCAATGGCCTCAATGGCGCATAACCAGTTGACACGTAATCCTTAATTGTGATGGAAGCATGGTCGAGTCGGCAAAGCTCATGGTTGATAAATTTGAAAAAAAGTCTCGAGTTCAAACCCTCTGGCAGATAAGGCTCGATCCCTCCCAACACTAAAAATTAAGAACGAAGAAGAAGATGGCTAGGCCTAGTTACTCAAATGTGTTTAGCCTTTAGATTTCTCTACAATTAGAATCTACAACTAAACAGATCATACTTCGAAATACCCCAAATTCACACACTAGACCTAAATTACATCCAATTTGGGCCTAGTGGCGTAGCTAGGATTTTCGGGCCCCTAAGCAAAAATTATTATAGGGCCCCTACGTCTATCTGTAAATTGATGTATTTTATACGTCCTAATTGTGCATTTATACGGTATTATTATGTAGCACCCCATAACGTAAAATACCTTTGATTTTGTATCACTTTTATGTAAAACAAACTAACAAATGAACTGTAAGTCTGTAAAATTTAAGTAACCTAACACGGGGCAGGGGCCTCACAATTTAGGCGTGACACCATGACGAAAACTCTAAAATGTACCGTGAAAACTGTTTTATTCAGTTAAAATAATAAGATATCAAGGAGAAGGGGTAACACTCCACCGGAGATGCAAAATTGCTGGATGGGGTGAGGGTGACACTCACTAAACGCACCGGGAGATATTGAACCTTGTGACGCTACTAACAAAATACACATTTTTAAATGTTGCTCATGATTTATTTAGATTTGTTTTTTCTTTCTTATAAGTTTTCAAAATGATTAAAATGTTCCTTGAAGTGCACTTGAGCTGCTGCTGTATGTTCTATACTCGTGATGGCCAAGTTACTGACCCAAAGGGCATATCTAAAACTTTGTTCATAACCTCGTCATAATGGAGAGACTCGAGGCGCCCAAGCATATACTACTGCCGAGGCGGCTGGAGAACACCCCTTATTTTCTTTAGCCATTGACTATAGTAGCCCTCCGTATCCCAATGGCATGGCGCTTATTAAAATAAGTGTATGCACTGTAGTGCTCATGGGGGGGAGACCGTGGCGCCGGCTGATTCACCTGTGCAGTTTGGCCGTCGAATTCAGCAGTAACCCTGAATTCAGAAATTACCTGTCCCCAGGTGCTAAGAAAGCCGCTGGGAAACTCTGGGTGGCAAACTGAACCGCCCTACTGTCAATGAGCCGCTCTACGAAAGAAAATAAATAAATTTAATAACAGAAGTCAGAGTTTTGTTTCTGGCTTCTCTACGAGGGTGAGGCGCTGCACCTCTTGTGCGGGGTTGTGGTAGGAAATTTCACGGTCAGTAGAGGTTTGACTGAATTATTCTAAACAACTTCCCAATGTTTCTTGGCGATTGGAGCGTTTTTGTATTAACGCATAAAGGACAAGGAGACAGACCAACAAAAATCTTTAAGTAGCGGCATATTGATTGGAGATAAATACGATCAACAAACAAATTCTGATTAAGGTTAAAACTAACAGAAAAACATTGACAAATTTTCGGTGAGGACAGAGAGTTGAGAGGGAAGGGGGTACAGGTTTGTGGCGGTGGGGTAGAGAATTTTTAGAGATGCGTATAAATTTGCGGGTGCGGGTGCCAATCTAACAAAAGAGTCTAATTCTTTCAACAGCTTGCCCGACAATGCAACAATGCGTATAATGTTATTAATACCGATGGCCCTGTACAATCCCTCCCCAGTAAGAAAGTGTAATATAGTGAGACTTGTGAAGTCAAGGGAACTCACTCTTCTGTATTAGTATTATATTTATATTGTTATCTTGAGTGATGTCCCTTACATGTTTATGTATATAAGTGTCTCGTGACTTCCGCCCTCTCTCTCTTTCCTCATGGTGTGAATAAACTACTGTTAACAATCAATGTGGCTTCTCGTCAGTGATTCCAATCCATCACATTGGCGACGAGGATGGGATAATCCACTAGAAAGAGCACCTACTTACGCAAAAAAGAGGTTTGCTAGAGCATATTGGCTAAGTATTTCTAGAATAATGGCGCTGTATGGCCAAATAAAAGAATTTGATTCGAATGATGAAATCATTCATGATTACCTAGATAGGTTAAGCTTTTACCTTGAAGCAAACAACGTGACGATAGAAGCCAAAAAGAGAGCTGTTTTGTTAACAGTCATAGGGCCTCAACAATTTAGGCTACTAAAGGACTTATGCGCACCAGCTAGTCTAACTACCAAGAGCTTTAACGAGCTGAGCAAATTGCTAACAGACCACCATGCGCCTACCCCATCAAAGTTTCTATGTCGAGCTAGATTTGACAGTAGGACTCGTCAACCAAAAGAGTCAATATTAGAATATGTTGCTGCTTTACGTCATCTAAGTAAATTTTGTGAATTCGGAGACACGCTGTCTGACAGACTATGTGAAAAGTTTGTGACAGGTGTAAACAGCCCTGATGTTCAAAGAAAGTTGCTGCTCGAGTCAGATCTCACATTAGAAAAAGCAATACAACTAGCAACTTCATTCCAGCAGTCATCCGAGGCGGCGAAATCTCTAACGCCTTCAGAGATCCATGCAGTAAACAGCAGGTTAGTCAACAAACACCAACCCCATCAGAGCATTCCAACTTATGCTAAACAGCCTGCACGTTTAAAGCCTAGATCTAAATCTAGTAATAATTATCAAAAATGTCATCGATGCAAAGGTCCCCATGCATCTCATCGATGCAAGTTCAAGTCAGCAACTTGTTATAAGTGCAGTAAGCAAGGTCACATTGCCAAGGCCTGCTTTGCAAAGTCTTCGTCTGTTGCTAAATCTAGCCAGTCAAGACAGTACCGCAACCAAAGGCAGCACTATGTTAACTCTCACCAAGACTACCTAACCCAACCAATGAACCACTCTACCTGTGAAAATGCTCAAACTGATTCGCAGCCGGATTTCAACCTGTTCTCTGTGAAATCAATAAGTCATGCTCCCATCAATGTACTAGTTAATATCAACGGTAAGAGCATCAGCTTCCAACTTGACACTGGAGCATCTCTAACAGTCATCACAAAGAAGGACTTTAACGCTGTCACAGGAGGATCAGTGCCTCTACAGCCATATCACAAGTGCCTAACAACATACACTGGTGACAATGTTCCGGTAATAGGAGAGTGTATGGTTCATGTAAGTTATAATGGTCAAAGTGTTAAACTTCCTCTTCTTGTGGTTGAAGGAAATGGACCACCATTACTAGGTAGGAACTGGTTAAGTGATCTTAAGTTAAATTGGGAGAGTATATGTTCATTGAACAATGCAAGAGAATCTAGTCTTACTTCAATAGATAAAGTAATATCTGAAAATAAATGTGTTTTTGGTAATCCTGGATTACTAAATGATAGAACAGTGAAGATAAGCATTAAAGACACAAATCCAAGATACTGCAAAGCTAGAGTTCCACCTTATGCAATGAGGAATAAAATTGAAAATGAGCTAAGTAGATTGGAATCTAATGGCATCATAAAGAAGGTAGACTATTCCGATTGGGCAACGCCCATTGTGCCAGTGTTAAAGAAGGATGGTTCTATAAGAATTTGTGGAGACTATAAAACTACACTGAATAAGCAAATAGAGCTAAATAGGTACCCTATTCCTAACATTGAGGAAATTTCTTTGAATTTGGCAGGAGGAGACAAACTCACTGAATTAGACTTTAGTCATGCTTACACTCAACTAGAACTGCATCCAGATTCAAAAGTCTATACGACAATAAACACACATAAAGGACTCTACCAATATGAAAGACTATGTTTTGGCATATCATCTAGCCCTGGAATTTTCCAAGCTGTCATGGACAGTATTTTTAAGGATATTCCAAATGTTTGTGTTTACTTTGACAATGTGTACATAACTGGTAAGAATGACACTGAACATCTTAAAACACTTGATAAAGTATTGAAAGTAGTTGGTGAAAAAGGTTTAAAGATAAACAAAGATAAATGTCAATTCATGTTGACAGAAATTAGTTTTCTTGGTTATATATTGAGCAAACAAGGCATCAGACCTCAACCTGAGAAAACAAAAGCCATTAAAGAAGCACCCAAACCTAAAAATACCCAACAACTAAGAGCTTTTTTGGGCTTGATAAATTACTATGCAAAGTTCAAAGGGAATCTGTCTGGTAAACTATCACCACTGTACAAGCTGCTACAGAAAAATGCAACTTGGCACTGGGGTAAACAACAAGATACTGCTTTTAATACAGCAAAAGAGGCTTTGTCTTCTGACACCTTACTAACTCACTATGACCCAGGGAAAAGACTTATATTAACATGTGATGCTTCACCAGATGGTGTAGGAGCAGTCTTGTCCCACATGGATGAGAAGGGTGACAGACCCATTGCTTTTGCCAGTAGATCTTTGAACCAGGCTTAGAAAAATTATTCTCAGTTAGATGGGGAAGGCTTAGGCATCATTTTTGGTGTTAAGAAATTTCATAAGTTTCTGTTTGGTAGGAAGTTCACCATCTTTACAGATCATAAACCATTGCTAGGTTTATTTGGAGAAAACAAAACCCTACCTGAGCATGCCTCACCAAGAATTCAAAGATGGGCTATCACACTAGCTGCATACAATTATGAATTGAACTACAAACCTGGATCTGATAATAGTGCAGATAGTCTTAGTAGATTACCTTTAAAAAACCAAAGCCTTAGCTATGTACCAGAAGATGTATTTGTTCTCTTCACTATCATGGATAACTCCAATATAAATGTGAATGATGTTAATGTGAATGATGTTAAAAGAGAAACACAAAAAGATGAGTGCTTAATAAAAGTATATGAGTACTGTAAGAATGGTTGGCCTGAAGAGTCTGTGAATGATGACTTAAGGCCATATAAAATAAGAAATAAAAACCTTTGTGAAGATAATATAAAAGATGGAGAAGATGCAGTCCATTATCAGTCAGAGTTGCCTAAACAAAGTATTTGTAACTTAACAAATGATTATGGTGATATGGCAATTTCAAATGCTTTAAGTAAGAAGGAATGTGATCATCAAACAACCTTGCTAACATCATTAGCACTTACAGAAACTAAAAGGGTAACATCAAAAGAAAAGAAAAAAGATTTTTGCCATTTAATACACCCATTTCAAATACTGGATCACAGTTGCAAAGTGATATGGTCCAGAATATTACTCATAAACAGTATTTTTGGTTACCAGGAAAGCACTATCAGATTACCTGAGAAAATTGATCAATCAAAGAAATCTATGTCAATTAAGGATCTGAATAATAGCATAATACTTTCAGATGCCAATTCAAAAATAGTTCCATTAAATCATGACAAACATTCATTGAAAGAGAATTTGGTGTTAATGAGAATGTGTATCTAAGAAATTATGGGAGAAAGGAAAAATGGATACCAGGTCAAATTGTTCAATGTACAGGACCTGTGTCTTATAAAGTAAAAACAAATGATGGACTTATTGTCCGTAGACATGCAGACCAGTTAAAAATAACTTGTGCAGATAATAAGTGTGAATCTATCAATCCCACCAAATCTGAACAGTTCACACCAACTCAGTTTGTTCCACAACCAAGTTCTGTTGATATGAGTGAACCAAGTAGTCTGGAGTCAGAAAATGTAAATTCTGGAGTTAATGACTTAAATCCTAGACCTCCTGAGATAGAGAATCCAAATGGTCAGAATATTGAGTCACCAAATCAAAAGCCACTGAGAAGGTCAAACAGGACAATCAAAGTCCCAAATAAGTTAGACCTATGATTTTAAAGGTCAAAAGGACTTTGACATCATTGTTTTGTATTTTAATTATGTTGTAACATATTGTGCATTGTTTGTAAGGATGTAATCTACCATAGTGTTCATGTTACAATATAATTTCTCATTGGTGATTTTAGGATACTGTAAATTGTTCTATTGAGAGATGTGTTGTGTTTACTAAGGGTAAAGGGATGTAATATAGTGAGACTTGTGAAGTCAAGGGAACTCACTCTTCTGTATTAGTATTATATTTATATTGTTATCTTGAGTGATGTCCCTTACATGTTTATGTATATAAGTGTCTCGTGACTTCCGCCCTCTCTCTCTTTCCTCATGGTGTGAATAAACTACTGTTAACAATCAATGTGGCTTCTCGTCAGTGATTCCAATCCATCACAGAAAGGTGTGAGGGCCTTTTTGTAACTTTTGATTACTTCTACACTAGAAAAGAAACTGGATTTCCGTTTTCTTTTTTAAATTATTTTTCATAATACAAATATTAAAATTCCAATGTAAAAGTTTTTAAACAATTAAAGAGGGAAAAGGGCCCCTATGCCTTGTTTACGCTAGCTTTACGGTAGCTACGCCAATGTTTGGGCCTAATTAAATGTTGTTAAAATAGAACTAGATTCTACTTGAGTTGAGCTGTGTGTAGTATTTCAATCGTTGTCCAGATATTTAAATGCAGTTGCTATTTATATTTGCTGATTGTCAACAACACATTTTTGTGTGTTTAGTTCAGGAAATCACTGGTTAACTAAGAAAATTCCAAACAATTCAAGTTTGAGTGTTAACTTCTACTACCAAGATAAACTAAAAATAAACCTTGTTCTGTTTTTCTATGTCTTTATTTAAAGTTTTCCATGACAGACCGCTACTTGGTTATCTGAAATCTTCCTGTGAACGTATAACAAAAGCCCTGCAATATTGACACTCAAGGCAGCGACCATTATAACTATCCACAGCACAGACAGCAAGCAGCACAAACACTGTCATCACTGCCAGTGGCGTAGCGAGGTCGGGTGTCACCCGGTGCGGCACTTAATGGTGTCACCCCCCCCCCCCCCCGAGGCGCAGCGACCCTTCCCGGGGACAAACTTTCAAATTTTCGATTTGCACCCCCCCCCTCAAACTTTCGATTTGCACCCCCCTCAAGTTTTTCTCCATATATATTGTGCTATTTTTTGCCTTAGTGTCACCCCCCTAAATGGTGTCACCCGGTGCGGTCCGCACCCCCGCCCCCCCCCCCTCGCTACGCCTCTGATCACTGCAATCATCAATTTAGAAGTATGTACTGTAAGATAGCTAAAATTTAAACGTGAAAGTAAATGTTACAGTGTTGAAATGATAGTTGTCAGTTCAATATACTGTTACCTTATCAGCTAGATTTCTTAAAAAGACACAGGTTATTAGCTAAAACTGCAGCAATATTACCATAATAATAATAATATATAATTTATAAATGCTCCTGCGAGTGTGACGTCATTTATGGACGACCCCTCCTAATAGGCCTGCGTATGTCTCACATGTAATAGAACTAGTTGCATTATGATTTACAAAATGTTGCTGTGTTTACTTGTAAATAATTGAATGCATATTCTAATACTTACGTTTTATCATTTTAAGTAATACAAGTGGTCAATAACATGAATATGCAAAATGGTGGATCAATCGAAAACGATTAGATTAAAGATTAAATCAACACTAACCTTAGAAGTACCTATTATCGATACTTCTCAGGAGCGACACACTGTGTACAATTATGTACAACGTGTTTTGCAAAAAGTCACAAAGGATAAATGCAATTCTGAATTGCTATTTACTCATTATTAGAAAGAAGCGTCTTATTTGAATAACATACAATACAGAAACCATCTAGACTAAAATTAAATGATTGTTTTAAATTTTCAAATATAGACAAGAAAATGAGGTAAAACGGTAGCTTGAATTCCATTTTCAACTTTAAAATTATAAAGCAATTAAAACCGAAACTGTGCTTAAATTTAAGAAAAGAAGTAGGCCTTGTAGATTACAAATAATGCATAATAATATACACATTCGCATTTTTACTTTGAAAAAAATTAGGTCAAATGTCATATATATATATATATATATATATATATATATATATATATATATATATATATATATATATATATATATATATATATATATATATATATATATATATATATATATATATATATATCGTAAAGTGGTCAGAAGAATATCAATGTTTATCTTGTGCGACATCTAAACCCCGTCATCACATGACCTCTTGACCTGGGCTTTCATCATACGATACAGCGCCCCACGACTCGCCATCAACTGCTCGTGTGTGCCCAACTCCTGGATCACGCCTTTCTTTAACACCGCGATGCGATCTGCGTTTCTGATGGTGCTCAGCCTGTGAGCTATGGTGATGCACGTGCGACCTTCCCTGGCCTTGTCTAACGCTTCCAGCACCACCTGGTTAAATTTGTCATTGGATTTGGACATTATTAAAACGGCAATGTTTAAAAACTTACTCCAATATTTACATTTAAAATACTACCATTTTGGTTAGAACAAGTTCCGTTCGAGTGTATTAACGAGAAACTAACATTCCTTCACAGATATACCTTACCACCATTCAGGGGTGTACTTTCATACCTACAAGCAGGGCCGGCGCTACCTATAAGGCGAACTAGGCGGTCGCCTAGGGCGCTGTCCGTAGGGGGCGACAAAATGCACGACTAGTTCACGTAAGTTTTTGTATGAAAGAGAGTACTCACCCTCTCACTCTCAGTATCCAAAGCTGACGTGGCCTCGTCTAGCAGAAGAATCTTTGGATTTCTCAGCAGAGTTCTCGCGATTGCTACCCTTTGTTTTTGTCCTCCACTTAGTTGCGTCCCCTTATTCCCCACATTTGTTCCGTAGCCCTGAAGTTAAGATTCAAACATTATAAAAGACTTGTATGAATGTTCTATTTACAATTGTTAATATTTAGTTTTAGTTTTGGTATACAAATACTTCACTACCTATGTCAGTGTACACATTACCAAGTCATAATATAGGATTTAGATCTTCTCTTATGGTTATTGAATGTGATAGCTTTATCAGGCATCATAATATATTACCTGTAACATGAATACCTAGACTTACCGGGGGTGAAAGTGATGGCAGAGAGAGTGTATAAACTCACCGAGGGCAGAGATTGTATAAACTCACCGAGGGCAGAGACTGTATAAAATCACTGAGGGCAGAGACTTATAAACTCACCGAGGGGAGAACCTTATAAACTCACAGAGGGCAGAGACTGTATAAACTCACCCAGGGCAGACTGTATAAACTTACCCAGGGCAGAGGCTATAAACTCACAGAGGGCAGAGGCTATAAACTCACCGAGGGCAGAGACTGTATAAACTCACCGAGGGCAGAGACTGTATAAACTCACTGAGGGCAGAGACTGTATAAAATCACCGAGGGCAGAGACTGTATAAACTCACCGTGGGCAGATACTGTATAAACTCACTGAGGGCAGAGACTGTATAAACTCACCCAGGGCAGAGACTGTATAAACGTGTGTATGTTAGCTGTCCGAGCTGCCTCTATGATCTCCTCCATGCCCACCTCCCTCGTGTTGTCCCCGTAAGCGATGTTCTCAGCCAGACTTCTGTCGAACAGGACTGGTTCTTGTGACACCAGGCCGATTTGCATACGCAGCCATTGAACGTTAAGGTCAAGGATGTTGTGATTATCAAAAAGCTGAAATTTCAATTAACCCCACTTTTACTGAACATTTTAAACATTTTTGCTTTAATTAATATTCAAGTTTAAATTTTTAAATGGTTTTCTTTTTTTGACAAGATAATTTTCATTGATTAGATCAATTTGAAGGTTAATTATATACATGAAGACCAATGTATAATCTTCTAAACTAAATGGGGACTCCTACAGTCAGAATAATCGGAAAATCCTTTTTTTTCAACATCGTTGAACGTTGAGTGTTACTTTATTTAGAATTCAGTTCTCTATCCATCAGTATGTCAAATTTGACTAGAGCTTCGTATACTACGGTATAGAGAGTATAGACGAATCGTTGTAATCGTGCACAAAAATAAAATGAACTTTTGACAGCTTTTGCCTTTTTGTACTTCATTATTTTATCTTATACGGAATATAAAAGATGTATTGTAATCGCGCAAAAATTGGAAATCGAGATTTTGACTAATTTTAACATTTTATAAACTTCCCGAACGGAAAAACTGGGGTTTGCAATTTGGACCCTGTCTTTCTGCCTGTAAACACCTTAACTTGAGTACCTTATCAGTTAGGTTGGCGAAACTTCAAATATAAGTATTTTATCAAATTTTTAGTTCTGTATCAATTTTTTATTTTGAGCTATTTCCTGTAACTGGTTGCTGAAAAGCCTATTAAAAGAGCACCGATTACGTTACGTTAGACGAAATTACGCACATACATTCTCTTCCTTATGATTCTCAACTATCTGTCACTACCTTTATGCCTGAATATATATATATATATATATATATATATATATATATATATATATATATATATATATATATATATGATTTTCACTTATCTGTTTGTTTTTTCAGGTTTGATTATAGTCCTTTTGAGTGTTATGTCAGTCTTTTTTTCTAATTTGTTTTATAAATTTTGGTTTGTTATTTTAACGTTAATAAAATTTATAAGTATTTGATAACCTTGTGTTTTTTGTTTGGGCTAAGGTTAACTACTGACCAGCTGTCGGTTTCGCCATGGTTGCACTGACGCCCGATTATTTTAGTAGTCCTATGTATTAAATTAGGTGCCCCATGACAGGGCTTAGAAAAATACCAGCAAACCTTTGACATTACTTACAATACTGCCTTCCTGTGCGTCATAAAATCGTTCTATAAGTTGCACTATGGTGCTCTTTCCACATCCGCTTCCTCCTACCAATGCCAGCGTTTGACCGGGAAGAACTTCTAGGTCAAGGCCATTTAATACCTGAACTTCTTTTCGCATAGGATAATGGAATCGTATACCATTGAACTTAATGGAACTTTTAAACGAATCCTGTCAAAAGAAAATATTGAAAATAGATTTAAAAAAAAAACATGGGATATTGTAAACAAAAAAAGGAGAAAATAAATATTGCAATGAATATCATTCAGTTCATTAATAAAAACGGTTAGAGATTTAGGGGCCCCCAAAAAAAAACAAAAACAAAAAAACAACCTTATTTTTTTGTATTCCAAAATTATTGTTATTGTGCACATTGATATAGTGGTTTTGAAATAAGGGATTAGAATAAAACCAACAAAGAAAAAACAACATAGGAATTAAACCAACAAGGAAACCATTCCACAAATCAATCTCCAGTGTTTGGACAGGCTTGCCAAATATGAATAAACGTTTTTTTACAATTTTCGGCGGGCATGACATGAGATACAAATATTTTAAAAACTCGATGGGGCTTTTCCCAGTTTGCCGCTGCAAAGCACATCCAAACCCCCTATGACATTTCATATGCACCCTCCCCCTCCCACATGGAGAATAATGTCAGAAATAAACAATACATCTTTTTATTTAACATCAACAACACCACAAAAGTATGTAACGTAAGCTGCTAAATAGACAAAAGCACCGCAGCAGAAAACAAACCTCATCAAGTTTCACAGATCCTCCTTGACTGTCCGCCACACTAGGAGTGCTGTCCACTGCGGCAAAGATGGTCTTGGCCGCCTGTTTGGCGAGTGTGGTGTCTGGTATCTGGACCACGATCCTTGTCAGGGTGACCACCGCAAAAGTCACAAACGAGAAAACTCTGCAAGACGAAGGTCAATGTCATCTTGATTTAAAAATGGAGTAAACAAAATTAGAGGTGAAGTGACCCATTTTGGCGCCTGAAGCAAACTTTCTATTTGGCGTCCCTTCCCATATATATATATATATATATATATATATATATATATATATATATATATATATATATATATATATATATATATATATATATATATATATATATATATATATATATATATATATATATATATATATATATATATATATATATATATATATCTATGAATGTATGTCTATCTGCGTGTATAACCTTTATGCATTACTACACCTTTCACGCGATCGCCATGAAACTTTGGGAAGTTATATTGAGAATACTATTTGTAAGGTTTCTGTGGCAAAAAAATAGTATTAATTTCAGAGGGGTAGCGCCCCTGCAAGGTGATATTTAATGCCCGGAGCACCCCGTTAGCTCTATGGCACCTACGTTCGTTTTAAAGAATGCTATGGATACGATGGGCTAATATAATAGTTAAAAAATTAGGCGCGTCTTAAAATTCAGTCTTTCTTCTGAGACTGCAGCAACGCGTGGAATGGGTACACTAGTTATATAAAAAATATTTTAACATATATTACAAAATAATAATAAAAAAAATTACCGTATCATATCATAAAACGGCAACTCCCCCGTCCGAACCAGAAGATATCCACACGCGAACATCACAGAGAAGGAGAAATACGGCAGTGCCAGGAAGAACCCGTACAGGACCCCACTTCCGATGACGTCCGCACTAAATGTGTGTGGCGACTTCTCCAGCTTATTGACGAACATCTGGTAGAATTTCTGCTCAAGTGTCAGGGCGGCCACTGTTCGAACGTTCGAGATGGTTTGGACAGCATGCTGGAGAAATAGACATTCTAATGTAGTAACTTAAACATGACAGGGTTTATTTTGAACAGCATGCTGAATAATAAATAGATTTAATTTATTTCATCCGTATATGATTTGGAAGCAGTCCTATTGACTCTTTTTACTAATTAATTCCTTTAAGACAATTATAATAGAAATACATTTCTGAAATTATTAAAGAGAACATACGCTTTAGTTTCGTCAGGATTTTATGATAAGGGATGTAGCCTAAACTAAACAGAAAATTTAAACAACTTCAACTAAGGGGTAAAAATAACAAAATCTCATAAATTTTCGTCTTTCAACTACTTATATATTAATTCGTATCAAAAACAGAATAAAATAGTTATCCCTTAACTTTAAATACATTGGGAAGAAAATAATTATTTTTCACTTATAAAATGTATTATATGATCATACAATAAGACATATTTCTTCGTCATTTTGTTTTACGCTTTTGTTTATTTTAATTGTAAACAAAGCTCGTAAAACATTATTGTGTATTAGTATTAGAGTTATTATCAGAGTTAGGCTTAATTGCATTGTGTTAGATGGAGATCCAGAGGTCCAAGTTTAAGAGTCAGGGTACTAGGGATTTGCGTCAGGAAAGTGTGAAAAAGAGAGTGTGTTTGAAATTCAGCGCCTTTTTTCGCTCTCCCTAATCCAAAAACCTTGATACGCCTTTTACTTGAAACACTTACCTACCCAGAGGCGTAGAGAGCGCGGGGCGGGGGTGCAAACCGCACCGGGTGATACCCGGCCTAGCGACGCCACTGAACCTACCTCACGTACTTAATGCCACTGTGTGTAAGTCGAACCAAAGTTAAGTGACCAAGCGTGCAATACTAACCTACCACACATTACGTACCGCCATTGGGTGTAAGTCTAACCAAAGTTACGTGACCAAGCGTACAATACTATCCTACCACACATTACTTACCGCCACTGCCTCCTCCAAAGCCTTTTTGGTCTTGTCCGTGATGCGACTGGTTAAAACCATTTGTCCCCACCCGCTGAGTAAACAAATCATTTCATTACACCAATTAAGAGGTTAATATTGTATTACAATGAATTATTAACCTAGAACCACTACCAAAACTGGCAATGTGAGGATTTATCTGTGTCACTTTGTTGGTCTTAAAATAAAAGACTCTGTTTAATAATCTGTTGTTGTTAGAATTATCGAGTGCTCACTTAATTACATTAATTAGTATATATCGTAAAAAACATTTGAAATAAATTAGTGTCCGCATTATTTGTTTTCATTATAATGATTTTAATAATACTCATTTTAGGTTGTAGGTTGTGAACGCAATAAAATGGTGAAAATTTTTGTTTGCGCCTATCATGGTAATTTATTGAAAAAAAAGAAGTTTTACAACGACAGAATACCTGAAAATGACGATAGGTGCGAATGCCACGATGATGAACGCCATCTTCCAGGAGTAGTAGAAGGTAAACCCCAGGGCGATCACGATCAAGGACAATGAGTTGATGGTCAGTCCCATGGCGGAGGTAAAGGTCTGCCACATAAGTCATTGAAATTAAATTAAATTAAATTAAGCTTTTAATGTATTCAATCATTTAATCTACTGGTAAAGCTACTGATGAGGTTATTTTACCTAAGTGTTTAGACAATCCCGGATGACTACTAATTAGATTACTCTAAAACGTCACTAATTTCACAGGTGAGCTACTACAGAGAGAGTGCCATACCTCTTGAACTCTGGAAGCCTCTGTTGCTAGTCTTGTTGTCAGTACCCCAATGGCGTTCCTCGGGTCATCAAACCAACACATTTTCTTTTTTTTTTTAAATTAAAAAAATGATCAACATTTAAATTTGAATATTGTTTTTTTTTCTTTGATTTAACTCTTACTGCTAGTCTTGTTGTCAGTACACCAATGGCGTTTCTCGGGCCGTCAAACCAACACATTTTCTTTTTTTTTTAATTACAAAAATGATCAACATTTAAATTTGAATTTTTTTTTTATTTAACTCTTAAACATCTGATGTTTTAATAATAATATGAGATATTAATTCCTATTTCATATTATTTCTATAGGTATAAAGTATAGAGAGAAATAGCGATTTTTGCAACATACAGATTTCAAGTATCCTAATGCCCAAAATCACTGACGATAGCAGTGTTTTAATCAGATCAAAACTACTGCACCGCAAAAGGATATTTATGCATTAATGAGTTAAAATTTAAAATCTACCTGTCGAAGGGATGACCGGAAAAGTATGTCCCTCAAACGAGTAGTTAGAGATTCCCCTGAAACAGCAAACATGCAGTCCTGCCAAACAAAGGTTAGTGTATCTTTAGCATTTACATGTAAAATATATAACTTTTAACATTAGCTGTAGAGTATGAACGCCTAAACAAAGCATAACCAGATATTTTACGAATAGCTACAATTAACTGAATATTCTTGAAAAATTATATCTACCTAAATTCGGACAGAAGTCAGAGTTATGTGTCATGTCTAATAAATGTCAATATTAAGTTTACGATTTAAACCATATCATTTTGTGAACTGTAAAAATTTCCCGATAAGTTTTTCTCACCTGTACGAATTTCCCGAATAAGTTCAGGATCGCCAACCCGACGACCAGTAGACATAAAGTGTTGATAGAAGTCTCTTGCTCTTGTTTATCGGGGTATGACAAGATCTGTACGAAGTTCAATGTAGTATGTTTAGAAAGTATGTACAGAAACGACACAATTTAAATTACAAAGATAAGGGTGATTGCAACATTTATAAAAGATGTCAAACCTCCTTAAGCAAATCAAATTCGTATAACAGCTAAATATGGTGAAACAAATACATAAGTAACGTAATCAAAGCAACAGTTATGGTTATCAAATATCACTATTGAAACAGTCACATATACACATTGTGATTATTGAAGCAGTCACATATACTCATTGTAACTATTGAAGCAGTCACAAATACTCATTTTGACTATTGAAGCAGTCACATATACTCATTGTGATTATTGAAGCAGTCACATATACTCATTGTGACTATTAAAGCAGTCACATATACTCTTTAACTTTAAGTGGGCATAACGGGAGAGAAAAAGGTTAGATGATACCGAGAATTGTCGTAGTCTACGAGGTTAAGCTTTATGTTAATTATCTTGATTGTAAATAACGACAACGCCCTCAGTATTTGCTCTATCGTGGTCTCAACATGTAGGTACATAACATGGTAACAACCTTAGCGAAATGGGCAAACAGGTTTGACCAAAGCGGCATCACAGCCCCATAGATGATACTGGCCAGTGTTCCAATGAGGATGAAAATCCATTCAGGGGAGTTAAGTTTTATCAAACGTAAGAACATGTGTGTAGTTGACATGGGTTTATTTCCTTGAATGTTTTCTTTCACCTATAAAAACAGGTATTTTATAAATATTCTACTATAAGTACTACTTCATGTAAATGGTCAATACATCAAACATGAAAAAATTGTGTATAAGAAAAGGCTTTTATTTTATTCACAAATTTAAAAAAAAATCACAAATGAAAAAAAAAATGTCTGAAAAAGTAAAACAAATTTATTTTGGTGTAATCTTACTAAAGTTATATGCTGGTGTGACTAAAAATAAAACCAACAACACAAATGGTACAGGGTATTTGGCTAAAATTTGGAGAAAGTTCACACCTTCAAGTAATTTGGCGCCATTCTATCTGATCAAGGAACAAAGCAAGTAGCACTAGCAATAACTGCCCAAATAATCACAGCACGCATTAAGAAGAATGTTTGTGATAAAAAGACATATTTTGGCACAAGATCTAAACTGATTCTGTCACTGGTCATGCTGTCTACTTGTAAGAGTGCGAGGCATGGACCCTCAATGCAGACACCAAGAGACGGACCAAGGCTCTGGGTTGAGATGTGTGTACCGAATCCTTGGGATCTCATACAGAAAATGATCAGAAAATCAACAGGGGTTGATTGATTGATCAGTGAACTACTCTGTCTCATCTAATCCTGTACTATTCTATCTCTGGCCCTCCCAAACGTTTGGGCCTAAGCTCAGTAACTAGTGTTACTCTCTTTAGGTATCTCATTCTGTTTTCCAAATTTACTTCACAGGGGACTGAAGTAATATTTATATGAATACACATTTATACTGGTTCAGAATGGAATTTCAGAAAGTAACTGGTATTAATATATGACAATAAAACGTTTTGATAGAGGGATACATGGGTGGGGGCATTATAAACGCCTGTAAAATTGAATGTCTTTATATTATTAGTTTCAACCACAGATAGATGCAGTACACCTACGTTTCGTCCAGGTGAAATGGTGGTGACGTCAACAGACAACTGTTTAGTGATAAGTTGAGCTGGTTGGTTCTCTGAATGGTCACGCTCTGCTGATTCATCAGTCTGTTTCACTTGAGCCACATTTAATAGGAAAAAAAATATTAAATTTTCAACACTCTAGAAACCTAAACAATAACCAAAAAACCCAAATAAGCAACATGTTGTCTTAAAAATATCTTACTGATATAATAAGTGTGGTAATAACTGCAAACTATTGTTTTAAATGTTTTGAGAGATTATCGAGTTCAAGTAAGTAATTAAATAAATTAGTGTGTACAAATGTATACGATTATTACAAAATAATCCTTGCGATATATGATGTAAGGTATGGTGCAAGTTGAACAGTAAAATTGGATTTTGTTTACCTATATTTACCCAATATAGTGTTATACATATGCATAATAACCAAAAATATTTTGTAATAACATTTTCGCTAATTTAAAAAATAATCTTAGACAAGATTAACTCTTTGATAATATTAATTACGAATATTTTTCTTATTATTCAAAATGTGAACCATGTTGACACAATTAAAAAAAAAGTCTATGCCCCTATTTCGAACAGATACTTACTTTGTTGCGTCTGATAAGCAGCAGAGATAAAATAATCTTTAATAATTAACAACCAAGTGAATAAAATATAACACATTTTAAGTTACTCTCTGTAATGTGAATTGTAAGTGTGACACTTTCAAAAACTTTCGCCTATTAACTTTAACCTACACTAACGTTATGTGATACCCTAACCAAGTCTAAAAATGTGACATTCTTTTTCATAGTCTATAACCGAATTGTAGTGTGCTGACTGCGTTATGTTTAAAAGTCCACTATGCTTGTATGATTGTGTGTATAGTTTGTCGGTTAATTAATACAACTCCACTTGCATGTGTCCATAGTGTTTGTTTACGCACTCTTGGCTTAATAAAACTACTTAGGATCATAAATCTTTAACCATGTCTATACCATAAGAAGGGTGACATAAATGTGATTTACAACAAACGCGTATTTTGAGCAACCAAAGCCTAGGTTATCACAGAAGTATCTAAATGGCAAGCTCTGACCATCGTTAAGAATAAGGTCTGAATATTAAACCATCCTCATAATTGAGCTCTGACCTGTGAAGAAACGAGGCTGTAGTAAACTCCCCTTTTTTCCATCAGCTCCGTGTGGGTGCCCACCTCCACCACTCGACCTTTGGACAGCGTCACTATCTTGTCTGCGTTCCGAATGGTTGACAGTCGGTGAGCGACGATTAAAGTCGTTCGACCTTTGCTGACCTTGAAAATAATTTTACGAAATCAAATAATTATTTTTAATTTAATTAAGTGAGAATATGCTTCCCTATTCATCTTTAGAGTTGTTAATAAGCTGGGTTAACTTACCTTCCCTAAGTATAACGTACACAAGATTAACTAGAATGGATTTGCTTACCCTATCTTGAGCATATAGCATGATTAAACTGTTTTATCTTAAGCATGTATTATGGATTGACTTAACGTATCAAGTACATATAAACATAATTAACTTATTAAATTTTAACCAAATAGAAAGTAGCTTATCTAGAGCATCTTATGAAATAGATTATCTTATTTTAACTTAACCATCTAGGAGGGATTAACTTACATTTACCTAAGCATATTGTATAAACGATTTTCTAACTTTTACCGAAACATTTAAGATCGATTATTTTACTTTATCATAGGCATCTAGGTTCGTCTTCGACCTTTATTCTTAAGCATATAGGATGTATTATCTTACTTTATCCTAAATATATAGGAAGTATTATCTTACTTTATCTTAATCATCTAGGATGTATTACCATGCTTTATCTTAAGCAGAGTTTCTTTCAGGCATCTCTTCGGGGGGCCAAGTCCCCCGAAAAAATTCTACCACCCCCCCCCCCCCCCCGAACGAAATGAAATGTATATATTTTATATAGAAAATATATACTTTTAACAGTGTCCGCCCCCCCCCCCCCCCGAAGAAAGTCTACCCCCCCCCCCCCCCCCGAAAATTTCAAGTGCCCCCCCCCCCCCCCGGAGAAAAAAGTCTGGAAGAAACACTGATCTTAAGCATCGAGGATTTTTTACCATACTTTATCCTAAGCATCTAGTATAAAAGAACGTACCTTATCTAGAGCATCTTGTACGATAGCCTCACTCTCAGTGTCCAGTGCTGAGGTCGCCTCGTCCAGCAAAAGAATTTTTGGGTCCTTGACCAGAGCTCGGGCGATGGCGATTCTCTGTTTCTGTCCTCCACTTAGTTGGGCGCCATGTTCGCCTACATACGTCTCGAATCGCTAAAAGTTATTTAAAAAATACAAGAGTTGCTATTTAATACAAAGCAATTTACATATGTTCGTATTTAAAATAATACTTGATAAGATTACCTGTGGAAGTGCCATAATAAAATCGTATGCGTTGGCCTGTTTGCTGACTTCTATTATTTGATCCATACTAACATCATTTAGACCGTACCGGATATTTTCTGCGATTGTCGTAGCAAAGAGTACCGGTTCCTGGCTGACTAGACCAATGTGCTGACGTATCCATCGGAGGTTCAAGCTCTCAATGTCATGGCCGTCTATTAATATCTGTTGTTACATTAGAAACATCTCATCAACTTTTTAAATACCATTTTTTTAGTAAGGATAATTTTACTTGATACTTCACATTTGTTTAACTTTCCAGTGATATGTGACCTCACATAAATGTTTACCTGACCAGTGTGATACGTTGTTACATTAGTGTCTAACTGACCAATTGTGATTTCCAAGAAGTATTTACCTTGCCAGTGGGGTTGTAAAAGCGCAACAAGAGTTGTATGATTGTAGACTTTCCTGAGCCACTAGCCCCAACCAAAGCAACTGTTTGACCTTTAAGTGCATGGAGGTCAATGCCACGCAGAACCTACGGAGTTCCCAAAAGCAAGAATTTATATCATGGCTTTTTCTTTTAACTGATTAGCAAAGACCATTATGCCTCACTTAACTACACAGACACAAAAAGAAGCAAAAAAAAAAAAAAAAAAAAACAAACAGCAACTTAAAAACCTTATTTATGAAACGATGCATGAGTTTGAAAATAATTATTCTATAATCAGATAATCAGTTATTTTTCATTTAAAAACTCAGCAGATATATTAAATTAATATATGTTTACGTCCTGTTTAGTTACATTATTAAAACATTTTCATTGTTTGCAAATTATTAACTTTACGTATTTTGCAGATTATTGATATGTTGAAAAGATTTCTTAACGCCAGTTAGAATTTTGTAAAAAATAAATCATTCACTATAAATTTGTTTTTATTTTCAATATGTAAATAGTGAACGATGTCGTGGTACCTGAAAAGAGGGTCTTGATGGGTAAGAGAAAAAAATATTTCGGAACAAAATTTCTCCATTTACTTGTGCCGGCATTTCACCTTCTGCTGAGCTGCTGTCACACAACGATTTCTGCAGACATTTTAGATAAATGGTAGAATAGAGTATAATCAAAGATGTCCTAATTTTGAAGTAAAAAGCACACAATTTTGAATTAACAAATAAAAGTAAAGGAGGAGCAAAGATATTAGCATGGTGAAGAATACATTGAAAACATTTAAATAGATTGTGTAACAAACACTTAAAATAAATGGCAAATTTTTTTTTTGAATGAAATCTTCTATCACAATTAGATACGTATCTAAATCGCACCTTAATTTATAATGTACTAACGTGTAGTCGACCTCACCTTGTCGATAATTCGATAAATCTTGACTGCCGCAGCCATTGCAACGTAAATACCGTTTGTTGCAGGTATAGCATAACCCAAATACACAGCACTGATAAAGGTGGAGAAGAACACCTGAAATAGAGCGTTAGGCTGCAATCTTGTACATCAATTTTTGATTAATTTCTAATCGTTTGAAAATTAAGATACATTTTGTTTTTTTACTACCGAACGATTGTTCTTTAGTTAAGATACGTTGATTTATGAAACTTCTGTTATGTTGGCAGAGCTTGTGGTCAATTGATTTGGACTTAATTCTACAATAATTGGTCTTTTCAACTAACATCCAGATTTAAAAGCAGAACATGTAGGCCTACTGAACTTTTAAAAAAGAAACCGTCCTCAAAGATGTCATGGACATTTTTAAAATTTAAAGAGTCTGAGCAACAGACAACTCACCACAACTGTAGAGCTCACTGTGTACTCGTCACTCCTGATCAGCTGACCGCCGTAGTAGAAGCCTAGCGAATAGCCAAAGAAAATACTGCACCAAAGCATACCTTGTCCTATACCATTTGCAATTCCTCTTTCTACTCCGAATTTTCGGGCGTGATTTAGGTTTTCATAATATCTGGGGCAGAATATTACAACCGTTAGTCAAATGTCAAGAATATTCATTCAACAAATTAACTAAGTGTTTCTGAAGACACGTATACAAACAGCACTAAATTTTTGCATATGTTGCCTAACCTCTTGGCCTCCTTTTCCTGACCACCAAAAGCCACGACTGTCCTTATGTTGGAGATGGCTTGTTCAGCCACAACCCCAGCCCTGGCGTAAGCCTCTCTCTCCTTCATGGTGGTTTTACCGATACTCTAATGATGGGAATAACAGAGATATTACTCATTTAATAATCGAACGTCAATTTTTATCACACTAGCCTGTTCCCACAGCCAATAGGCTGCATGATTCACTTAAATAACTGATGATGTGTCATTTGTTGTGGCGATTGACCATACGACTCCCCCTGTTGGTCACTTAACTCGCGCTGTGGGCCATATAGCTCACCCTGATGACCACATTAATCACGCTGATGACCACAACTCAACATAATGGCCCGCATAACTCAACTTATTTACCACTCAACTCACCCTATTAGCCACATGACCCACAGTATTAGCCACATATCAACCTTTTTGGCTTACCCAGTTGGCTGCTGCTGCTCCACCAATGATAACGGGGTAGGCACACAATACGACCAATGTCAGCTTCCAACCGAAGATGAAAGTGATGATGATGCTGACTATACTACAGGCGAACCACTGTGAGGCCATTGGGAGATTTGTTTCTATAGCTCTATATATTAGATTCACGTCCCTGGGAAGTATGTATAAGCTGTTTGCTACTTTGTTGTACTAAATAGTTAAGGTAGCACTTAATCTTAATCAACATTGATTATTGGTTTAACTAAACCTTCTCTGCCATTCTACCAGTAGGTCTGCTGATATGGTATATTGTGTAAGTAAACTTACTCTGTGATCCTACCAGATTTGGTATATTAATTGTGTAACAAAACCTACTCTATCATCTTAACAGATTTGATATATTAATTGTATAACAAAACCTACTATGTCATCCTACCACATTTGGTATATTAATTGTGTAACAAAACCTACTCTGTCCTCTTAACAGATTTGATATATTAAATGTGTAACAAAACCTACTCTGTCATCCTACTTGATGTGGTATGTTAATTATGTAACAACACCTACTCTGTCATCCTAACAGACAAGTCTCCCGTCTTGTGGTCATCAAACCAGGCAATCTCCTGGACAAGGATGTTTGAGAAAAAAGATTTCCTCAGTCGGATCACTTGGCGCTGGGCTGAGACCGTGAACAAAATTTTCTTGGTCGCTCCACACACCCACGCACACACAGACAGACCTGAAACACGGGCGGAGGGGTGGGGAGGGATCAACGGGACGTACAGTTCTATAGTTACATCGCATAATATCGAGCCTCGAGCAGTGATGTAAACGTCATCATATTTGCCCAGGGATGAGACAGCTCAAGGGAATAACATAAATGTTATCTCAGTCATTTCTAGCCAGTATATAGGATGTTTACTCTTATAAACAACAGTTTGTTTTATAAACAAGAAAGAGATAAATTCTGAAGTATAGATTTGTATCAGACTTACCAAGACTTAGAAAAAAAAGAATTTGGAAGTTTTCGAAATTGTCAGATTGTGAACCTTGAGTAGAAGTGCTGTCATTTGTTACAAGTTGGCTACCATTAGCGACGAGGAAGCTTTGGTTGTCATACCTGAGGGGGGGGGGGGGGGGGGATTATATTGGAAGTAAAAATATAATTGATGACCCCGTAGATTAAAATAAAATTAATTTGTTGCAGAGTAGGATAGGAACCTTGTGAAACGGTAACTTACGTGAGCCCGTTAGAGTGTGAGGAGGTCCTGTTTACAGAATTAACCTTAGCGACGTTGTCCAAATATCCCTGTTCAACCAGTGAGCCAACAAAATGACCGTACAGGACCATGTTTAAAATGTGCAGAGCACCATTGATTGCTGCCAGTATAAAGCCTATCACCATCATGACGATGTCCCTTGTGTCGGCAAACCGAAACTAAACAATGGAGGAGAATAGTCCAGTTAATTATTGTAAGAATATAAATGGGAGATTGATGATTTATAGTACATCACAAACAAAATGTCTAGGAAACATTCAATAATATAGAATTTTTGTGTGTGTGAAAGATACAAATGAATTTGAAAATATAATATCGACATTCTAAATTGTTTTATTAAAACTAGCCGGCCAGTCTCAGCACTGGCTTTTCTGAAAAACGTAGCTGTAAAGAACCGTGAGTTATCGTATACCCGGGTATCGGGTGATCGGGTTTCGGAAATTAATTAAATTTCCAATTATTGTCTATATGCAAATAACTACATTTGGGAGATATATGTAACTTTAAAACGAACCCTAAAACTAACCCTCACCCCACCCAACCACAACCAGAACCAAAACCACAAACATAAAGGTAAACAAATACATAGAGATAAATCCTTTCAACTTCTCGGAGTTCCTCGTCTAGAAAAACAACCACATAAACACAAACAGAAACATAAACATATACCACAACCTTCACCATTGCCTCAATAACAACATAAACAAAAACAGAAACATATACCATAACCTTCACCACTGAAGGTTATGGTATATGTAGATAGATTAGGCGTGCGATCTGCCACTCCGGGCTATTCTGTGAGCATAATAATGACAACGTTCGTTTTAAAGAGCACCCTACTATATTGTTACGGTGGCACATGATATTCAATGATTAAACCGAACAAGAGGTCGTACGCGGCGCCCTTGCGGTAGTGTGACCGAGGGCTCCCAAGTGCGCCCCGCGACGTCCATGACACGTGGGCAATCGCCGAAGTGTGTTCTACTTCACCAGTACGGAGTGATTAACGTACACTCTAGGCTTTCATTCAGCACGCCCTATGTTGTGTTGTGCTGTAGTGTGGGCAAGACCGTGCCTCAACAAATATGATCCAAAAAATATAGCGCATGCATTTTTACATTTAAAGGACTCAATGTTAGAAAACAAGATCACATGTCTATGAGTATAGGATTTATAATGCAATGATGAGACCCTCCTAAAACATTACTTCAGACTTCCTTCTGAGATCGCGGCAACGCGCGGGGATGGGTACGCTAGTATTATATATAAAACAAATATATGTGCTGGATGGCTTACAACTGGTGTATGGTGTAAAGACTACTGCTGCTTATATTATTTTGGTGAAAGTCAAGTGGACAGCAGTTTAGTAAATATTTGAGTCTCAGTCTACTATTACAAATGACAAGAATTTTATCGGTTTAAACATATTTAAATCAGACGTTGCATGTATTTTCTCATGTACGGAAATTATGCGTTCAGATGTTATTAGCATATATATGTAACGACGATGCTGATAACAAAAAAAATGTGCAAAGAAGAAAAAAAAAACAATAATAAAAATAGGTTCATAGGAAAGTTCTCTATATGGGTGTCGTTTTATGATGTTTAATTTATAATTTTAAACTCTTATTCTCTGACATGCGAATTCAAATAGACTCACATAGACACAGGCACAGACACAGACATAGATGTAGGCATAGGCATAATTATACATGTGTGAATGCGCGCCTGTGTGTCTCTGTTTTCATCGATGGTTGTGCATGTGCGTATGTGTATGTGCTAGTTAAAGTGCAGGCGCTAAATCTCACTGTATAAAATGGTAGGTGAAAATTATTACCAATACCAAACCTACTTGTAAAAACAGTAGAATTGCCAGTGTTGTTTTAAAATTGATTACAAGTACCAAAACTGTTTATGAAAAACTGAAAACTCGTACCAGTTCAGAAAAGCTGACCTTCTCATCATTGTTGCTTAAAAGTTTGTAAAAATTCTTGAATTTTCTTTTACTCGAACTATCTTTTCCCAAGATTCGAATTTTCTCTGAAGGTTTGCTGGTTTGAAAATGATTGGACGTTCCTACAAAGGAAGCAAGATTAATTTAGTAGCTGTTTTTTTAAAAATTTAAACAATGTTCAGTGCTGAAAATAGTTTGATTTCGATGAATATGATCCAGTACCAAAAATAGTATAAATAAAGAAAATATATAATACCTTTTTGACGATCGGTTCTCCCCCCCATGTTATCACTAAAATGGAATAAATCATATCTTGTGTAAGTAAATGACACTCTTTAAATAAATAAATAAATAAATAAATAAATATATATATATATATATATATATATATATATATATATATATATATATATATATATATATATATATATATATATATATATATAAGTATGTCTGTTGGGAAGGGGAGGTTGTTGTTAAAATATTATTTGTGCATTTAAAAAAATATATTTGGCTATCTAAGAATAAATACATTGCATTGGGTTATCGGTCTTTATTATTTTAACCTTAACAAAATATTGCCCTTAAAAGGCGATAATCCGATGCAAGCAACCTATTTACCTGCTAAAAGTTGTTAGCCATACATAAGACGGCTGTTGTTGAGTTTTCAATGAAGGAATAGTCTATGTGATTGATAGCTCTATTATTAGCCAATAAAACACATATACATAATTTAAATTAATTCTGTTATACAGTTTTAAATGTTTAGAATTGTTCCGTTTTATTTACTTTAATACTTGGTTTGTATTCACTCTGTGACAGCCAATTCATTAAAAAAAAAACATCAACAGGTAGATGACCTTTTTAGATAAAATCTTTTCGCCTGTTTTCCATTGCCTGTCATTTATTAAAATAATATAATTTCTTCAAATGGCCAGTTTTAACAATGTATCTAGATTATAAAGCGTAGCCTACTGGGTTCAGTTTAATATAAAGTTATTCCTACGTTTATGACAGTAAATATATTTTTTTTAAATCTGTTAGTGCTTGTTCTTTAAATACCATCTACTATGGCTACTTTCTATGCTCTATTACATGATAGCAAATATAACCATTTAGGTAGCCCGAGGTCGGCTAGCCTGCTACATTCTGACAGTGGCTGCCTATAGCTAGTGTGTCTGTTTATTATGTTAATTATGCGGAATATTAAGTTGCTTGTCAACATACATCGATTAAAACAACATACTTTTTCAACAGGCCTATCACCATCCAAAAATTTACAGCAATTTTAGTTGTTTTTTTTTTTGAGCTAGCGAGCGGTTATTCCACATGAACAGCGGGATAATAAGAGAAACTGATATCAAGTAGGTTATTCCACATGAACAGCGGGATAATAAGAGAAACTGATATCAAGTAGGTTATTCCACATGAACAGCGGGATAATAATAAAAGAAACTGATATCAAGTACGCCTACGTTCATCGTTTTACGAACAGAACAATGATGCACACACCTAACGCAGTGAGGCTACTGATGTGAAGATTATTTTATCTAATAAACTCTAAAACTAGCGGCTTCATGACCTGAAAATGTAACTCACCTACCGAGACTATCTTCTGATGTATGGAAGTATGTTGTAGAGCGTTGGCGAATTTCATCAACGTTTCATCCACATAATTATGCCTGGACACGAAGGTATTTGAATTCACAGAGGCGTGTAGAAACATGCGGGTTCAAAGAATTACAAAACCATTATAATTTTCGAGACGCCATTGATGCGTCCACTGACGAACAATTTTATTTTTTACTAGTCGTTAGCGGCTTGGCGTTGCTCCAGCCATTTGTAGCCATTTTAAAATAATTTTAATGTTAACACAGATATCTTTGTTTACCAAATGTTTTAATAAAAAATAGAATTGCATAAAGCCATACTCAGAACAGCAACGCGTACCCTTTGATGTGATTCTGACTTGCACAGAACCTACCATCCCTTAATAACAATGTCCATTACACAAATATAGTAACCATCGGAGTCAAATAATTAAACAGAAAAGCTCTAGTTACTTACTTTACCTCTACATACTCTACTCCCCCCTTATCATTAATCTCTCAATTACCACACTGTCACTGCGTAATAACCACTCTGTACAATACCTATTATAAAAATACCTATCCCTCTCTTTCCCCATAGACATCTTCCTACTTGGACTTAATACGACAAAATAATAATATGTACATGTTAAGGGGAAATGATCCGTTTTTTTTTTACAATTTAAGCAGTGTTTCTCCCAGTTCTCCAACACTTTTTTCTCCGGGGGGGGGGGGGGGGGCACTTGAAATTTTCGGGGGGGGGGGGGGGTGGTAGACTTTCTTCGGAGGGGGGGGGGGGGCTCGAAGAGATGCCTGGAAGAAACTCTGCTATAGCGTTTTGAGTACTTTTACCATGTTTGGCACATGAAAATAAGTATTAAACAGCAAAAAAAGGGCTAGAAACAATGTTGGTTGTCATGCAAACCCTAAAAAAAAACAACAACGCTATTTTGAATTTTTCGGTACTATTAAAAATGCTAGGGCTTTTTATTTATGCACATATAGCAATCGAATTTAAACTGCTAATATTGCAGTATATATTAAAACTTTTGTCACAACTTTTTGAAATAGCTACTAGTAAGAATTTTACAAGGTCTAAAAAATTGTACCCTTTTTAGTATTCAAAAGTTTCAAAATATGCATATTATTTAACACGTATTTTTTTTATTAAAGCCATTACAATTGCCTCATGACAAAAGTTGTATGTTTGCACTAAGAAAAATTACTTACTGAAAATATGGTAGGCATTGTTTAATAAATAAAAAATTAGTAGGCTTTTTAGTGTTAAAAACATGCTAACGTAGAAAACCAGCCAAAAGTAACGAAAAGTAGGTCATGAAAATACCATATCTCTGAAAAATGCAAAGCCGATTGTAAGCTTTGGGTGTTTGAGAGATGACGGAAATTAAGATTATCAAATACATGAGAAATGCAGATTTCCAATGATGCCAAATATAATATGATGACGGATATAATATTTTTTTGTAGAGAGCTTGTAAGAGTGGGAAAAAATGATTATTTTTTAGCGCAATTTCCATTCTGGAGAATTGCGTTTATTAACCCGTCATTTCTGGATGTATGAATGTATGAATGGATGGATGGATGGATGTGTGTCCGCAGCTTTAAGTCGTATCTCCTCCTCAACGAAGCAATATCGATGACTAGTTCCAAAAGCAATTATGTTAAGGAAGTTACGAGGATGAACATAGGCCATAAAAATTCCGGGTTTCTTTCATGGATTTCCCGGAAAAGCCAAAAAAACCTAAAAAAAAACCAGTTTTTGGCTCATATCTCGGCAACCAGACCACTTAGCGACTTGAAACCTGTACCAATCGATTCCTGCCATAATTTAGAACAATATTGCCGAAGAAAGTTTTCAAACATATCTTTTCGTTCGGTCACAAATTTTTTTTTTATTAATTAAAATTTGGACCGAATTAGTAGGCGTTTATCCAACCACACCACACGCGTCATCACGTTCAATAGCTGCGCCATCACGTTCAATGGCTGCGTCATCACGTTCAGTAGCTAGGCGCGCAATGGTTTTTAGTCATGTAACTCTATTGTAAATAAAACATGTATTTAACCAATTGTTTTACTAACCCTGCTCTTGATTTACGCTACGACAGAGCTATTTTTAGATAACATAAGGAAATTGCGCTAAAATTGTCACTAGACTTTTTAATTACCTTGTTTAATTAATAGGGTCATAAAAATGGTATTTTAAACACATACATTTTTTTCTCATTAAGGTTATTATTTTCCTAATACAAAAATGGGAAAAGTATCCAAAGGTGCAAGAAATCCATTATGCAATTTGCTGATTTTTTATGGAGCATATCCATTTATAGGGAATCGCGTCGGTTTAGAGACTGATGTTACAATTTTATAACCGTGTATATTTTCTAATAAAAATAAACTGTAGCTTAGTTGTTATTTAATATTTTAGAATGCAGTAGTTAAGTGAATTTAAACTATAGGGAAAAACATCGCTTTACAATTAACATGACTATTTAAAAAAGTTTAACTAAACAGCTACTTTCAAGTTTATGACGATTAATTTTTCCTACCTATTTAACTGTCATAGACCTTAGGTGTAGTAGATTTGAATAAGTGCTTAAATATGATTCAACTGAGCATCTTTTGACCAACCATGACGATATAAATCTTTATATAGTATATCCGTATTTATCGCCTTTCAAATAGTTTAGTACGTCTCTCTCAAATTCTGGTGTTCTGAACCACACTTGTACAAATGCTGTTTGTCCGGAGCAGAGGCGTCGCGAGGCGGGGGCTGGAAATATATGAAATATATATATATATATATATATATATATATATATATATATATATATATATATATATATATATATATATATATATATTATGTTTCGTTTATTTTGTTGTTGCGGGGGTGCCTATTATTTCTAGTTCCGTCACTACTGCTATCCCGATTATCTCCAGTTTAGACCCTGGATCCAAGAATGTCGGATATCGCAGAACACACCACCCTCAATTTGTTTTTGAAATAAACATTTTTATTCTGATCACTAACATGCCCGTAAACTAATGAGTTCTAATCAACCGAAAACTATAATTACTGGGACTGGGGAGTACTGAGTTTGTAGACTATTCATGTTATTGATATTTAAATGTCAACTTACACAACGTGAGATTTAACTGCGTATGGATTATTTGGTAGATAAACGCACACATTCACTCAAGTTCCTTTGTTTTCAGATCACAAAAACCCCCTTATGGGACCGCTAGGTAAATTAAAAACTAAATGTATGCTAGTGATGTCAAAATGTTTAAACAATCTAACGTAAACAAATACGTTTTAATTAACTAAGAAGTTAAAGTTTTTTCGTATTTTGTGATATCTTAAAATTGTGCAAGATGGTGGATCATAGTTCTATATCTGTTGCTGATGAGTGCTATCGTTAACACGAGGGCAGGATAGTTTGTAAGCACATTAGGTTGTGTTTTAGCAAAAGCTCTTCTAAAGCTGTTGCCTGAAATTATAAATAAAGCTACAGTAGGCCTAAACCTTTTCTAAAGGGGATTAATTGTAATGTGATGTTTCTAATCGACTGGGACGGGAGAGGGGGGGGGGGTGTTGGTTGAAATATTTAGATAGCTGTGTAGCATCAAATGAGCAGATGTCAAAACTCATTCATCAGAGCACGTGTGCGGCTTAAAATATTCTATTCAGTCTTTCATGTAGATGTAAATCTGACAATACTACAGTAGATGTTGGTTTTTGAAAACAAAGATTGCTTTTGTAATGACCCTTATGTGTTAATGTAGCATGACTGTGGATCGTCGTCTGTAACTTTGTGGTGGACTCAGCAACTACTAGGCCTAATATTAACATCAGCAGTTTTTTTTTTAATCAACACATCTAGACCTTATATACTCAGAAATAATTTAATTGAACCTTTCTATACCTGAATTTAAATTACCAAAAATGAAACAAATATAACCTGAGCTGACATGAATTCTGAACAAAAATAAACATAACTAGTACATAAATCGACAAACATGTAATGATTTTACGATATTTGATTGATTAAGATTGGTGTTTTGTCAACAAACATTTACAACACTGCACGATGGTGTGAAAATTAGATTTAAAATGAGAGTGCTCTCACCTAAAATTCCTCGTATAATATAACAGAATGGGAATCGAGCTATAGACATGTTTTCATTTTATTTTAATACCTACTTTAAAAAATAGAGTAAAGTAAAAAAAATAGAGCATCAAATGAACTCAAAACATGCGTATAAAATAGAGCGGGAAATTCATTATATATATATATATATATATATATATATATATATATATATATATATATATATATATATATATATTAGGAGCCTTGCTTTAAATTTAATGTTCTCCTCGTAGTTTGACACGTAGTTCACGTTAGTTCCAGTAAAATCAAGGAACAAATTATTTGCAAAATTTAATTCAGACGAACAGATAAAAAAAAAATTAATCGAGTAAAAGACTAAGAAAACACCATCAATGTTTGCCATTTAAGAGAAGCTGAAAACAATTATTTCGATTTTGATTGATTTTTCAAATATTAATGTTGAAATTAACATTTGTTACATAAAAGTTCTTTTCCTATTATAGGTCGACGTACTTTTTTATACAGATTGTTGTGGATTTAAGAAAAAAAAAATGATATCAGTAACAGAAATAGCCATCAACATTATAGATTTGTTCAGGGAAAGACAATTTTTGTAATTTACACAACTGTTAAATTTTGGTTATCGCTCTTCGTAAAGTTTATCATTTTGAACGACGTAAAGGTTGAAATAACTTAACTAGAACAGAAAAGAAATTGTTTTTTTTTCTATTTGGTCACCAATCATTAAAACTAACTCAATGAAAATTTTAATTTCATGAAAAATAAAGCTTTCTGTATGACGTATAATATGGTTACACTGATAAGTGAATACTAGACCTGGGTGCAAATATCAAGGACCCACATATATCTAGTTTTGTTTTGAGAACGTTGCTAAGGGAATAAATGAACACACAATAAACACCGCTAGAATCTAATGTCAACATTATTAAAAACATATTTACATTCATAATGCATATAGGCTTACATATACCTCATTGTCATGTAAATACACAAACACACACTCTTACACAATCATACACACACACACTCTCTCTCTCTCACATATATATACATATATAACATATATATATATATATATATATATATATATATATATATATATATATATATATATATATATATATATATATATATATATATATATATATTTATATATATCTATATCTATATATATAAAAAGCAATGTATGTGTGTGTGTGTGTTTGTCCTTTATGCATTACTACACCTCTCATCACATCGCCGTGAAACTTTGGGAAGTTGTTGTGAATATTCCTGGGGAGGTTTCTGTGAAAAAAAAAAAAATTCAAATTCGCAAGGGCGGCGCCACGGGAGGGTGCGACATTTCTCTATATACGGTATATATAAATAATAAAAAGGAACTGCAGTGACACCATTCTCACGATCGCCATGAAACTTTGGTAAGATGTTGAGAATACGTCTGTGGAGGTTTTTGCGCAAAAAACATTTTCAAATTCGTAGGGGTGGCGCCCCGGTAGGGCGCGATTTTTTTCTCTATATACCGTATATAAAAATAAAAGTCGATTTTGTTTTGGCATCGTTCATCCGATAGCCATGAGACTTTGGGGAGTTCATTATACCACTCTAGGAAAGGGTTCTGTAAAAAAAAATAATTAATTTCGCAAGGGCGGCGCCACGGGAGGGTCCGATTTTTCTCTATTTACGGTATATAAAAATAATAAAAGTTAAGTGCAGTGACACCGTTTATCCGATAGGCATGAAACTTTGGGGAGTTCATTATAAAACTCTAGGGAAGGGTTCTGTAAAAAAAATCATATTTGATTTCGCAAGGGCGGCGCCACGGGAAGGTGCGATTTTTCTTTATATACGGTTTATAAAAATAAGTCGATTTTGGTACGACACCGTTATCCGATAGCCATGAAACTTTGGGGGAGTTGATTAGAACAATTCAGGGAAGGGTTACGTAAAAAAAAAACTTTTTTTTTAATTTCGCAAGGGCGGCGCCACGGGCGGCTGCGATTTTTCTTTATATACGGTTTATAAAATTTCGGTTTCACACCGTTCATCCGTGTGCCATGAAACTTTGGGGAGATGATTAGATCACTCAATGGTAGGGTTCTGCAAAAAATATTGTTTAATATTGCAAGGGCGGCGCCCCCCGGGGGGAGCGATTTTTTTTCTCTATACACGGTATATAAAAAATAAAACTCGGGTGCGGTTCATCCGAGTGCCATGAAACTTTAGGGAGTAGATGAGAATACCCCCGAGAATATTTCTGAGAAAAAGAAAACTAAGTTTCTTACGGGCGGCACCATATAGGGTACAACTTTCGTCAATACATGGTTTGGCGCCCAGAGTTTTAGAGCAACTAAGTTGGCACTTGGCATCCGTTAATCGAGCGTCCTGCATAGCGAGTAAGGGGTACTACTATATTCAGCGGTAAAACTACAACAGGCTTCTAAAAATAACTTTGTAACGCGAGGAAATCCTTCTTTACAGTTTCATCACCTTGCCAAAGATGAAAAAAATAACTTTTTGAATATGAGGAGCCTACTGTAGAGTTTCGTCCCTTTGCGAATGATGCAATAAGCATCTACTATTAGACAAGCCAGTCAGAAATTGAGTTCGAGCATCTAATAATAGACCATTAGTAACGCTATATATAGCTTATTGCATCAGTCACACTGGTGTTTAAAACACGTCAAATACTTTTTTTACGTGTTAAAGAAAAAAATCCTGTTCATTTGTGTCACTTTAGCGAATGACGAAATCTGCATCATTATTACTTTTAAGGAGCCAGGGGTCGTACGCCGCGCCTATGCGGTAGTGTAATGGGGGGGGGGGGGGCTGAGAACGCCCCTTTGCGTCTCTGACACATGGGCGGTCACCAAAGTGTGTTCTAACATTATTTCGGTGAGTGGTTAATGTACACTCAATGTTTACATGCGGTAGTGTAGGTAAACCCGTGTCCCGATATTTATGATCTAAGCGCAGGCATTGTTTACATTTAAATAACTCACTTTTAGAAAAGACGGTCACGCGTCTAAAAACATATGATTGGTAACGCGTTGGTGAAATCCTTCTAATACATTTCGTTAAACTTACTTCTATCCCCGCGGCAACGCGCGGGGGACGGGTACGCTAGTATATATATATATATATATATATATATATATATATATATATATATATATATATATATATATATATATATATATATATATATATATATATATATATATATATATATTCATATGGTTCCATGACAAATGATCTCAGGACAAATGATCTCAGACAAATTATCTGATACAAAGACAAAGATATTTTGTCTGAGATATTTTGTCTGAGGTCATTTGTCCTGGGATCATTTGTCCTGTCACCATATATATATACATATATATATATATATATATATATATATATATATATATATATATATATATATATATATATATATATATATATATATATATATATATATATATATATATATATATATATATATGTGTGTGTGTGTGTGTGTGTGTGTAGATAACTCTCGATTACACACAATTCCCACTCGCTAAAAGTTCGAAAAACAGGAAAGCATCCACACTGTCCTTCCTCCCCCCCCCCCCCCGCACCACTACACAAGAATGCATAATGTTATCCGACATCTGGGTTCCATAGACTCTCGTAACACAAGGGGCATTAACTCCACCCACGCCAGCTAGCGCATCGCTAATTAATAGAATATTATAATTATATAAATTGGCATCTAATCTTTATTTAAATTTTTTGCAAAAAAAAACCGTTTATCCATAAAAATAAACACACTATATGTTGTAATACGAAATAAATCTAAAGAGCCATAACATTGATCTAGCGATGTTTCTCCCAAACAAAATAAACCATTGGAGAATGGCATGTTGTTTTGTGGACGATATTGGAGAATTAATTGAATTAGGTTTTACCCTAAGCTACTTAGATGTACAAGAACGAAGAAAAGACGAATCAATGCTGTCTTCAATACATTTCAAGATTAATTTCGCCTTGACAAAAGGGGAATGGCATAAAGAATTTGATGAAGATTGAACGTGAGTACACATGTATACGGAAGTGGCTGAGGGCAAATAGTGGCATTACGGGGGAAAAATGGGTGGGGTAGCGATGTGGAGAAGGGTGGGTGTGTTGGAGGTGGGATTAGGAGTTTGACCGTCAGAGTGTCCGACTCACAAAAACAAGATCGTGTGTTTGGTGTAGTCACAATTTATATGTAATCAGTTGTTTGTTGATATTGTCACACTTTTTTTGGTAATATAAGATAGGGAGTTGAAATGCACCGTTACACTTAAAAAAAAACCAACCAATGAATGATGTGTAGGTCCACATATTTTATAATATTTATATAATATTTATATAATATTTATTATAAAAATGGTATATAAATACCCATTGGCATTTTAAGAAATGAATGATGATTAGAAGTGCTGTCAGAATGCAAAAATCTATTGTCAAAATTTCTTTTGGTTTTATTCTAGATTCAAACTTGTTTTGTTTTAATTAAAATATTAAATGTAATCGATAATGGTCTTGTTAAAGGGGTCTGGGAATAGTGGGAGGGGAGAGAAAAGTAAACATTTAGAACTGAAAAATAAAAGGCCACGAACAGACACTGAGAGTTGGGAAAGAACAAGAAGAGAGGAAAGAACGTGGAGAGGCACTAAGTAGTTGAATAAGGGGGGGGGGGGGCGCTAGTGAGCTTGAGCAATTAAGAGAAAAATCAAAAGATACATTTTTAGAGTGAGAATTAAAGAAATAGAAAGGGGGTGGGGGGGGGGTTAGAAAGAAATAGCTATAGAAATAAAGAGAGCGAGAGAGAGAGAGAAATATAAAGAGTAAGAGAGAGAAAAAAGGAGAGAGTGTGTGAGAGAAAGAGAGAGAGAGCGAGAGAGCTAGCGGGTTGTCCATGAATTGATTCCATTACGCGAATGACCCACTTCGATTTCTGCTTTTTTTTATTCTTTCAACAATAATATCAACCCCGAAGATGATCCGTGTCGGGATTTCACGGAATTTCTGAACCTCTTAAAAATATTGGGTTTATTATCACAATACAAAAATAGAGCAAAAAATAAACCAGCGAAATAGAGAAATTAGTTATTTCTAACTGTTAGATTAGAGAATCTCAATTCTCCACAGGATTTAGATATACTATTTTTTTATAAAAAGTTTTTATATTTCAAGTCTTTGTAAATTTTTAATGGTTGTAAATATAAATACGACACGTTTTGCGTGAGTAAGAAAATACTTAACAATACCGCATACATTAAGGAAAGTGGTGTTTTTATCTGTAGCCTGTCCTTTGGGGTTTCAGTAAGTATGACGCAATGTGATACTGTACTGAGTTACATTTTCTTGTTGAAAAAACAATTAGCGCCCTTACTTGTTTGCTAGCTGTTTGTGACTGAATTAATTTTTTAAAGCACATTTTATTAACGTTGGCGTCTTTAGACAGGAGGAAAAGTATTCTGTGTTTAGACAATATTTATGGTTGTGTAATGTTATAAAATTCCATGATGAGGTATCCTCTTTGTATATATTTGATGCAGGTCTATAATCTGCAATCAGACTAATCAACCCCCATTCCCCCACTCCCCCCGCCATACAATGAAGCCACACTTCAGCCTACAACCCCCTTTCTCAATATTACATTTTTAAATATTTTAAAACATCGATTTCTGTCTAAAATATTTTCTGAGTTTGGTCTATATTGAGTAAAATAATCATTGTGTATTACATTTACTAAAAAAAAAGCCTGTAAAAAATGCGAAAAAAACCCCCACAGATTAATTTAAGTCTTTTACATTACTTTGTTTAAATGCAAATATGTCGCCACATTTCCTGAACACCTCCGCCTCGTCACACGTCACAAAATCCCCCCCCCCCCCTACTATCCCCCAAGGAGTGTGACGTCATTTATATATTTTCAAAAGCTTGACTTTTCTAGACACGAACAACTTTAAAATCCACCAGACATCGTGAGATTTGAAACTACTTAGTTTTATTATAGGATGAATTTTTACAACGTGTGCAAGGTGTCTATTATACAAAGGGAAACAACCGTGTAGGAGGAGTGGGCGATAACTCTAGCTTGGCTTTTGCAATACAAGTATCTTCACGAGTTAATGAATTCCACAGCAGTGATGAATAAATGTGAAATATTTATAGAATAAATACGCCTGTATGAGTGACCGGCATGTAGTCTTCCATCGTTGTATTTATACCGGGTGTGTTTTAAACGTCCCCAGTGGGTGATGGGACTTGGATTGAATGAACATCAGCGTGGGAGATTTTGTTGACTCAGAGGGGCGTTTTTGGGGTGTAATATCGGTGATTAATTTCTAGTCATCGATCATTTATGATCAGTTGGGGGATAGCGAATTTTTAAAAATTATTAATGATAAACTAATAGTTGGATAACATGTGATGATTGGTAATTCGGTACATTGCGTGTGATAGAGTGGTAGTGATGGTGGTGGAGTGGTGGTAGTGGTGGTAGTGGTAGTGGTGGTAGTGGTGGTGGTGGTGGTTGTAGTGATGGTGGTGGGTGGTAGTTGTAATAGTGAACTTAGTGGTAGTGGTGGTGGTGGTAGTTGTAGTAGTGAACTTATTGGTAGTGGTTATGGTGGTAGTGTGGTGGTAGTGGAAGTGTTCGTGGTAGTGGTATTAGTAGTATTAGTGGTATCAGTTGTTGTTTTAGTGGTAGTGTTGGTGGTGGTGTTAGTGGTGGTGATGGTGGGTTTGGTAATATAAACGGTAGTGGTGGGGTTTGTGGTAGTGGTGAAAGTAGTGGTTAGTGTTGGTGTTGGTGGTGATGTTGGTGGTAGTGATGGTGTTAGTGGTGTTAATGGGTGTGTGTTGGAGGGGTAGTGTTGACCTCTAAATCCAGCCCTGTGACCATCCTATCGACATCAATACTGGTTCCACCTGGAGTTCAATACAACTATATCATTGCCTACTAGGCTATAGAGTCTGGTAGTCTGTGACTATCCAACATGTAGTTAAAAGTCAGATCTTGTTACACACAATCAAACAATTAATCTAGTCATCGATTCATGGGTTAAAAGATTTGATCTGTTATAAATCAATCATAATTGAGAGGTAGAGTTCTCGACTGCTAGCCCGAAGGTCTCGAGTTCGAATCTCGGTCCGGATTCGTGACTGTTGTATGTCCCTGAGTCCCTCAGCCCTGATGGGTACCTGACACGTTAGTGTAAGTAAAATCGGCAGATTATAGCGCTAACCACATCATCCGTTCATATGCCGAGGTCCAGAATCATGTGAACTCTACATCTGCCTATGATAGTTGAGTCTGAATTGGGAACTTGAACTTAAATCAAATGCCATGCCAAATCAACAATATAGTTTGTGTCATTACAGTGTGTCTAGAGATCGCTCATATTGGTTCATATGCTAATTACTTGATCTGTCAGCATAAATGCAAATATTTACCAATTATGAATCAGACGTGACTGAATAGTTCGATAAGGACAAATAGCTTTGACCCCTCGATAGCCAATGGATCAGAAAAATCGATAAACCCACGCAGAATTGCAGTTTTTAATGGCAGGATGTAAGTCTCGTTGACGAATCGAGGCTTATGTGCGTCCGTCTCTTTAACCGTTCAAATGTAATGATAGGTTATCGTTGTTTGTAGAAATCCTCTGGGTTTTTATCGACGACGTTTTTTCTAAATAGATAACACTTTATCTACGTAACTGTATGTTCTTGGAAAATTATTTCCTGTTTGAGATTGATGTATGTGTTTTATTAGTGTATCTCATATATATATATATATATATATATATATATATATATATATATATATATATATATATATATATATATATATATATATATATATATATATGTGTGTGTGTGTGTGTGTGTGTGTGTGTGTGTGTGTGTGTGTGCGCGCGCGTAAAAAACGTTCTTATAATTATAACAATAATGATCATACTTGAAGGAGACAGGAATTTCTCTTAATAAAAGAAGGAGACAGAAAATATAAAATTGCTAGCTGGAGATAAAGCTATAGAACAAATTATATTCATCTTGATCCTGTCAAGAAACCACATTACGAGAATTTGTTGCTTTAATAAATACCTTTCAACGAGATAATTCTTTACAATTTCATTTTAATAATTTTTAAAAATTATTCTAAATTTTGTTTTTTTTTTGTTAGGGAAATTCGTACGTGGTTGATTGTTATTAAGTGTCCTTTGCCAGAAAAATTTACATATTTTTTTGAAGCAGTCAGCACTTGAAAATTATCCCTACAAAACTAGATATTACATAGAGCTGATTAAGAAGAGCTCATTTGTTTTTACAACCTCAGCATATAAAAGTATTTTTTGGACCAGCCAACTCTACTTTACCCCATTCATGTCAGGTACCAATCAGAGCTGAGTCGGCTCTAAGACAGCCTACTGATTAAAATCGTGAGCTGAACTCGAGACTCGAAATCTCGTTTGTTCTCTCGCTAGATCTCGTTGAATCTCTCGCTAGATCTCATGTGTTCTCAATCTCCCCATCCCACACTGCCTCTTGTTGATATTGTTCTCGCTTTAAATGAGCTCTACATTATGTATGTTTACCAACAGTCTATGTATCACCGTGTCTATGTATGTTTACCTACAGTCTATGTATCACAGTGTCTATGTATATTTACCAACAGTGTGTGTATCACCGTGTCTATGTATGTTTATCTACAGTCTATGTATCACCGTGTCTATGTATGTTCACCAACAATCTATGTATCACAGTGTCTATTTATGTTCACCAACAGTCTATGTATTCCATTGTCTATGTATGTTCACCAACAATCTATGTATCACAATGTCTATGTATGTTTACCAAAAGTCTATGTATCACCGTTTGACATTCATCTTTTGTTGCTCCACATAAATTAGCTGAACCAGCAACCAAGCAACTCTTGTATACATCAAAAATATCAAAAAATCAATTACCTAGGAATTGATTATTTCACATAAATAGCTCAGTCACGCATCAGCCAACAATAGACAGAAAAACGAATGTAAAAAATCATTGATAGTTTATTTCAAGTCACCAATGTAGCAGACGTCTCCAACACATGGTCAAATAAGGGCGGGAAACCTCCGTCACCCTTCCCCTACCCCTTGGTTTTGCCGATCTAGAACCAAAAGACGGAATGTTCCAACTGTCTAAGTCTTTCTATCGTAGTTCCCCTCACACTATTTGCGATTTAAAATCCAGGCTTTTTCAAACAAATTAAAAAAAAAACAATGCAATTTTTTTTTTTTAAATGTGATACTGTTCATTTTTTTACGTACCAAAAAGAATATATTATTTAATTATATTATTTATGTTTTGACTTTGGATGATTAGAATCTCTTTTTAAAGCCTTAGTTAAATCATTTTATTGTTCCTCACATATAATTTAGAGTTGATTGAAAATGAGTTAAAATTCACATAAAAACAGATATAAAATAATCATAAAATCTCTAAGTTCTACAGACAGACTATAGACTGAAGATTTCTTCTAACATAGACGCCAAGTTGTCTAACAAAAACATTAAAAGAACATTACACCAAAATAAAAAGTTAACTGTCAATACGTAATGAGCAAAATACAACACGTATATGGAGCATTGTAGACATTGCGCATGCGTCAAACGTCATTTCACGTGCTAACTTTAAGCAAGGCAAGATTTTTTATGTTACCTAGTTATACAGCTTTAATAAAAGTTGATTTAAATTCAAAGTTGTTAATTTTAGTTTTCGGGACAGATTGTTTAATATATCTGACAAAATTACGGCTTCAAATTCGTTGCCCACGATAACAATTAGTTGGTTTAACGTTAAAACGGCCAAAGTACAAAAC
The DNA here is from genome assembly GCF_028476545.2 of Physella acuta. Lineage (NCBI taxonomy): Eukaryota > Metazoa > Mollusca > Gastropoda > Physidae > Physella > Physella acuta. Next base: position 414,206 of record NW_026732081.1, on the reverse strand, counting down.
GGAACTTGGCAAAATGGCCCCCGAGAAAACGATCCCCAATAACACAGCTTTACATGATCAAAAACTCACCCATTAAACATTACCCGCATCTAAAAACTTAAGACCTTGTACTCATAAAATTATGGAACATAAGTTTTATCTAACGTTATGACCATCAAGAGATTAGCCTATAGAACATCAGGTTTATCTAAATACTAGATCCTTGAACGTTAGGCACATCCACAGATTAGCCTATAAAACATCAGTGTGCTCTATGTACTAAATCCTTGAATATTAGGATCATCTCCATTCGCGATATATTGTCATAGAAAATGGTTTGTAACTTTAGCGTACTACGAAAAAACATTCAGTAACGTCGGTGATTTTAATTATTTTGTGTGTGTGTGGATTTATGGAGTTTTTGTTGGTTTGAAAATTTGAAAAGTTTTTTTTCCAACAACACTGCAGGATTTGATATATTTTTCTCTTTCATGTTGTTTCCATTTGTGACTTATTTTTTTTAATAGACCCAATTAGGTTCTCGCTAATACGTCTCTGGCCACCTATCTATGGAGGAGTCTTGATGGCTCACACTTGCGTCTCTATTGTAGTAGGACGTATTTACGGGGCCGTTTTTAAAGACTATTTTTGTCGGGGACCCTTTTGTCAATTGCTTGATTGTTAGCAATAATTTGTCAATGACCGGTTTAGACGCAGTATGTTGTCTCTATACATACATTATATATATATATATATATATATATATATATATATATATATATATATATATATATATATATATATATATATATATATATATATATATATATATATATTAGGCTGAGCTAAATACAGGTTTATAACTTAAAATATAATGTTACAAACACGACGCACCAAAACATAACATAAAGAACCCGATGTATTAATAGCAAAACAAAAATAATCATTATCTTATCCAAATTACCAATAGAGAAAGTAAACTAAAACCAAACACAGATAAAACTACCGAACCCAAATAATATAAAGTTTCAATATCCACAAAGCAATATGTGACATACGTCGATGAGAAGTCTTTGCAGAAATCGAACTTTCAGAATTTTTTTTTAGATTGGCATTGGAGCTGTGTTGAACTAAACATACAAGTGGAGCTAAGTTGGGGCTAATAAACAACTGGAGCTTAGTTGGAGCTTATAAACAATTGGAGCTGAAGCTATAATCAACCCAAAACATGCGTGCTCCCTAAAACGTTTTCAAAATGTAACGTATCATTTTAAAAAATGTTTATTCAAATATAACTTAATTGATAATTCACATTAAAGCTTTGTTTAATAATAATCGAGTACTTTTTGAATATTTTTGATTGGATTTCATAAGCAGACTGTTGTGGTGAATTGTGGAGGCTTACATAAGTGTAGTTTTAAAAATATGTATATGGGTGTTGAAAAATAAATGATGTTGATGTTCCTAGTATGTAGGTGGTGAGTGTTGTTTCAGACTCATCTGATTGGCTGTGTAGATTGTGTAGAGAGATAGGTCAACTAAAGCTAAAAATAGATTTTTTTTTCAGCATCCGTAGTTGTTCCCCTTGGCCTTGGGATGAGAACAGCAGCATATTCTCTTATCTGGAAAAAAAAAGCCAAATTAACAAAATTATTAAAGTCATTTGACGACAAAATTTTAAAAAGATAAAAATAAATAATACAATGCTTTTTAAGACACATACATGTGATTATATATCGTACGGAAGATTTTCAAATGTATTGGTTTTTAAAAAGTTAAGTTCTTTTATAAACTGGTTGCCAAATTATTAAGAAAAAAATTAATTTGGTTCCAAATTTTCTTCCATGTCACAAATAGCGGAACGGTGCACGTAATATTTTTAACCCGATTTTAAATAAAACGATTTTTATATACTGATTTTGACACCGTTTTTTATTAAGTTGGAAAATCTAATCACATTTTTAAGCTTAATCTTTTCAATGTTTTTATTAATGTATTATCACATCCACTCGATTTAAAAATGTCAATATGTTGGCTGCGAATAAAATTAGAAAGAAAAGAATGAAAGATTATTTTAAAAAACAAAGAGGATGTTTTTTCAAGGCAAGATTAGACAAGAGAACACGAAACACCGTCACGTAAAACTACCAGGGAGTTCATTTAAAAATAAAAATAAATATTTCGTATTTTAATAGCTAAAATAATGCTACATTCAGCAGAAAATAATTACATGCTATTTTGTTTACTAACTGTGAGCTAATTTTTCATTACACAACCTTGATGTAATTTGATTAAACTAATGAGTGCACACAACTTATACCACACACGCACCCTACATATCACATACAGACATACAACAGCATTAAAAACGCAATGTTACATGAAGAAAGATGCTTAATTAAAATTAATTAATTAAAAACAAAACTATTCTAAAAGCAGTTGTGGGTTTAGATCACAGGCCAGGGCGCAAGAGTACCTTGTTGAACTTCAACGGTCACGTGATCGTGACTAAGGCGAGCCACCTAGGTGGAGGCATCGGGCATGCGGCAATTTAGCCTTAGATACACCACAAAAATCTGTGGGGCCCCAACAACCCCCTAGGATTAAAGTATTTATTTATTTTATATAACGCACAAAACAACAGCTACGGGCTACACTTTGTATATACGTATTATTATAAAAATGCAAAATATAAAAAAAAACAGAGTCTCACCCCCTCCTCCATCAATTATGAATTTTCGGTTCTTTGTACTCCCTCTCCCTCAACTGCTTTCTTATCTCAATTGGATGAAACCTTGTATTGACAATAAATGTTACGGCTTTTGGTCAGGGTGTCACGCCTTAAATGTTGTCATCTGGTTTGGACCGACCCCCCCCCCCCCTCCACCTTGTGACACCACTGCTACAGCAGTTTCCTAATACTGCCCACATTCATCTGGCTAATAGAATCATCTGACTGGTCTCAGCTGGTAATTCCAGAGTGGCGGAGTTGGTATCCGATCCCTGACCCTCTCATCTGTCTGCCGACGCTACAATCTAATACACCCCAGAGAGGCGACAACACCCACGTGACAATTCATCGATTTATCGATGAGCCTCGTTCTGGTGAGGGGTGCACTATTCAGAGGGTGGGGGGGGGGGGGTGACTACTGACTTTCACAGGGTTTGCAAACATTCTTTGTGAGGTTTGTAATATTCACATTTCACATGCAGGTTTGTAACATTCACTGGCAAGTTTGTAACATTCACAGGTAGGTTTGTAGCACTCTTTGGTAGGTTTGTAACATTCACAGTCAGGTTTGTAACATTCTTTGGTAGGTTTGTAACATTCACAGGTATGTTTGTAACATTCACAGACAGGTTTGTAACACTCACAGGCAGGTTTGTAACATTCACAGTCAGGTTTGTAACATTCACAGGCAGGTTGGTAACATTCTTTGGTAGGTTTGTAACATTCACAGGCAGGTTTGTAACATTCACGTGCAGGTTTGTAACATTCACATGCAGGTTTATAACATTCACAGGCAGGTTTGTAACATTCACAGTCAGGGTTGTAACACTCACAGGCAGGTTTGTAACATTCACAGTCAGGGTTGTAACATTCACAGGCAGGTTGGTAACATTCACAGTCAGGTTTGTAACATTCTTTGGTAGGTTTGTAACATTCACAGACAGGTTGGTAACATTCTTTGGTAGGTTTGTAACATTCACAGTCAGGGTTGTAACATTCACAGTCAGGTTTGTAACATTCACTGTCAGGTTTGTAACATTCACTGTCAGGTTTGTAACATTCACTGTCAGGTTTGTAACATTCACTGTCAGGTTTGTAACATTCACAGTCAGGTTTGTAACATTCACTGTCAGGTTTGTAACATTCACTGTCAGGTTTGTAACATTCACTGTCAGGTTTGTAACATTCACTGTCAGGTTTGTAACATTCACTGTCAGGTTTGTAACATTCACTGTCAGGTTTGTAACATTCACTGTCAGGTTTGTAACATTCACTGTCAGGTTTGTAACATTCACTGTCAGGTTTGTAACATTCGAAGTAGTTGAGGTGTGTACCACCAGAGGGCAGTTAATAAAACTATTATGTTGGTGGGGAACCTATGAGATTAATTTCTGAGGTTGTAGAAGTGAGCAAATGCTTTTATCAAATGGATGGAGATGCGTGTAGAGATGATACTTTTCTCTAAATATTGAACAAATGGAAATGTACAAACTACCATTGTACGATATGGTTAAAACACCTGTTAGAACTATACAAGAAACAGCAAATATTAAAACACTTGTTAGAACTATAGACTTACTTAAACTTTCTGCATCAATCTGAGATTCTTGAAGAGCTCTTGTATCTGCATCTGAAATAATCAGACAAAAAAAGGTATGAATGTTTTTAACTTACGTATGTACGTGCTTTAATATTTGACTACGGATAGCATTACATAAACGTCAAGTCTTTAACTCGAATACAGATTAAAAAACAGCAAACAGTGAAATTTTAGCGGGTAAGGGGTGGTGGGCACTGTTTAAAAATGTATTTTCGAATAACATATTTTGATTTCTATTTCTTTCGGAGGGGCTGTGGACGTGCTTCGGTGGTCTGTGGCCCCGCCCTGAAGAGATGTCTGAAAGAAACTCTGCTGATGAGTTGTTTGTTTCTGAATTGGTTGTGGGTTGTTGAATAGGTTGTGGGTTGTTGAATAGGTTGTGGGTTGTTGAATGGGTTGTGGGTTGCTGAATGGGTTGTGGGTTGCTGAATTGGTTGTGGGCTGATGAATGGGTTGTGGGTTGAGAATGGGTTGTGGGTTGCTGAATGGGTTGTGGGTTGGTGATTGTGTTATACATGAAGGACTGGTGATATAGAAATAACAATAGAAAATTGTACTCTGTGGTAACACAAAAATGGCAATAGACAAAAATAATGAAACAATATACAACGATAAACAACAATGTCAGTGGAACTGTGGTGAGCTGATAAAAGTGACACATAATATCGGTGACACAAAACGTGACAGTAAACAACAGTGCCAATATAATTGTGGTGATCGCATAACAATGAAAACCGACACCACGCACTATAATTATAATAATTGTAACAGTTCACTCCATTTCACCCTGTCTCTCTCTAATTCAAGCGAGTAGACAGCTATCGAATTAACGTGATAAAACTAATGATAATTAATTACTGTAGCGCTGGTGTATCTATAACAGATTATTTTATAAGTACATCACCCAATGTAAACAACACCTATTATATTCCCGCAGGCAAATTTTATTTTATTTTCTAAATGTAGTAGAATATCAAATTTCGTTAACAGTCGAACTATAATGACATTCACATTTTTAAAATCTTCACTTATTTCTTTTAATGTTTAAAAAAAGCTTCATGACAGTTACAAATAATACAAATAAAATGGTGCAATACAACACAACTGGTCACGATTTATATGTAAGGGTATATGGAGTTATTTTGAGAACCGCTAGGACAGACCTATAAGTATGGGACATCTGGAGCGAATATGGGAACTACTGGTATAGATCAACATGTAAGTATAGCTCAAGTGGCCCGTGTCAACTTGTGTACGTTTAGCGTGACGGTATATTTGTCTTAACGCTGATACACTCTCCCTAAAGGTTTAACCCTGATAAACCACGAATAAGTCAAATATGGATCGGGGTCCAACGAAATAGATCGAATTGGAGTTCTCGCGTCTGATGGGGTCAACAAAATGTGAAGTTCTGGAGACAAAGAAAAACAGAAGAACAAACCCACGGACCCTTTCAAATGTTGTTTTGTAAGGTCGCAGATACTTGCAAATCTACTTTTTGTACAATACTCCAAACCCCCCCCCCCCAACATCTGACTCTACTCATGTCCAAGTGAGTACAATTGTTTAAGCTACCTTCCTGTGTCAGTCACTATACTCCACCCCCTCCCCTAACCCATCTTACTCTACTCAAGTCCAAGTGAGTACAATTATTTAAGCTACCTGCCCCTGTTTATCACTAAACTCCACCATCTTGCTGTACTCCTGTCCAACACACGTGAAGTTTTCTAGCTGACAAAGCTTTTACACCTACCCCCCCCCCTCTGGTCCAAACTGACAGTCCCGTCATGCACCATTTAACACCACTTTAACACCGCGTGTTGTGTTTAGCTAAGGAAAAGCTCTAGATGTGGATACGCCGTCCAGCCAAGCCTTAAAAGACAAATCAGGGATCTGTCACGTGATCTCAATCAGACCGAGGGCCTTGGGAGTTCTTAAAATAATTTTTTCACATCTTTAAAAAAAAAAACTGGCTTTATAGACGTATGTGGTCTGTAGAAGGTTTGAATCATGAGGGCAAGTAGATGTGTTTTGTTTTGTCAGTAGTGGTTGGGTTTTCCCAATTGTGGTCAATGAATTGACGTGTTGAACTTGGCCTTGATCAACGACTTCATACATAAACAAACCTCGCTGTAGAGATAGTGCAGGACTTGATTGACAAAACTGTTTCGATAAATGGGCACGTGATGTAGTGTAAGTAAAAAAAACATTAGGTTAATGTCCGACGCAAATCACACAAAGGGTTATTCTGGTGCAGTGAAAGTATATTTAACTTTTTTTTACTTTCTGGTATACAGAGTATACAGGAAATATTGTAATCGTGCACAAAAATTACATGAAATTTTGACAGTTTTTCACCGTTTTACACCTCAATACTTCATCATAAATGCGGAGTATAGAAGACTTGGTTTAATCGGGAAAAAAATCTAAATCCAGATTTATCAAAATTTAGGCGTTTTACACGGAGCTTTGCAATTCTGTCTGTATGTTATCCCCTGTTGCCATCCCCCGCAGTATTATGCAAAAATATTCGAGAAAGTATAGGGTTCATTCCCGTTATATTTATGTGTCTATCGCTTTTAACTAAATGGAAATTATCGCGTCAATTACTATCGATATTAAAAGACTAAATAATCCTAAGATAAACAACCTAAGATAAATGTATTTCACTATAAGTAGAAAATTAACCTTAAGTGTCATTCATTTTCTACTAAGAGTAATATTATAACTTTAAAATGTCAAATTAATAGATCCAGCTTAAATTTCCACACCGCTTTTTAGTTGCTAACGTAGCTAATGAGCTTGTCGATATTACATAACGTAAACATTTCCTCTCATTACGTGTGAGTTATCGCTTCATGCTTTGGGTGTAACTTGATATGCTAAATGAGTCAGGTAATGAGGAAAAACAAGGCGGAAATTCGATCCGGTAATGACTTTATGTTTGTATAGTTTCAGATGACTGCAGTTGACTTTAAGTTACCTTGCAGTGTCCTGCACGGCAGGCAAAGAGGTGGGGTAAGCTCTAAACAAATTGACTTAATTATTGGCGGTGCTAGGAAGGTCCAGTCACAGGGATTTATCTGGGTTTAGGTGTGACGTGGGGGGGGGGGGTCGAGATATGGCCAGCCATTAGGTTATGTCAACAAATATGGCCGACTGACACGTGATCCGGTGAGGTGGTGTCACATGACACATTAACGTGTCACCTTCATGCTAACACTGCCGGAGGGAGTACAGGCTGTTTATGTCTGCGTTATGGGGTGGGGGGGGGTGGGGGGTGATCGTGTCTGCTAGAGGGAGTACAGGCTGTTTATGTCTGTGTTAGGGACGAGGGGGGGGGGTGATTTTGTCTACTAGGGGGGGGGGGGGTAATGGCTGTTTATGTCGGTATTAGGAACAGCCGAGGTGCTCATGTACTATACAGAAACACCCGGTTGTTCGCTAGTCCCGCCTTGATCAGTTACTGGACTAGAATCGTTTGATCATATCGATACCTGTGATCACATCAGGGTTTCTATACTTATGTTAATGTAATTGAATCGATATTTATGATCATGGCATGGAATCGATACGTAAGCCATTCTGTTTATTTCTAGGTTTTTCTGGTCATTATCATTATTTTATCGATTCCAGTCATACTCTTTTGTCGAACCTTGTGATAATTTTTTTGATTTATATAATTCTATTAAATAATTCATTCGCTGGATTTAACAATTATTATCCCATTTTTTCTGGTAATTTTGGTCATGCTATAAATTAGAATCTTTCGAGTATTGTCAGTGTTCTATCCCACTGCTCACTTCATGGACAAAACATTTCCTGGACAAAACATTTCATGGACACAATATTTCCTGGACAAAACATTTCCTGGACAAAACATTTCATGGACACAATATTTCCTGGACAAAACATTTCTTGGACAAAACATTTCATGGACACAATATTTCCTGGACAAAACATTTCATGGACAAAACATTTCCTGGACAAAACATTTCTTGGACACAATATTTCCTGGACAAAACATTTCCTGGACAAAACATTTCATGGACACAATATTTCCTGGACAAAACATTTCCTGGACAAAACACTTCCTGGACACAATATTTCCTGGACAAAACATTTCCTGGACAAAACATTTCCTGGACAAAACATTTCTTGGACAAAACATTTCCTGGACAAAACATTTCTTGGACAAAACATTTCTTGGACAAAACATTTCCTGGACAAAACATTTCCTGGACAAAACATTTCCTGGACAAAACATTTCATGGACAAAACATTTCATGGACACAATATTTCCTGGACAAAACATTTCCTGGACAAAACATTTCCTTGACAAAAAATTTCCTGGACAAAACATTTCCTGGACAAAACATTTCATGGACACAATATTTCCTGGACAAAACATTTCCTGGACAAAACATTTCCTGGACAAAACATTTCCTGGACAAAACATTTCCTGGACAAAACATTTACTGGACAAAACATTTCCTGGACAAAACATTTCCTGGACAAAACATTTCCTGGACAAAACATTTCCTGGACAAAACATTTCCTGGACAAAACATTTCCTGGACAAAACATTTACTGGACAAAACATTTCCTGGACAAAACATTTACTGGACAAAACATTTCCTGGACAAAACATTTCCTGGACAAAACATTTCTGGACAAACTATTTACTCGTACTATGTGCGAGCAGTGTAGCATTGCATGTTGTATCCTGTAACCACCACCCATTATCGATTAGCTAAGACGTGAAGTCACAGGTTTCCAACTGTCTTGGTTGAAATTTTTTTTAATCTAGCTGTCTCCGACACGCTTTTTATAACATAAATTATACGTTTCACTTTAATTTCTTGGATGTTAGAAGAATCATAACAAGTCAAAGATGCATATTGTCCATGAAAGTTAATAAAAAACACCCGACGATAGAAGAGAAATAGGTACTGTTTAGATAAACAGTACATTTCTGTAAAACCTTTGGTGTTTTCACCCAGATCGTGTCTCTTCAAAACGTCGCGCTACGAAAGTTGGGGACGGCTGAAATAGGGTGAAGCCTACTTACGTATAAGACACACTCTAGTGACATTGGTTCACCCAACTGAACTTTATAACGACACTGACATAGTCCACTAAACTCTATGACGTCTACTAATGTTTAAAACACGGTCCACTGAACCCTATGACGTCATCTACCCATGTTTAAGACAACAGAACCATGTGACGTCATCTACTCACGTTTAAGACACAGTCCACTGAACCCTATGACGTCATCTACTCACGTTTCAGCCCACTGAACCTATGACGTCATCTACTCCCGTTTAAGACAACAGAACCATGTGACGTCATCTACTCGCGTTTAAGACACGGTCGACCGAACCCTATGACGCCATATACTCACGTTTTAGACAACTGAACCTATGACGTCATCTACTCACGTTTAAGACAACAGAACCCTGTGACGTCATCTACTCACGTTTAAGACACAGTCCACTGAACCCTATGACATCATCTACTCAAGTTTAAGACACAGTCCACTGAATCCTATGACGTCATGTACTCACGTTTAAGACACAGTCCACAGAACCCTATGACGTCATGTACTCACGTTTAAGACACAGTCCACTGAACCCTATGACGTCATCTACTCACGTTTAAGACACAGTCCACTGAACTCCACAGCTCCCAAGTTCCTGCACCTCTCCTCCACGCTCTCCGGCTTGTACAAGCACAGGCTCCTGTAGTGCGACCACCCCCGGGGGCACAGCCGGGTCTCGTTCTCGCTCCCCTCAGCAGACGAACTCACCAGCGTGGACGTGCTCTCGTCCCGGGGGTCGTCTGCCTGGGAGGGGAAGGATTTCAGCTCCTCTGCCAGGTCGCCCCCCAGTAGGGAGAAATCCGAAGAAAACTGGTAGTTATCTCCCAGCAACTCTTTTTCGCTGACCTCAGTTTGAGCTCCTGGAAGAAAATAATGAAGCAATTATTCAAGCATTAATTAACTGACATTATAGGACAATTTGATTATGTCTTAGAAAAACTTAAACGTAGTGCTTAATGGAAAGCTTTTCATACAATATTAAATGCCAAATAAATTTATAATGATTACTTACATAAAAGTTAAAGTTTTTATGTTAATATTTTAAAAGGATATTTTGGATTTAAAATTAAATTAAAAGGATTAGTTAACATTTATTTTAAAGGATTTGTATTTTGTAAGGCCCGGCTAAAATGGAACATTATACTTCGCTATAGTGACATTAAAAAAATGAATTGAGATGTTAAACAAGGTAATTAAAAAGTCTAGTGACAATTTTAGCGCAATTTCCTTATGTTATCTAAAAATAGCTCTGTCGTAGCGTAAATCAAGAGCAGGGTTAGTAAAACCATTGGTTAGTTATTAAAACGTTTTTTATTAAAAATTTTTTCAGTATTTTACATGTTTTATTTACAATAGAGTTACATGACTAAAAACCATTGCGCACCTAGCTACCGAACGTGATGTCGCAGCCATTGAACGTGATGGCGCAGCTAATGAACGTGATGACGCGTGTAGTGTGGTTGGATAAGAATGCCTACTAATTCGGTCCAAATTTTAATTAATTAAAAAATTTTTTTGTGACCGAACGAAAGGATATTTTTGAAAACTGTCTTCGGCAATATTGTTCTAAATTATGGCAGGAATCGATTGGTACATGTTTCAAGGCGCTAAGTGGTCTGGTAGCCGAGATATGGGCCAAAAACTGCATTTTTCGAGGTTTTTTTGGCTTTTCCGGGAAATCCATGAAAGAAACCCGGAATTTTTGTAGCCTATGTTCATCCTCGTAACTTGCTTAACATAATTGCTTTGGAACTAGTCCTCGATATTGCTTCGTTGAGGAGGAGATACGACTTAAAGCTGCGGACACACATCCATTCATTCATACATCCCGAAATGACGTGTTAATAAACGCAATTCTCCAGAATGGAAATTGCGCTAAAAAAAGCTCATGTTAGGTTGAAAAGAAATGTCTGACGGTCTTTTAAATTAAAAATTATTTTGACATTCCAACGCAAGTTACATAAAATCTGCCTATGACGTGTTTTTTGTCCTGTTATGGTGATTGCCATTGATACTGTGCTATCACCAACACATTTTAGATGTGATAAATTTAACTGACGGCCTTAAGGCTGCGTCACAAAATTCGTGAATTGTGCACATTGGTTATCATTAGTGCCACGAAAATACCCGGATGTTGATTAGCGTGTTACTATTTATAGACTTATCACGTGATTGTCCAGACAAAGATATCTTGGTCTGGTTGGGTGTAGACGGCGACAGCGTAGGAGGATGCTAAAACAGAACTATGCTAATTAAAGTAGCGCAAATAATTAGCTCAGCTCATCATGACATGAATAAGAGCCAATCACACTGTTGAAGTAATTTGTGTTTTTTTTTCTCATTTTATAAATATCACAAAAATAGTACAACGAAAAAAGACAAATGGGGTGCATAGCCGCCTATTTATGCATTTTGTTGTTGGTGGTTCTTTTGTTCGAAATTGATCAACAAATAGCAGATGATGTTTTGTGTCGAGATTAGGTTTTACACGTATGAGCAAAAAAAGTGTTGTGAAAACATTTAGCAAGGTTCTACGCTCCATCCGATATGGGACTAAACTCTTCTTTAACATCTTGTGACAATAGTCATAATGACAATGGAACGACGAGGCAAAGCGGTTGAGTGCTAAACTGCTAACCCAAAAGTCTCGAGTTCGAACTCAGGAACGTCCCAGAGTCAACCCAGCTCTGATAGGTACCTAACTAACGTTAGGTAAAGTAAAGGCTGAACACAATATCTCTTCATGTTTTGAGATCACAGAAACAAGCGCTGTCCCATTGACCGTCGTGTTCGAAAAGGGAACTTTTATATACTAACAACGTAAATATGAGTAAAATAAAAAGAGCAACCATAGCATGACAATATATATATAGCAACTTAAAGAAACCACCCACATACAGGTACTCTGACCATAGTTATATGGACCATTGAAATAGTAACTGCTAATATAAACAACATATCCGAAGACAATCAATCAAATATTCCTTCAGTATGCCTACTTTTCTATCTTTAAGCACACACATACGCGCACACACACACATACGCGCACACACACACATTATATATATGTATATATATATATATATATATATATATATATATATATATATATATATATGGGAACAGGGCATTTCCCCCCTGTTAATTACCCCCCGGATATTTCCCCCCCCCCCGACATTACCCCCCAGAGTAATTACCCCCCAGAGTAATTACCCCCCTGTCAATTACCCCCCCCCCCCCGCCCAGTAGGACATTACCCCCCCCCCCCCCGGACAGGGTTAGGGTTAGGGTTAGGGTTTGTGTTAGGGTTAGGGTTAGGGTTAGGGCTAGGGCTAGGGCTAGGGTTAGGGTTAGGGCTAGGTTTTAGGGCTAGGGTAAGGGTTAGGGCTGGGGCTAGGGCTAGGGCTAGGATTAGGTTTAGGTTTAGGGTTAGGGTTAGGATTAGGATTAGGATTAGGGTTAGGGTTAGGGTTAGGGTTAGGGCTAGGGCTAGGGCTAGGGTTAGGGTTAGGGTTAGGGTTAAGATTAGGGTTAGGGCTAGGGTTAGGGTTAGAGCTAGTGTTAGGGTTAGTGTTGTGTGGCTACAGGACATTACCCCCCTGGATATTCCCCCCCGGACATTTCCCCCCCCCGTATTTACCCCCCGGAGCAATTACCCCCCTGCCAATTACCCCCCCTGTCAATTACCCCCCCCCCCCCGGGGAATTACCCCCCCCCCCCCTCTTAAGTTAAAATCCTAACTCTAACTAAAATTTTATACCTATATACTCCTTAAGAAAAAGACCAAAACCTAAGCACCCACCTTAGCCTAAAACTTCACACAAAACCAAAACCAAAGCTAGACACAACCCTAACCCTAAAACTAGCTCTAACCCTAACCCTAGCCCTAGCCCTAAAACCTTACCCTAGCCCTAGCCCTAAAACCTAACCCTAACCCTAACCCTAACCCTAACCCTAAAACCTAACCCTAACCCTAACCCTAACCCTAACCCTAACCCTAACCCTAACCGTAACCCTAACCCTAACCCTAACCCTAACCCTAGCCCTAAACCTAGCCCTAACCCTAACTCTAACCCTGTCCGGGGGGGGGGGGGGGGTAATGTCCTACTGGGCGGGGGGTAATTGACAGGGGGGTAATTGACAGGGGGGTAATTACTCTGGGGGGGTTATGTCGGGGGGGAAATATCCGGGGGGTAATTGACAGGGGGGAAATGCCCTGTTCCCGTGTTGTGTCTAGCTTTGGTTTTGGTTTTTGTGTGAAGTTTTAGGCTAAGGTGGATGCTTAGGTTTTGATCTTTTTCTTAAGGTTTGGATTAAAGTAGTATATAGATATAAAATTCTAGTTAGAGTTAGGATTTTAACTTGAGGGGGGGGGGGGTAATTCCCGGGGGGGAGGGGGTAATTGACAGGGGGGTAATTGCTCCGGGGGGTAAATACGGGGGGGGGGAGGAATTCCGGGGGAAGGGGGAAATATCCAGGGGGGTAATGTCCTGTAGCCATATATAATATGTGTGTGTGTGTGTGTGTTTGTTTGTTCGTGCGTGTATGTGTATGGTTCAATTCCAAGTGATCTCGCAATAAATATCTCAGACAAATATCTCAAGGACACCGCATCATTTGTCCACTCACGGTAGGTATAGATTTACGTAGATATTAACATAGTACTATTTTACTGATGTATTTTTGTAATAAATGTACTGTATACATAGATTAAAAATTTATATACTACTATTTTAGAATTTTAAAATGTAACAAAATGTAACATAAATTTTTAGTAACCTTTTGTTTATCGGGTTTTACAATCCCACGGCGATGCTAACATTTCTGTTTAAGGTTTTTCTAACTATCCCAACGGAACGAACATTGCTGGAAAACTTTGACATACTCCTCGCTAACAATGGAAGTCTATTAAAAATTGTTTTAATTTTGTATCACTTCACTTAAACTAGCCCGTACTAGATATTAACCTTAAATGTCGAAAAAAAAATGGAAGCCAAGGACTTTATCGTGAAAGAAAATGGTGGTATTTTGATGAAATGAGACTTACGAATAATGCATAGGCCCTTGATGCCGATGCCGCCAAAACCGTCACAGTACAAGGCGACTGCCCGGTCAGATTTGCCCATGGCCTTGGTCAAGCAGAACCTCTGGTAGTGGAACCAGCCCAGAGGGCATAAAATTCTGTCGGAACTTTCCTGAACTGGTGACCCATCTGTGGAGAGAGGATTCGATGTTATGTTTGGTTAACATTTGGTTAACATTTGGTTAACATTTGGTTAACAGTTGGTTAACATTTGGTTAACATCTGGTTAACATTTGATTAACATTTGGTTAAAATTTGGCTAACATTGGTTAACATTGGTTAACATTTGGTTAACATTTGGTTAACATTTGGTTAACATTTGGTTAACATTTGGTTAACATCTGGTTAACATTTGATTAACATTTGGTTAAAATTTGGCTAACATTGGTTAACATTGGTTAACATTTGGTTAACATTTGGTTAACATTTGGTTAACATTGGTTAACATTTGGTTAACATTTGGTTGACATTTGGTTAGCATTTGTTTAGTTTTTGGTTAACATTGCTTTTGGTTAACTTTTGGTTAACATTTGGTTAACATTTGGTTAACAGGTGCATTATTTTAAACATCGGTCGTAGACCAAAAAAGCAACACCAACATACATCAGTCCCAGAATAACAACACCAATATACACCAGCCCTAGACTAACAACACCAACATACATCATCCCTAGACTAACAACACCAACATACACCAGGCCTAGACTAACAACACCAACATACATCAGCCCTAGACTAACAACACCAACATACATCAATCCTAGACCAACAACACCAACATACATCAATCCTAGACTAACAACACCAACATACAACAGCTCTAGACCAACAACACCAACATACATCAGTCCTAGACTAACAACACCAACATACATCAGCCCTAGACCAACAAAGCAACACCAACATACACCAGTCCTAGACTAACAATAAACTTCAAATTTACTACCAACCAACCACTCTCTGTAACACATCAATTATTGATATCGGCTAAGGATTAATTACAAAAGCTATACTTTCATAAAACCACGAAACAAAGCTACATGTCTTTACATCAAGCCTGTGTTGTGTCTGGAAATACATGGACATGTGTGTAGTGGGGTCAAGATGACGGGTGGGGGGAGGATTGTTTATACCTTAGGAGTACGATACCCACGTTAAAACGTCAAATATTTGTATTAAATGATCCTGTGTTGTGATGCTGGGGACGGAGAAATTTATTTCCCCCTAGGCGTGTTGGAATAATGTAGTGGTCACAATTAATAACAATTCGATTGATTTGGATGCCAAGGGAGATAACAAACCAAGGGAAAAATATTTTAATAAAGGGAAGTAAACCAATATTGATATGAATAAACATCAATTAGTATACTGTACTATAATATTATTTTTGTTTTATAGGGAAGTTGTGTTATTTTTTCAAGTTAGTTTTAAGATATAAAAAGGGAAATAAGAAGCTAATCAGCGAGTTGGTCGATAGATGGGAAAAGCTAAGCGACGGACCAGAGCTTGCAGCGAAACAAGGGACAGAACTCGAACAGGGGCATTAATCCGGCAGGGGCACAACTCCATCAGACTTGGAGAGGATGTTTGAATTCCTCGCGGCCTTTTTCTCTCCCACTCAGGGGGATGATCTGCTCAAATGGGATCGTTCGCCCGACGCTGGACTGGTGATTTCTGCTAGAACATTCCCTAACAAATGGGATCGTTCGTGCGTCGCTGGACTGGTGATTTGTGCTAGAACATTCCCAAACAAATGGGACCGTTCGCCCGTCGCAAGTACGATTTCTGCTAGAACATTCCCAAACAAATGGGATATGTTCGTGCGTCGCTGGACTGGTGATTTGTGCTAGAACATTCCCAAACATATGGGATCGTTCGCCCCTCGCAAGTATGATTTCTGCCAGTAGAATCAAGTGGCGAATACACACTTTCCATCTATGAAAACTCTAATTTGAATACTTGTCTACATAAAAACTACATAAATTGTATGTCTACATAAAAAATACATAAATTGTGTTATATTCATTGTGAAGTTTTTCTAAGAAAGGAGATTTTTTTTACAATTTAATTAATTGACAATCGTGCGTTGTTTTAATTTAATATAATTATGAAAGTTTTATTTCATTCTAGAAAGAAAATTCTTTCCATCCTTTATTCCTGCCACACCTGTTATGTACGGCGTCATTGTTTGATGTCATTCTTAAAGTAGACATAATTGATTAATTACGATATAAGTTAATTAATTAATTAAATCCTGTTTGTTTTGTCAACACAATGCATCAAGTAATGAAAACGCAATCACAGCTAACTTCCCAGAAATGTTCTATGTTAATGTGTTTGTTATAGTAAAAAAAAATCCATTTCTTGGCAAAAAGTGTGATCCGGAATATAAACGAAACTATTGTAAGACATGAAATAAAAAAAATAGCCGTTTTGTCTTCAGATAGCTCGTATAAATACACATGAGATTCTAATATTCGAAGGACGTTGAAACAAAATCAAGACCGTTTGTTTTTAAATCCGCTTAAGCTTCGAACAAAGGCTGTCGCTAATCTTCTGCTATCCGGAATTTCGTCCCACATAACAGCTCCCCAGGCGGTGTTAGCAAAAGATGTAGCATGTCTCTAGCGATGTCCAAATGGCGAATCCTCAATAAACCATTATCATGAATCGTAAAAGCTGCAAGCATGTAAAAATCTAAATCAGGAGGTCATGTTATTGTTGTTGGTGAGTAAAAGTACAAGCCCGAGGTTCAAAGGTTGACAGCGGGTTCGTTAGGTCAACTATTGAACGTCACACTACATGAGTGACATGCAACACGGTCAACAGGTCAATTAGCACCATCAACGTCACGGTTATGTCTGCGTCAAGCAGACAGTAGATCCTGACATCGAGTTTATTTGCAGTGCAACCACACGGAGATATGAAAGCCATGCTGGAAAAACTCTAGAATACGTTAGATGTAACACAACAAAGCTGTACCTATACACATCTCTAGGGTTATAGGAGGCTCGAATAGAAGATAGCGACCCATTTTGAGGCCGCGGGGGGGGGGGGGGGGGGGTGACTATTTGCCACACCATACACATTAATACAGACATACATATAACTATGTATACCTATATGTTGTTAAATTCTATAGTTAATGAGTATTTTGTGGGTCAAATGGAGGTTCGACTTTTTAATTATTTACTTTGTTATTTTTATTTTGGTTTGAATTTTTAAAATTCTATGTTTTTTACCGCCTCAGTCATGTAATTTACAGCGTCAGTTTGCCTTGTATGTTCGTTTTAGTATTACAGTTTTCATCATCGGCTTGTGAGGACTGATACAGATTTACAATAGTAATACTTCTTTCTTACTTGTAGCCCACTTTCATTCATTTAAGATGGTTTACTTATACATAGATCTAATACAAAATGTCTAATTACAATTTTATTTTTAAAAAAACCAGAAAATGCAAATGTGTAATTAATTGATGATTCAAGGGATTTTTTTCTAATCGGCGTGGTGGTCTGAGGGGGGGGGGGGATGTTGGGCTTTTAAGTAGAGCTGAAATAAATTTGGTAATACAGAAAATTAAAATGATACAAATTTTAAGCAACCGGAAAGTTATGTTGATTACAATAAAAAAATTTACCATACATTTATTTAGTTAAGTGAGAGCTTACAGTCTATGTCTTGGCTTTGCTTAAAATATTTCTTTTTACTCATGTCAGCGCATTAAAAAAAATCTTATCTTATTCCTTATTTCCCATATAGTGCATATAGTAGATCTATTTTTTTTTTCAATAAAACAAATTAGATTTGGTCTTTACAAACAAGTATTCATTAAATACCAAAGTACAGGACTAACTGAGTCTTGAGTTACACATTGGTGTAAACAAGCAATGTAAATATTTGACAATAAGAAAAGAATGTGCATGGGACCTGAGGAGAAATAACCATAACAGAGTTCATAGTGTGTTTACGTGCGGCGTCAAAACGGCCAATGACAAAACGGCCCCGTCAAAACGACCCCGACAAAACGACCCCGTCAAAACGACCCCGTCAAATCGGCCCCGTCAAAAGGGCCAGCGACATATGGACCCCGTCATATAGGCTCCCGACAAATAGGCTCCCGTCATTTAGGCTACCGACAAATAGGCTCCCGTTATATAGACTCCCGACAAAAGGGCTCCAGTCAATAAGGCTCCTAACAAATAGGCTCCCGTCATTTTGGCTCCCGACATATAGTCTCCCGTCATTTAGTTTTTTCCACAAAACGGCCCCCGTCATTACGACTCCCGACAAATAGGCTCCCGCCATTTAGTTTCTCCACAAAACGCCCCCCGTCATTACGACTCCCGACAAATAGGCTAGCGTCATTTTGGCTCACGACAAAAAGGCTCCTGTCAATTTGGCTCCAGACAAAAGGACCACTGACACAGTGGCGTAGCTACCGTAAAGCTAGCGTAAGCAAGGCATGGGGGCCCAAGGCACATAGGGGCCCTTTTACCTCATAAAAAATTAAAACTTTTACAATGGAATTTTAATATTTGTTACATATAAATAATTTTAAAAAAGAAAAAGGTTAAAAGTTCCAAAAAGCCCCCCCCCCCCCCCCCCACCGTTTCGGCAGTGGGATTCAGTGTTTGTGGGTCAAACAGAGCCCAATCGTTATAATAACACTACAGGCGATATCACTTTGTCGTGCAAGACATTGAGAGAATCAGCCTATAAATAAACTTTTTAGCAGTAGTAGGCAAGCATAATAATATAGTATAAATACATAATCAGGACATATAAAATACAAAATGTTGCCTTCAGAATATTTTTATATTAAAAAATATCCATCGTAAGTAGAAGTTGATCTCTTCGTTTAACTCCTCTGTAGCCTAACGCAGAGGCGTAGCGAAGGCGAAGCGGGGGGTGCGGACCGCAACGGGTGACACCATTTAGGGGGGTGACACCAAAGGCAAAAAATTGTAAAATTTATAGAATGAAATGCCATTTTCCAGATCCATTAGTTAAAGTTAAATAGTCTTCTAAGTACAAATCGAAAATTATATCAAGAGGGGGGGTGGGGGGGGGGGATGTGACACCACGACGTAAACGTAAACTATAAAGAAAACAATGCTACATCCAACTGTATTATAGACAGACTGTAGATAAACATCGTTACTATTAAGTCTGCAGTGATTTAAGCTTAAACACGTACGTGTACCAGTATGTGGCATATATATATAAATTTTAGGCCTATGTAGGCCGACAAACACACACACACACACACATACACACATATATATATATATATATATATATATATATATATATATATATATATATATATATATATATATATATATATATATATATATATATATATATATATATATATATATATATATATATATATATATATATGCTTTGTTTCCTGGAAGGGGGTGACAATACGAAGTGCCGCACCGGGTGAGACCCGACCTAGCGACGCCACTGGCCTAACGGCTGACGAAGGGGCCCACTGATAATTTTTGCATAGGGGCCCAAAAATCCTAGCTACGCCACTGCACTGACAATACCGTTTCTGTAGAGACTAAGTCTCCTGGCAAAGCGGTCTCATTGAATATGACACCTGCCAGTGGGACCCCTTCATCAATATTCTTTAGAGTCAGCTTAGCCAACAGTCTTAAGTAATACAACGTATGCATCTCTTGAACGGCAGGTCTTATTTTTATAATAGTTTATCTATTATAAAATATAGTATGTTTTAATTTAAGGGTCATCTATCTATGACATCCATAATTGAGTCGGTTATAGGCTGTTCCAACTCAGTGTGTGGGGAGAAGGGTCCACGCTGTACCTTCCTAACTGCAATATGCTTGTAGGTTATCAAAACAAAATGCTGTTATCATGTTAACATGTATATCATACATTTACACTTCTGTGCTCGCTTTTAAGCAACAGATCTTTTCTGTTGTAAATTAAACATTATCAAAACTTTAGAATTGGTGGAATTTAGCTGTTAAGGGCTCGATTTGTTTGTGAATTAATGTTGGTTCATGAAAAACAATTTCATTCGGGCATTAAAAAGAGGTTATAGTGGTATTGGAGGTAGGACACAATGGTTACTTTTATGCCAATAGTGGTCATATCATTCATTTTTCTGGAGCCAATATGTCGGGAGTCATTTTGTCAAAAGCCAATATGTCGGGAGCCCAATTGCCGGGAGCCAATATGTCGGGAGCCCATTTGTCGGTAGCCAAAATGTCGTGAGCCCATTTGCCGGGAGCCCATTTGTCTTGAGCCCTTATGTCGGGAGCCAATATGTCGGGAGCCGCTTTGTCGGGAGCCAATATGTCCTGAGCCTATTTGTCAGGGGTTAATATGTCGGGAGTCCATTTGTCGGGAGCCTAAATATCGGGGGCCCATTTGTCGGGAGCCTATATGTCGCAAGTCAATATGACGGGAGCCCATTTGACGGGAGCCAATAAGTCGGGGCCCTTTTGACGGGGCTATTTTGACGGGGTCGGTTTGTCGGGAGTCGATTTGACCGGGTCATATTAACGGGGCCGTTTTGACGGGGCCGATTTGTCCCAGGTCGTTTTGACAGGGCACCTGTGTTTATAATGGAGTGAATGTTCACTCAAAACTTCTGGTCAAGTAACTTCACTGAAGTTCTCCAATAGGGCTGGTAAGTAGGTCACCAAACAGTTATATGGCTCATGCAGGTTTTATTGAACCATAGAACTGGTTGGTGACCTACTTACCAGCCCTATTGTTGTCAGGAAATATCGAGTTTTATCAACATGAGTATAATTTCTGAATGCTTGAAAGTTATGTTGGGCCCCTGCCTTGCTTTAAAGCTCTGTACATATCCATTTCAGATGGAAACACTTTAGACAATTCAAGCAGCAGCATAGCTTTGAACCTCTCCAAATTATCAGTTTTCCCCTTTACTTGCTCATTTTTGGCCAAAGCTTTATCTTAGCAGTCTTTGGTGTAAAGGTTAGGATTTCTACCCTGATCAATATAGTCAAATACTTCAAGTGGAACTTGTTACATCCATAATTTGAGTACGAAGTTTGTCAATCTCATTCATTTCTGTTATCAAGGTTTGTATTTTTAAAATTTTAAACAGTCTGCCCTTGTGGTTGAAAGCCACCCACCATTTTACCTACTTGTGTATTTTTAATGAACAATTCAAGTTGCTGTTCTAAAGCTTCGAACTTTTCAGCCCTATTTATATTTCATTGTCTTGCATCTACGTTTTTGTTAAAATACATGAAGAGAATTTGCAATGACGCCATTGTGTATAATTCACTGATCATCAAATTAAATATAGCATTTTGACAAAAAGCTAAATGTTCTCGTTTTACAAATAAACGTAATGTTAAAGTTAATAATAATTTAGAATAATATTTTTTAAAAAATCGCAAACTATTTCATTTCTTATTTAAATTTCTAGAAAAATGAATATAATATGGTAGATAATACTTTATTAAATTTGAACTTTATTAAATATTGCCTTAAATCTATTTAACATTAGCAGTTACTTCCATTTGATACTCGTTATACAAATTTACGTCCCTTTATTTAAAAGAAAGCGCCGTTTATTTAAATGATTTATACATTGCTTTAAGAATCCATACAGATTTTCGCAAGTCCAATCGAGTAACACTTATAAACCATGCATATCGGACAATGGTATGGGAGGGGGGAGTAGTAGGAGGGCAGCCGAACCTAGGTGAAAAAAATACTGAAAAGTTCATTTTAAGCTGCAATAATAATTACTTAGTTAATGTAAAGAAAATCAACTGCTACAATCTTTTACGCTCTCATTTAAATATTTGTTGCTTTCATTGTGTAAGAGTAAAACAAATACCCTAAGGAGTCAGTCACCGGTAATCACCGCTTTGTATATAAATTATATTTCGTTAGGGGGGAGAGGGTGGATGTGCTTTGGAGTGGGTGGAGGATACCTGCAAGAATCTCTAAAACCACCTGTCTTACTTAGTTGAAGTAAACCTTACATGACGTGAACTGAGAATAAATATGTATCGTGAATTAATTCGACAGAAACACAATCCTAGGGTTTGTTGCTGTAAAGTGAAGGTAGACAATCAGTAATACAAAACTGCCGGTATTTCAATGACAAAAATAACAGTATTTCAGTGCATTTGGTTATCAATAACACCGGATCAACGTACACACCAATAAATACAAAATACAATTTTTTAAATGTAAATCAGGGCGTCGTTATCTGTCACATTTTGATGTAAACTTGATATTTTTTTTTACTGCTCTTGTCTGCCAATATCATGGGAATATTTTTTATCACATTCACGCACAAATATGAATGAAATGTAGTACATACAATAAAGCATTATACCACTTAAAATGAAGAGATTTTGGATATATTGTTAATTTACTAACGCTTTAACCCCATTGAAAATAATAAAATAGAGTTCCTCAAGTAAACAGCATACATAAAAGGAATAATGGATTTCTTTAAGTAAATAGCTTACAAAAAAACTTAAACAAAAGGAATAAAATAAATTGTGTATTTATAATCTTTAACTTTTTTTTAGAATCAGGAAGTTACCACATGATTAGAGCTTTAAAGATTTTAATGTCTTTGATAGCGTTCGTGTTGATTGCTTGTGTAGAACAAGTGTACGATTTGTCACGTATTTGTATTTAATTTTTTTTTTGTTAGATCGAATCTTGTGGGGTTTAACAAATAACAAAGAATTTTAAAAACTTTGGACAAGATTAGCTATCGATGACTGTTTCACCAAAATAAGCCATTGAATGAGTTATTTCTCGTTTTAGGAGCAGCACTGGTGGTCGTTTGATGACTTTACCTAAACGGTAAGACAACATCAGTAAGGAATGTAAAGCTTATATTTTAAAAACAAATTTTTAAATCAATTGAAAAGAGCCAAATTATGCTCCGGAGCTGCTATTAGCCTGGGACTGAACAAGATTTCAGAGTTAAAAAGTTGTAGCGGTTGTTTTATTGTCTGGGGGCATGGGAAGAGAGGGTTCGAGTCCCCTGCACTTTGCTACATCACAGAAATAAGGCAGGTCATTGGCCAGATTGTCGTAGGAGCACTTTTCTGCTAATTTTTACTAGTAATGTTGAAGGGAATTTTCCTCCCCTAGATGGTTCCCTGTCCCAGTTAACATCAGGGTTGTCTTTCCTACAAAGGTTGCTTTCCCAACTAACGAACCTCGTCTGCCTGGGGTTTGAGCTGTGCACTTTTGGAATTAGCGAGTATCCGCTTTCCCTCCAGACCACCCGTCCCCTTCAAATCATTCGATGTGTATTTTGTTTTCTGGGGACTTAGCTAGAACTGTGTATTTTGTTTTCTGAGGACTTAGCTAGAACTGTGAATCAATTGTTTACTGGGGACTAAGCTAGAACTGTGTATTTTGTTTTCTGAGGACTTAGCTAGAACTGTGTATTTTATTTACTGGGGACGAAGCTAGAACTGTGTATTTTGTTTACTGGGGACTTAGCTATAACTGTGTATTTTGTTTTCTGGGGACTTAGCTAGAACTGTGTATTTTGTTTTCTGGGGACTTAGCTATAACTGTGTATTTTGTTTTCTGGGGACTTAGCTAGAACTGTGTATTTTGTTTTCTGGGGACTTAGCTAGAACTGTGAATCAATTGTTTACTGGGGACTTAGCTAGAACTGTGTATTTTGTTTTCTGGGGACTTAGCTAGAACTGTGTATTTTGTTTTCTGGGGACTTAGCTATAACTGTGAATCAATTGTTTACTGGGGACTTAGCTAGAACTGTGTATTTTGTTTACTGGGGACTTAGCTAGAACTGTGTATCTTGTTTTCTGGGGACTAAGCTAGAACTGTGTATTTTGTTTTCTGGGGACTTAGCTAGAACTGTGTATCTTGTTTTCTGGGGACTAAGCTAGAACTGTGTATCTTGTTTTCTGGGGACTTAGCTAGAACTGTGTATCTTGTTTTCTGGGGACTTAGCTAGAACTGTGAATCAATTGTTTACGATCTCGTACGGTCCATGTTGGTGTAAAGTTGACCAAGGACAGATCGCGAGCTGAATAATTAAAACATTCGGGCAGAGTAAAGTTTGATAGCTGGAGGGGGGGGAATTTGAGGTGTGTGCATTGTGGTGTTTATAAGCTCTAGTTTAGTTGTCTGTTGACTGTTAAGTTAATTGCTGTTTCAAGTTAATTTACTGCTGTTTCAAGTTAATTGCTGTTGCAAGTTAATTAATGTTTCGGGTTAATTACTATTTCAAGTTAATTACTGCTTCAAGTTAATTGCTGTGTTACACGGTCATGGTTTCTTTTAGAATTTTTTTTTCTGGAGGAGTGGTGGCTCTTTAAACTTCAGGAGGAGGTGTGGCATATATATATATATATATATATATATATATATATATATATATATATATATATATATATATATATATATATATATATATATATATATATATATATATATATATATATATGGGTGGCTAACGGTGCTGAAAGAAACCATGTGCATTGTCTTTTTTTCAGGTTATAGATATGTTATACTGTCTTTTCGCTGTTTCACGTTAAATATTAAAATAGTAACTTTGCTGTTTCAACGTATTTGCTGTTTTGAGTTGATGGCTGTACCCGATTTTCTGTTTTTTTGTTTCAATATAAAATCCGTGTTGAATGGTTTGTTTATTGTTTCAAGTCCATGTTATTTGGGTGTTTATAAGTAATGTGCTAGATTTTCTGCTAATTGTTAACACGGTATCTAATTTTGTGGTTTTATGAAATGGTGTAATGTTACATGTCTTGTATAAATTAAGCGTCAACCACAGTTATTGATCAGTTGGGATAGTTTACTTGATGTCTTCACTACCAAGTAATGTAATTTGATAATGTTCTTAAACAATGCTGTATGCTTATCATCAGGGGAGTATACAGCAAGGATCATCCTTAAACCTAATTTAGAATACAAACAGTTCAATCGATAAATTAGTAAATGGCTATCTACAATTATTACTTATAATAAAAACTATTTTTTATTTGTGTAAATAAATAAAACAAGATTGCGTCACACAAACTATTTTGAAAGCAGTATTTCTTCATTGCTGATAAAGTTTAATTAATCTCATTAATCCTGTTCCTAAACAACATCTCGATATCTTAATCATTTCTTTGTTTACGTATGTTGCAATAATTGAGGAAATATTTTGGAACAAAATATTTTCACGCGTGAAATATCAAAATGATAAATTTGTATTTCACGGCTAGGTGACATTTTGTTGTGAAGTATAGGTTTCATTCTTCTCTCGTTAGAGTTGTATAAAATTTAAATGGCAGTTCGTGGCAGATTGTTTTACGAAACAAATCATAAAATATGACACTTTGTTACAGAGATACGCCCGCTAAAGGCTTTGTGTCGTCATAAAATGTATTTTAGTGGGCTGTAAAAATAAGCTCTCTTTAGGATCTAAAACTAAGCTCTATGTATTTGTATCTGGGGAAGATTAAGATATTTCAACAGGTATGGAGATACATAAATATAGATACATCGTTTTTAATGCATAAAAAGGCGTTTGTTCTTAGCTATAAAATGTTTTGTGGCCATATATTTTTTAAAAAGATGGCAAAATCTAATATGTAGCTACATTTTTTGACAGTGCAAGCAGTGTTTTTTCCAGACTTTTTTCTCCGGGGGCGGGGGGCTTTTGAAATTTTCGGGGGGAGGGGGGGCGGTCAACATTTTTCGGGGGGGGGGGCGGACACTAGACACTGTATGATTACTATATAAAATCCATTTCGTTCGGGGGGGGGGAGGTAGACTTTTTTTTCTCCGGGGGCGGGGTGGGGGGGCTTTTGAAGTTTTCGGGGGTGGGGGGGGTGGTCAACATTTTTCGGGGGGGGGGGGGCGGACAGTAGTATATTAGGTCCCTTTTGGAGCGAAGGCGCAGGCGCTGGGTGAGGGGAGCAGGAGCAGGAGCAGGAGCAGGAGCAAAGGCTATATAGGAAAATACTCCCCCAGCCTGGTACAATGACATATAGCAAAATACTCCCACCACCTGGGTGGAGTGGGTGATGCGGATGTACAACGAGATATAGTAAAATACTCCCTGGGGGAGGTGGAGGTACACCGACATATAGTAAAATACTCACCCAACTGGGTGAGGGTGGGTGAGCAGGATGTACAATGAGATATAGTAAAATACTCACCCACCCTAGGGTGGGTGAGCAGGAGCGGGAGTAGGTCAGTAGGTCACCTTTTGGTGACCTTGTGACGTAATTAGTAACATTATGACGTAATCATTGACCTAGTTACGTAATTTTAATGAGTTTTTTAATGAGTTTTTTAAATTTTAATTAATTTTTGACCTAGTTACGTAATTTTAATGCGTTTTTAAGGAGTTTTTAAATTTTTAATTAATTTTTATTATCGAGTTACGTAATTTAATTACTTTGATTGTATTTTTATTTTGTTTAATTTGTTTGTTTACTTGTTGTTTAATTTAATTACTTTGTTTATATTGTATAATTTTTATTAACGAGTTACGTAATTTGATTATTTGTTTACTTTTTAATTATTTTTATTGACGAGTTACGTAATTTGATTATTTGTTTACTTTTTAATTATTTTTATTTTGTTTATTTTTAATTTAATTTTATTTTATAATTAGTTAAATTATTATTAACTAGTTACGTAATTTGATTTTAATTACTTTTGTTTATTTATTTATTTGATATATTTCTTTTCTTTGTTGTTTAATGTTGTTTATTTATTTGAATGTATGTATGTTTTAAATAAAAGACTAACACTAGCCGTGTACTTTGTGAATAACATCCATTAAAGATAACGATCAGCCACAGCTGTTACGTATCGACCCGCCCGCGAAGTTTTCTCACCGCTGCCCGTTTTAATGGGAATGTATTGATCGCACCCACGGGCCATCACACCTAATTAATTTGGTCACGCCTCGTGGGTTTATGTGTTGTTCACGGAAGCGAACACAGCAGGGGGTATGATAATTAATTGAAAGAGCTAAGTGTCTCTCCGTGAAGCCAGCGTTAAGTGTGGGAACACCTGTTACCACGTTAATCGATTTTTCCCCGCTCGGTTACTAGAGTGGGAAGCCATCACGTAACAGCTGGTGCTGTAATTACCCTGAGTAAGGACATTGGTTGTAACTATTCGCTTATAGCGAGGGTCAGCGAAAACAAAATATATTTAAGGGTTGGAATTTTCTTTCAACCACCGTTAAGTCAGGTTTGAGACGAAACAAAGTCTCGGTAGGTTCGTGTTTTTTTAATTGGCGACAGGGCGACTTGGTGCGTTGGTACGTGAGGTATGCGGGTAGACATGTTTTTTTTTTTTTTTTTTTTTTTTACAAGTCTGGAAAAGTAATTACGTTTTTGTATGACCGTTCCGATTTTCTTTTGATCTGACCACCATTTGACCACACTGAGTCAGATAAATTTAACAAATGTTCAATACATAGTCGCTTATAATAACTTGAATCGGGTCAGCAGGCGGGTGGTGGTAAGGTGGTAGTGGTAAGGTGGTGGTAAGGTGGTGGTAAGGTGGTGGTGGTAAGGTGGTGGTAAGGTGGTGGTAAGGTGGTGGTAAGGTGGTGGTGGTAAGGTGGTGGTAAGGTGGTGGTAAGGTGGTGGTAAGGTGGTGGTGGTGGTGGTGGTGGTGGTGGTGGTAAGGTGGTGGTAAGGTGGTGCTAAATTTGTTTGGAGTAAAGGATATATAGTAAAAGATTCCACCACCTAAGTGAGGTGGATTTTAATTTTAATTTTTTTTTATTTTATTTTTTTCATCATCTGTTAACTTTAAGGTTCTATAACTCTATATATTTTAATACGTTTTTTGATTCAAATGAGTTTACTCCCCCTAACGTAAGTACATGTAAAGAGGGATTTCCTATAGATCTGTAATGAATTAGGCCTTTTTGACTATGACTTGTTGCCCAGGTGTTGACATGATACACTTTTTTGAGATACATGTACACACACACACACACACACACATACACACGTACACACACACACACACACACACACACACACACACACACATACGCGCGCGCGCGAAATTCATACTAGGTCGATAAAGGCGGAGAGAACTTATAGGTATACATTATCATGGTGACAACAAAAGCGATCCTTATTTTATTTACATGAAAGCGTGTTTTCCAAAAAGTGTCGCCATGCCGTTGTCATTTTCGCAGCGGGGTTTATTTTAAGTGCACCCAGTGCACAGTTGTTTACATTTTAAAAGAAGTATCACGTGTCTTCCCCATAGGTCTTCCCTAATAGAGAAACGAGAGGAAAGACAACTGTTCTAAAATTAGAACAGCCTTGTCTACAGACACGAGTATCGTCCCTTGTGAAAAAAATTCGCGTCAGAATCCTTAACTAAACAGTCAATTTCTTTAACAAGTTAAAAAATAATTTAGGAAGACAAGGGTTAACAACATTAGACGCTACCGTTTTTGTTTCCTGTGACGACAAGGCACAATACACTTTTTTATTTTATGTCTCAAGTAGAGGGGTGGGAAATTTTTTCTTTGTAAGTGTGTTGTAAACAATGGGTAGAGGAAGCGATTACTAGGTAAGAGGGGAGAGAATGTGACGTCAATCGCGATATTTGAAAACATGGCGATGTTTAATCTCAACCAAAAAAGGCAATGAACCTAGAAGGAAGACGAATATATATATATCTTAGTCTTGCAGCAGATTGCCTTCCCATGTTCGCTTTAGTATTACAGTTTTCATCAAACTTCTTTTTGACTTGAACTTCTTTAATTTTTAAGAAAGTTTACTTATACATAATACATTACGTCTAATGACAATTTTTTATTTTTACCACTCAATGTATTTTGTTTTTCTATATCTTACATTGTCATCTTAATTTTTGATCACCTTAGTAAAAATTTGCTTAAGATTATAAACTTCAAGTTTTAAAAAACAACAACGTTGTAGTGCGTCGTGTCAAATGACACACCGTTTAAAATGTCTACATTTAAAGTTCACCAAAATAATGACGTAAAAACTAAATATGATATGACGTTAGCATACATATCATTCAATCTAATCATTCTAAAGTACAAATCAATAATTTTTATTGATTAAGGGGCTGGGTGAGTTATTTTTATCACTATTCGCCCTTCCCCTTCCCTTTGTCCGCAACCCCTTTCCCCTTCTCCCATCCCTAACCTCAATACCAACCGTACCACTACCCATTCTATACCATTAAAGAGACAAAGGATGTATGACAATCCTACATTTATCTACACTCAACTAATATCACAACTCCTAGACACTACTTCAACAGACTGCGATATGTAACTTGTAGACACCACTCCGTAATGAATACCACAGGCGCCCTACCTACATCGACAACTTTGTCCGCCGCCCTCACCCCATCCCTAAACAACCGATAGATAAACACATCGTACCACTACCCACACTATTCCCTTGGACAGACAAAGGACAAAGTAACAGACAAACATTTATCACCCTTCGTTTACTGTCACAAGTGACAACGTTCCCATCCAACGCCAAAACATCCATGGCCGAATTTCGAAACCAGCCTCGTTGAAAACTCCCCTGACCCTAGTTTAACTTTGCCTCACCATTTCCAAAAAACAGTAATGTACCAAACATCCATGTACCAATTTTGTTGAAAACAAAGACCGTCCCACTCTAGTGTAAACTCTACCCCGACCAACTCCGAAACAGGGATGGGCCACGTTTGAAATCTGCCTCGGTGAAAACAAAACCATCCCACAGTAGTATAGACTCGGCCCCTATCACTTCCAAAACATGCATGTAGTAACTTTGAAACCACCCTCGGTGAAAATTTCACCGACCCTAGTATGAACACAGCCCCTGTCCATTCCTAAACATACATGTACCAACTCTGAAACTCCCCCGACCCTAGTATGAACTCGGCTACCAACAATTCCTAAACATGCATGTCCCAATTTTGTAACCTGCCTCGGTGAAAACTTCACCGACTCTAGTATGAGCTCTACACCTACCGATTCCAAAACATACATGTTCCGAGTTCAAAACCAACCTTCACCGACACTAGTATGAACTCGGCTACCAACAATTCCTAAACATGCATATACCAACTTTGTAACCTGCCTCAGTGTTAACAAACCTCCCCGACCCTAGTATGAACTCGACTGCCAACAATTCCTAAACATACATCTCCCAACTTTGTAACCTGCCTCGGTGAAAACTTCACCGACCCTAGTATGAACTCGACTGCCAACAATTCCTAAACATACATCTCCCAACTTTGTAACCTGCCTCGGTGAAAACTTCACCGACCCTAGTATGGACTCTACACCTACCGATTCCAAAACATGCATGTTCCGAGTTCGAAAGCACTCTCGGTGAAAACTTCATCGACCCTAATATGAACACGGCCCCTAACAATGCCAAGGACGCATGTACGAACTTTGAAACCACCCTCGGTGTAACCAAAACACATCCGTCCCTAGTGTAAACTCTACCGCATCCAACTCCTAAACATGCATGGTCCGAGTTCAAAACCCAACCTTCACCGACACTAGTATGAACTCGGCTACCAACAATTCTAAAACATGCATGTATCAACATCACTCTGTGTTAACAAAACTCCCCCGACCCTATTATAGACTGGACCCCTAACAATTCTAAAACATACATGGACTAGCCTCGAATCCTGGCTCGGTGAAAACGTCACCGACTCGTGTATAAAATCTGTCCCAACCAACTCCAAACCTTCCCTGCGCACCCGGATAAAAATAACTCACCCAGCCCCTTAATCAATAAAAATTATTGATTTGTACTTTAGAATGATTAGATTGAATGATATGTATGCTAACGTCATATCATATTTAGTTTTTACGTCATTATTTTGGTGAACTTTAAATGTAGACATTTTAAACGGTGTGTCATTTGACACGACGCACTACAACGTTGTTGTTTTTTAAAACTTGAAGTTTATAATCTTAAGCAAATTTTTTACTAAGGTGATCAAAAATTAAGATGACAATGTAAGATATAGAAAAACAAAATACATTGAGTGGTAAAAATAAAAAATTGTCATTAGACGTAATGTATTATGTATAAGTAAACTTTCTTAAAAATTAAAGAAGTTCAAGTCAAAAAGAAGTTTGATGAAAACTGTAATACTAAAGCGAACATGGGAAGGCAATCTGCTGCAAGACTAAGATATATATATATTCGTCTTCCTTCTAGGTTCATTGCCTTTTTTGGTTGAGATTAAACATCGCCATGTTTTCAAATATCGCGATTGACGTCACATTCTCTCCCCTCTTACCTAGTAATCGCTTCCTCTACCCATTGTTTACAACACACTTACAAAGAAAAAATTTCCCACCCCTCTACTTGAGACATAAAATAAAAAAGTGTATTGTGCCTTGTCGTCACAGGAAACAAAAACGGTAGCGTCTAATGTTGTTAACCCTTGTCTTCCTAAATTATTTTTTAACTTGTTAAAGAAATTGACTGTTTAGTTAAGGATTCTGACGCGAATTTTTTTCACAAGGGACGATACTCGTGTCTGTAGACAAGGCTGTTCTAATTTTAGAACAGTTGTCTTTCCTCTCGTTTCTCTATTAGGGAAGACCTATGGGGAAGACACGTGATACTTCTTTTAAAATGTAAACAACTGTGCACTGGGTGCACTTAAAATAAACCCCGCTGCGAAAATGACAACGGCATGGCGACACTTTTTGGAAAACACGCTTTCATGTAAATAAAATAAGGATCGCTTTTGTTGTCACCATGATAATGTATACCTATAAGTTCTCTCCGCCTTTATCGACCTAGTATGAATTTCGCGCGCGCGCGTATGTGTGTGTGTGTGTGTGTGTGTGTGTGTGTGTGTGTGTGTGTACGTGTGTATGTGTGTGTGTGTGTGTGTGTACATGTATCTCAAAAAAGTGTATCATGTCAACACCTGGGCAACAAGTCATAGTCAAAAAGGCCTAATTCATTACAGATCTATAGGAAATCCCTCTTTACATGTACTTACGTTAGGGGGAGTAAACTCATTTGAATCAAAAAACGTATTAAAATATATAGAGTTATAGAACCTTAAAGTTAACAGATGATGAAAAAAATAAAATAAAAAAAAATTAAAATTAAAATCCACCTCACTTAGGTGGTGGAATCTTTTACTATATATCCTTTACTCCAAACAAATTTAGCACCACCTTACCACCACCTTACCACCACCACCACCACCACCACCACCACCACCTTACCACCACCTTACCACCACCTTACCACCACCTTACCACCACCTTACCACCACCACCTTACCACCACCTTACCACCACCTTACCACCACCTTACCACCACCACCTTACCACCACCTTACCACCACCTTACCACTACCACCTTACCACCACCCGCCTGCTGACCCGATTCAAGTTATTATAAGCGACTATGTATTGAACATTTGTTAAATTTATCTGACTCAGTGTGGTCAAATGGTGGTCAGATCAAAAGAAAATCGGAACGGTCATACAAAAACGTAATTACTTTTCCAGACTTGTAAAAAAAAAACAAAAAAAAAAACATGTCTACCCGCATACCTCACGTACCAACGCACCAAGTCGCCCTGTCGCCAATTAAAAAAACACGAACCTACCGAGACTTTGTTTCGTCTCAAACCTGACTTAACGGTGGTTGAAAGAAAATTCCAACCCTTAAATATATTTTGTTTTCGCTGACCCTCGCTATAAGCGAATAGTTACAACCAATGTCCTTACTCAGGGTAATTACAGCACCAGCTGTTACGTGATGGCTTCCCACTCTAGTAACCGAGCGGGGAAAAATCGATTAACGTGGTAACAGGTGTTCCCACACTTAACGCTGGCTTCACGGAGAGACACTTAGCTCTTTCAATTAATTATCATACCCCCTGCTGTGTTCGCTTCCGTGAACAACACATAAACCCACGAGGCGTGACCAAATTAATTAGGTGTGATGGCCCGTGGGTGCGATCAATACATTCCCATTAAAACGGGCAGCGGTGAGAAAACTTCGCGGGCGGGTCGATACGTAACAGCTGTGGCTGATCGTTATCTTTAATGGATGTTATTCACAAAGTACACGGCTAGTGTTAGTCTTTTATTTAAAACATACATACATTCAAATAAATAAACAACATTAAACAACAAAGAAAAGAAATATATCAAATAAATAAATAAACAAAAGTAATTAAAATCAAATTACGTAACTAGTTAATAATAATTTAACTAATTATAAAATAAAATTAAATTAAAAATAAACAAAATAAAAATAATTAAAAAGTAAACAAATAATCAAATTACGTAACTCGTCAATAAAAATAATTAAAAAGTAAACAAATAATCAAATTACGTAACTCGTTAATAAAAATTACACAATATAAACAAAGTAATTAAATTAAACAACAAGTAAACAAACAAATTAAACAAAATAAAAATACAATCAAAGTAATTAAATTACGTAACTCGATAATAAAAATTAATTAAAAATTTAAAAACTCCTTAAAAACGCATTAAAATTACGTAACTAGGTCAAAAATTAATTAAAATTTAAAAAACTCATTAAAAAACTCATTAAAATTACGTAACTAGGTCAATGATTACGTCATAATGTTACTAATTACGTCACAAGGTCACCAAAAGGTGACCTACTGACCTACTCCCGCTCCTGCTCACCCACCCTAGGGTGGGTGAGTATTTTACTATATCTCATTGTACATCCTGCTCACCCACCCTCACCCACCTGCTCACCCAGGTGGGTGAGTATTTTACTATATCTCATTGTACATCCTGCTCACCCACCCTCACCCAGTTGGGTGAGTATTTTACTATATGTCGGTGTACCTCCACCTCCCCCAGGGAGTATTTTACTATATCTCGTTGTACATCCGCATCACCCACTCCACCCAGGTGGTGGGAGTATTTTGCTATATGTCATTGTACCAGGCTGGGGGAGTATTTTCCTATATAGCCTTTGCTCCTGCTCCTGCTCCTGCTCCTGCTCCCCTCACCCAGCGCCTGCGCCTTCGCTCCAAAAGGGACCTAATATACTACTGCGGACGCTAGACACTGTATGATTACTATATAAAATCCATCTCGTTCGGGGGGGGGGGGGGGGTGGACTTTCTTCGGGGGGTCACTGCCCCCCCCCCCCCTCAGAAGAGATACCTGGAAGAAACTCTGAGTGCAAGTTAGCTCTGATCTAAAATTGAAGTAAATTTAATATTGAAGTAAATATTCAAATATTAGACAGGTTCAAACAAAAACTATTAGTCATAAAACATTTTTTACAAATAGTTCTAGTCTTTAGCGGATTTAAATGTGTTTACAATTATAACATTACGTCATGAAGTAACACCGTGTGTATCTGTTATAAAACAATGGTAGTGTATGACGTTGTAAGAACAGTTAAACCTAGTTCATGTTATCGAGCTTATGACGTGTAGGTAACATGACTTGTTAAGACCCACTCAAAAAGGAACATCAACGATAACTGTTGACCTTTCACTTATTTAGTAAACAATTAAATAATCATCCTAATTATTTTTCCCCATTTAATTGTAAGTAACGCGTGTTTGTTATTTAGAGCAAATGACTTCTTCAATTAACGACAACTGTATCCATACAGCAGAGTTGTCGCCCGTAAAAACAACACTTACCTCCCTTAGACGGCTAAAAATAGCTGAAAGTCAATTTTATAGATCCGTGTTTTTACATTATTAAGAGGGATCGTACCGGTGACCTTTGTCCCTGCTCGCAGTGAGATTTTGTACGATAGGTTAAAGGTTAGAATGAACTATAATTGCTGTATGTAGGCAAGAAATAAAGACACTGCATTAGTTCAGTTTTGAGTGGTTGAAAGTACAATTAGCGGTCTGAGTTGTGTTGAAAATAGGATGCGTAAGAGGACAAAATGGGGCGATATTAACGAATAGCAACAAGATCTAATGATGAAAATGCATGTTGTCGGATTTTGCTTTGATGCTTTATATCTACACAACAGCTATATATCCAATTTATACCACATCGTACACAATTTTAATTTTTTGCCATAGTACCAAACATACATATAACCATTTCATCAAGGTGCATTTTCTACACATACAACTATAACACAGCAACTTACAAACACACATAATTAAACACAACCACGCACAACCACACGCATCACACAATTATACACAACCATCCACAACTACACAAAAAAAACTCATAGCTCAGTATCGCACGCGTCTTGACAGGAAATTCCCGATTGTATTTTAAGACGCGTCTGTAAATTGAATTCCCGGAGTGTTATTTTGGGTCACTATTGGATTAGTAGGATCACACAGAGACTATTGGGGGCCGGTTCTTGTGGCAGCGACTGGGTTTGACTTTTATTATCAGGGGAGATTCCTTTCAACAGATGGCATGCGTGAACGGATGAGCGTGGTTACAATTTATCAGATTTAAGATGGGAAACTTTTTGTTGTTTTGATTTTCCTTAAGTGGGCGTAATTGTTCTGTTGTGTCACCTGTCAAAGGTGTTTTTTTTAATACATTTGTTAATTTTGGTAAACTCTATTAGACCGTACAACTTTATAGACTTTTTTTTATAGACTTATGTTTGTTTGGATTGAGTTAAAACTGAGATACGGATTTATTATAGATAGTTTTATGATTTATGTTGAATTATATATTTAGTAGACACTGTGTATCTTGCCAACTTAAATTTAGGTATTTTTTTCCGGCAAAAGGGATTTGGTAAAGCCAGGAGAGGAAGGCTAATGTAGAAGCCTGAAAGTCGTACGTTAAAAGCAATTGATTGGTTGGAACAGCCTTCAGTAGCGTAGCGAGGGGGGGCGACCCCGGGTGCCTACCTTAGGGGGCGCCAAAATAAGTTGAAAAAATAAATTGAAAGGTTGAGGGGGGGTGCAAATCGAAAGTTTGAGGGGGGGTGTGCAAATCGAAATCTTGAGGGGGGGGGGTGCAAATCGAAAAGTTTGTCCCCGGGCGCCGGGAAGGGTCACTACGCCTCTGACAGCCTTACACCAGAACACCAGAAATCAAATATAGTTGCTGGTCGAAGCTCGCTGTTGTTATAAATTATAACTAATGTAACAAAGTCAGTGTTTGGTGGCGTTTGTATAGACAGCTGACACTTGTAAAGTCAGTGGTTGCTGTCGTTATAGTAGAAACAGCTGACAGTTGTAGAGTCAGCGTTCACATACAAACACAGCTCACAGCACTGGTCAGATCGCAACTTCTTTATTTGATATTTTCAATAAAACTTAGCTGCGCAGAACGTGGTCACAGAAAACATTTCCAAAATAAATAATCTTTCGACATTATAAACCAGATTTAGTCTTCGCGCAACAAAATCTTCTCCACACTAAATCTACCAACTAGAGTTTATATTTGACACCATTCACCAAGAAAGAAACAGAGTATTTTCCCTTCTACGATGTTCAACAGCGTTGTCTCCCTGCCCTCATCTGATCACCCTAAAGCCTCTAAGTTGTTCCAATCTGTTGACAAGCCACAACGTTCCCCAGCTTTCATCTCCAATCTAGAGGGGCGCTAGAGGGATGGATTACTGCTTCACATCAAGAGTTATTTGCCCTTGGGGGAAACCCCCTTACATCCCAATGAAGAGCAAATACATGGAAGAAATAATGAATCGAGTTTTCCTGGGGTGTTGTTGTTGATGTTAGTTGAATATTTGTTCGTTTACTTATAACAGTTCGTATAAATTATTTCGTCTAACTCTAGTTAGTAATATTTTGGTCACTACATACCATTAGGACTCTACACACCATAAATCCATACACTCCATCAGTTCCCTACACTCCATTAGGTCCCTACACACTATAAGGTCCCTACACACTATAAGGTCCCTACACTCCATTAGGTCCCTACACTCCATTAGGTCCTACACTCCATTAGGTCCCTACACTCCATTAGGTCCCTACACACTATAAGGTCCCTACACTCCATTAGTCCCTACACTCCATTAGGTCCCTACACTCCATTAGTCCCTAAACATTATAAAGTCCCTAGACTCTATAAGGTCCCTACACTCCATTAGGTCCCTACACACTATAAGGTCCCTACACTCCATTAGTCCCTAAACATTATAAAGTCCCTACACTCCATAAGGTCCCTACACTCCATTAGTCCCTAAACATTATAAAGTCCCTACACTCCATAAGGTCCCTACACTCCATTAGGTCCCTACACTCCATTAGGTCCCTACACTCCATTAGGTCCCTACACACTATAAGGTCCCTACACCCCATAAGGTCCCTACACTCCATTAGGTCCCTACACTCCATTAGGTCCCTACACTCCATTAGGTCCTACACTCCATTAGGTCCCTACACTCCATTAGGTCCCTACACACTATAAGGTCCCTACACTCCATAAGGTCCCTACACTCCATAAGGTCCCTATACTCCATAAGGTCCCTACACTCCATTAGGTCCCTACACTCCATTAGGTCCCTACACTCCATTAGGTCCTACACTCCATTAGGTCCCTACACTCCATTAGGTCCCTACACACTATAAGGTCCCTACACCCCATAAGGTCCCTACACTCCATAAGGTCCCTACACTCCATTAGGTCCATACACAGTATAAGGTCCCTACACTCCATTAGGTCCATACACACCATCATGTGACTCTTATCCTTGATCCCCCAAAGTCACAGTATCTAGCACAACGTGACAACATACTAATGATGTATTTAATGTATTACAAACATACCACTGATATACTCAACTGTATTGCCAACATACCAATGATATTTTCAACTGTATTACCAACATACCACTGATATTTTCAACTGTATTGCCAACATACTACTGATATATTCAACTAAATTACCAACATACCACTGATATACTCAACTGTATTGCCAACATACCACTGATATATTCAACTGTATTACCAACATACCACTGATATACTCAACTGTATTGCCAACATACCACTGATATACTCAACTGTATTGCCAACATACCAATGATATATTCAACTGTATTACCAACATACCACTGATATACTCAACTGTATTGCCAATATACCACTGATATATTCAACTGTATTACCAACATACCACTGATATACTCAACTGTATTACCAACATACCACTGATATACTCAACTGTATTGCCAATATATCACTGATATATTCAACTGTATTACAAAAATACCACTGGTATATTCAACTATTACCAACATACCACTAATATATTCAACTGTATTACCAACACACCACTGACATATTTAACTATTTCCAACATACCACTGATATATTCAACTGTATTGCCAATATATCACTGATATATTCAACTGTATTACAAAAATACCACTGGTATATTCAACTATTACCAACATACCACTGATATATTCAACTGTATTGCCAACATACCACTGATATATTCAACTATTACCAACATACCACTGATATATTCAACTGTATTACCAACATACCACTGATATATTCAACTGTATTACCAACATACCACTGATATATTCAACTGTATTACCAACACACCACTGACATATTCAACTGTATTACCAACACACCACTGACATATTTAACTGTATTACCAACACACCACTGACATATTTAACTGTATTACCAACACACCACTGATATATTTAACTGTATTACCAACACACCACTGATATATTTAACTGTATTACCAACACACCACTGATATATTCAACTGTATTACCAACACACCACTGACATATTTAACTGTATTACCAGCACACCACTGATATATTTTACTGTATTACCAACACACCACTGATATATTTTACTGTATTACCAACACACCACTGATATATTTTACTGTATTACCAACACACCACTGATATATTTTACTGTATTTGACCCGCCTACCCCAGGTTCATTATCATCGACACATCCATTTCACATCATTCCATGTTTTATTTTCCACACGAAATCCCATAAAAATGCGAACTATTATTTGTTCCAGGCACTTAATTTTTTTACTGCTGTTTTCTTCAAGCTGAGCGCCCTCTAGGTGGTAGAGACTCGCGTTTTTCATCGTGCGATAAAATATTCCGTCAACTTTAATTTGTAGCTCAACCATTGACGAGTAGGGCATACCGCTACTAGGAAAAATTTTAAATTTCTTTCAGAAAAAAAAGTGTAACCAAAATCTTTATCTGTGTGGAGAAGTCTGCGAATATTTCAATAAAGAGCACAGACAACGGCGGTAGGATGAAAAGGTAGAGCATGTTTAGAGGAAATAATTTATGACATGAGCGATTGAATTACAGGTGTGGTGTGTGTGACGTATGAGCTATACAAAGGTTGTATCGACGCGAGAGCAACAAGAAAATAGGCGGGTGAGTTATAGACCTGGCTTAAGGAGGTCAAGTTAGTGCGACAAGGGGCGAAAACTCAATAAATAGAAGAAAATGTTTTAGTAAATTTAGATTGTTTAATAACAAAGGCCGATAACCGCTAAACTTAACGAGTTGTGGGATGTTTGTTGTGAATCAGATCTACAATAAGGGAAACGTTAAAGATATATGTTGTTCAACACAGTGACTTCACTGTGTGCCGTTTTAAGTACCCGATCGTGTGCTAGCTTTAACGTCGTTTAAAATTCTATTACACATTAGGGGTCATCCATAAATGACGTCACGCTTTTTGACGATTTTTACCTCCCTCCCCCCTCCCCTCCGTCACACGTCGTCACAAAAGGCCAGACCCTCCCCTTAAAATGACGTCACACCATAGCCTACAACCCCCCCCCCCTCAAAATTGCAGTTAATTTTTTTTTAAACAGCTATATTTTTTTTCAAAATCATGTCTGAACTCTGTCAAAATAGATTATTTTAATCAATTGTTATTACAATTTATTAAAACAGTTTTCTAAAACGCAAAATAACGTCTAAAATTCGTTTTCTAACATTGATTTTTCTAATGCAAAAGTGTGACGTCGCACCATCTGAACCCCCCCCCCCCTCCCCCTCATCACACACCGTCACAAAATTACGGACCCCCCCTCCCCCTACGAGTGTGACGTCATTTATGGACGACCCCTTATTCAATTATTTCTATGAACGTAAAATCAGATCAGAACTATAAAAAATAGACGCACAGGCGCTCATAGACGCACCAAACACACTCAACCATTCACATACACATTCACGCACACATAAACAGATGCACCAAACACTCAGCCTCACACGCACACACACACATACACATGTGTGTAGTAAGCAGCCGATAATCTCAGAAAATGAAAACAGCACAGTTGTGTGTGTGAAATGGTTTTAAGATGAACAGATTCCTATAATTAAATCCATTTCGAGATAAAAACAAAGACGACACGACTTTTTATACGGCTGCCGATATCAATGTTCCTCCACGCTTCTCGCAATGTATTAAAAAATCTAACGATTTATTTTTTTAAGCTTTTTTTTTCTCCCCAAATTAGGGAGCATTACCCTGCGGGGGGTGTTTCCGATGGGGCATGTTTTGCTTCTCTTAAAAGCACCTTTGCTGTGGTATTCAAACTTGGGGTCAGTAACTCGATAGACACAAGGAACCTCGATTATCTTATCTTGTTCACGAACATAAATTAAAATTTAGATGGCGTAAAGGGAAACAAGAAATTTTAATTTTTGTTTTAGACTTACGACTAGTGGTGGAATTATATATCGCGGATTTATGAGCTTAAGTCAATGATTGAATAAAAAAACAATTGTTACATTATACAACATCCTGTGATTGATTTGATAGTAATAGAAAATTATAAAGTAATACAGTGTCTACATACATAGATTCACACACAGAAACACACATATAAAGATACAAATACACTCACAAATAAATTATTTTATATATTAACTTATTAATGTCATTAAATCGCCAAAATGTCATATTTTTCTCGCCTCAGACATAATTTACAGCGTCAGTTTGCCTTGCATGTGCGCATTAGTATTACAGGTTTCATCATCGGCTAATGAGATCACAACACGACATACACATCACGGACAACATGACAGACACACACATCACGGACAACACGACAGACACACACATCACCTCATGACATACCACACCATCCCATGATAGACAAACTTCACCCATGACATACATGCATTTTGTGATTGAGACACAACATCACTCAATGATTGACATACAATACCACACACTGATAGACACACACTAACACTTAGTGACAGACATACATGACGTGCCAGAC
The DNA here is from genome assembly GCF_028476545.2 of Physella acuta. NCBI lineage: Eukaryota > Metazoa > Mollusca > Gastropoda > Physidae > Physella > Physella acuta. The sequence goes on along the minus strand of NW_026732081.1, from coordinate 372,429 downwards.
ACATAACATCATGATCAGACAGACATAAAACACCATATGCCAAGCATACATCACACGACAGACATATAGCATGATATGACAATCATACAAAATGACATGCAGTACTCACACGCATGTAGGGCATACAGCGAAAGAGTGGTCAGCACGATCTGAAGATATGACTGGACTACGAAGAATTGAACGGCCATCTCCTTATATGTGATTTTCCTTGTATTTAATTAGTTTTTCTGTTTGAATAGGTTAGTATTTTGTTTGATTAGTTCTTCTGTTTTACTGCTCTTCGTGTTTGAGTTTTCCTTTCTTTTAAAAACACTTTCCTTCTTTCACAAATGCTGAAACTCCTTGAGCAAATCCAAATTGAAGATGTTCTAAAATTCTCACTGTTGTGTCTTAAGAAATATCAGTTAAGATTTTGAGCTTTAAAGATTTGCAAATAAAGTAAAAAAGTAAAATAAATTATTTTAAAAAAAAAATTATATTTTATATTTTTTAAAAATATAAACCTAAGACAACTTCAAAAACAATCGAAGATTTCTTGTTTCGTTTTCTTTCTGTCTTCTTCCTTCTTTTTTAGCTTGTATGAGAAAAAATTTGAACCTGTCACTAATCTCGTATTTGTTTAGACTTGCTTTTCTTGGATTCGATTCTCTTTATGCTTGTATGACGCAATGTTCTACTTGCTTAGAATTTGTTACGTTGTTGTTTGTGTTGTACAATCTCTGCGCCGAGAAAATTCCTGAAAAAAAATGTTAGTCAGTTTGTCAAAATTTGATAAACAAAGTATATCAAGACTTTTTTCTTTGCAAATTTACATAGCAGATTTGTAACGAAATTACGTTACATAATTCAAAGTTCTGTAACAAATTCGGTGAGTTTTAAAGTACCCGATGATAGTTTTTTTTTAGTTATCTCAAGCAAATATCTAGTACAAAGCCTAATAGGCTAATACCTATTGTTATAGTGTGGCTTAGATGGCGCCTAAAGTCTTGCTATAATAATACAATAAAACAAAATAATTGAAACTACAATAGTAAAATTTATCTGCGGCTTTACACACACGCATACAATTTTAGAGGTGTTTGTACGGAGGGGGCATAACTTAGACATAGCCTAAAACATTTCACGGCGCCCGATGTTCTAAGCGGGCCTGGTTTCCATGGTAACAGGCACTTCCGTCACCTACATCCGGTGCCGCAGCCAGCCGTAAACAAGTCTAAACGCTGAACGTTGTCGTACATTAAACTCTGGCACCGATAGAGGTGAGTGTCATGTATCTCTAGTTCCCACTCTCTGCTACCCTCCCAGCACTTTTCCTCTATAACACGTAGAGTGTTCTGCGTAAGTACGGTATTCATCTCTACAAGAACTTTTCTAACAAGGTCATTTCAATTTTTTTTGGCTTCTTTTCAAACCATTATCTTAAAAACATAATAAATATTCATTATGTAGAAGTCCCACGAAAAGCTATTTATATATTTATATTTTTATCTCTGACTGTTTAAATAATCCATTGATAGTTTTCAGAAGAGCTTCGATTTCGTTTGTAACATGGTGTTTTGTTAAAAAAAAATTAACAAGTTCATTCAAAAGAGGAAAAAAATAGCTTCACCTTTCGGTCATATTCTAATTAATGCAATTAATTTACAGCGAGGCCATCAACAAAATAACCACCTGCCCTGTGTTCTGATATTGGTTTTTAAGGACATGCCTTCAGCACTTCCCCATAATTAGCCGCGCATGTCTGAGAAAAAGACGAAAGAGAAGTAAGAAGCAGATAACAAATGAGTTTCCTTAACCCTCTGTTAACAATGTTTTCCAGGGATTGAAATTAATTAATATAATCAAATATTAAAAATATGACGTTGTTAATTATTTTTTTTTGTTTAATTAAAGGTGTGAATATTTCTTCAAATTAAAGATGCGCACGGACGACATGTATTTTAAGTTCAGCTTTTGAAGAAATTATGTTCACTACATCTTTATGTACTGACGGCTTTGTAAAATTATGGTCTTAATTGTTTCATAAAAGTCCCAGACTAACATTTTTCTAAGTTTTCTCTATAAAATGTTGAGACATCTAGAAAACTTGACTTTATTTCAAACATTTTCCAAAACGTGTTTGTACAATGTCCTAAATCAATGGAGTTTGGTATAAACATGTTCCAAACTATTCTCTCCAAATAGTCCACCCCGGATATCTTTTGTATAAATACATCTGGAACTTTTCTCTAAAAATGTTCCAAATAAGTTTAGTACCAACACATTCCAAACTTTTCTATAACGTCCCAGAAAAATTAAAGTTTGATGCGAAAAAGCTTGTAAAAGTTTGAATGGACATAAGATTAAGAGTTCAATACAGCAATGCATGTTATATAGCGGTACATGCTGAAACTCGTAGGAGCCCAGATTAGATTAACACCAGACAGATAGAAACACAAATGTCATTAAAGATGACTGACATTTGAATTTGCTACACAATAATACTAAACTGCATAAAGAAATGAAAGAAAATTTGCAATCAATTATGACACAAAACATAGCATCAACTATGGCTTTAAAACAGGAAGATTTCAGTAGGTTTCTATACGTTGATTTAAAAAAATGGAAATGTTTATATTTAATGGAACAGCCTTAGCCCCCCCCCCCCTCCACTCTAGATCTCACTTGATGTTTAAAACACACCCCTCATCCCACTTAAACCACACCCCTCAGCCAATTTGACATCCATAAAAAGAGAGTTCACGATAACAAGATAACTTTATTAATTGGTTTTAATTAAGGACGACATTTTTATCGTACAAGAAATTGAAAAATACACCTTAGTGAGGATTGAAAATTGAATACTTTGTTTACATTGTCATGCTAAAGTATGGTCTAGAAAACTACAGCACGGTATGAGACAACTAGAAATTAGAAATAGATCCCCTACCCCATATACGATTTATATTTGACTTGACCTATCTGTTTGCATCAGACTTTAAGTATTCGGCATTTATTAGTACTTAGGGGTCATCCATAAATGACGTCACGCTTTTTTTGACGATTTTTACCTCCCCCCTCCCCTCCGTCACACGTCGTCACAAAAAGTCAGACCCCCCCTAAAATGACGTCACACCTCAACCTACAACCCCCCCTCAAAATTGCAGTTGAATTTTTTTAAAACATCGATATTTTTCCAAAATCTTGTCTAAACTATTACAATTTATTAAAACAGTTATCTAAAACGCGAAATAACGTCTAAAATTCGTTTTCTAACATTGCTTTTTTATAATGCAAAAATGTGACGTTGCAACATCTGAACCCCCCCCCCCCCCTCCCCCTCATCACACATCGTCACAAAATTACGGACCCCCCCCCTCCCCCCTACGAGTGTGACGTCATTTATGGATGACCCCTTAACAGCAAGTATGTATCGACTTTTGGTGCCAGACTTAAAAATGCATTATTATTTATATAAAACTTTAATAAAATATCGATTGTGTGTACTTAAAATGTTCAGTATGTATCGATTAGTAATAGTAATAGATAAAAAATGTATTCTTTTATTTATTTTTATATTAATGCTTATTAGTGATTTAATGTTGTATTGCAGGATTTCGTCCACAAGTTTTGGCCTTTCAATAAAGTTGCAAATTTGACATTTTTAAATAGCTGGCTTAGCAACATTGTAAAGGATCGAGGGTATTTTTAAACTGCAAGGAAACAAAAGGTAGGGAAGGCATATCGTTAGCTCGATACGACTCTGCTGGTATTTGTAGAAGTATCGATTTTAATGTCTATCAATCAATACTTCTACAAATTAGTTTTATTCCTGTAAATGTATAAAGGATTCAAAATATGCCACTATGACATTATTCTAAAGTGCAGTGTGTTTTTTTCCCCAGAAATAAATGTCATCGGCAGAAAACTTTCATCCAAACTGCATTACTTTTATTGCTGAAATAATCTATAGGCTGAGTACTTACACGTGTGTGTTTAGACTCACGTGAGTTTCTATGCTTGTTTACAAGTCGAAAGCTGAGTAACTGTTAAGATGTTCTAAAGATCAATATCCGTAGAGTACCAGGTAGTATGTTTGTATGTATATGTAATGTTAAACCGTCGGAAACATATACCTGCCGCAACACCAGCGGCAATACTTGCAAAAAATACCGGCAGAAATACCTGCAAAAAATGTATATTGATTATTCAACATATTTGCGGTTTATTCCATCACTAAATATATGATGGGTCGTGGCTAGGCTAAAGACCATAAGTTTTGGGTCATAACCCGGATCCATATGTGGGGTTGTGGCCAGAGGATACAATGGACGCATGGATGGCCTGGACAATAGATTGGTCGCTAACTAAAACATGGGTCATGACCCGCACCCATTAGTTATTTTTTAGCCATCAGGTTTGTGATAGACTAATAAAGTGTCTAATATAAAACAAAAAGTCTTTGAAAGTAATTTAATACAACTCCTGCGTTCTGCTGACAAGTGAATACCTTCTTTACAGGTCACCACAACAGCCTCTTACAGCCCACCACAACAGCCTCTTACAGCCCACCACAACAGCCTCTTACAGCCCACCACAAACAGCCCACCACAACAGCCTCTTACAGCCCACCACAAACAGCCCACCACAACAGCCTCTTACAGCCCACAACAACAGCTTCTTACAGTCCACCACAACAGCCTCTTACAGCCCACCACAACAGCCTCTTACAGCCCACCACAACAGCCCACCACAACAGCCTCTTACAGCCCACCACAACAGCCTCTTACAGCCCACCACAACAGCCTCTTACAGCCCACAACAACAGCTTCTTACAGTCCACCACAACAGCCTCTTACAGCCCACCACATCAGCCTCTTACAGCCCACCACAACATCCTCTTAGAGCCCACCACAACAGCCTCTTACAGCCCACTACAAACAGCCTCTTACAGCCCAACACAACAACCACTTACAGCCAACCACAACATCCTCTTACAGTCCACCACAACAGCCTCTTACAGCCCACCACAAACAGTCCACCACAACAGCCTCTTACAGCCCACCACAACAGCCTCTTACAGCCCACCACAACAGCCTCTTACAGCCCACCACAACAGCCTCTTACAGCCCACCACAACAGCCTCTTACAGCCCACCACAACAGCCCACCACAACAGCCTCTTACAGCCCACAACAACAGCTTCTTACAGTCCACCACAACAGCCTCTTACAGCCCACCACATCAGCCTCTTACAGCCCACCACAACAGCCTCTTACAGCCCACCACAACAGCCCACCACAACAGCCTCTTACAGCCCACCACAACAGCCTCTTACAGCCCACCACAACAGCCTCTTACAGCCCACCACAACAGCCCACCACAACAGCCTCTTACAGCCCACCACAACAGCCTCTTACAGCCCACCACAACAGCCTCTTACAGCCCACCACAACAGCCTCTTACAGCCCACCACAAACAGCCTCTTACAGCCCACCACAAACAGCCCACCACAAACAGCCCACCACAAACAGCCCACCACAACAGCCTCTTACAGCCCACCACAACAGCCTCTTACAGCCCACCACAACAGCCTCTTACAGCCCACCACAACAGCCTCTTACAGCCCACCACAACAGCCTCTTACAGCCCACCACAACAGCCTCTTACAGCCCACCACAAACAGCCTCTTACAGCCCACCACAAACAGCCCACCACAAACAGCCCACCACAAACAGCCCACCACAACAGCCTCTTACAGCCCACCACAACAGCCTCTTACAGCCCACCACAACAGCCTCTTACAGCCCACCACAACAGCCTCTTACAGCCCACCACAACAGCCTCTTACAGCCCACCACAACAGCCTCTAACAGCCCACCACAACAGCTTCTTACAGCCCACCACAACAGCCTCTTACAGCCCACAACAACAGCTTCTTACAGTCCACCACAACAGCCTCTTACAGCCCACCACATCAGCCTCTTACAGCCCACCACAACAGCCTCTTACAGCCCACCACAACAGCCCACCACAACAGCCTCTTACAGCCCACCACAACAGCCTCTTACAGCCCACCACAACAGCCTCTTACAGCCCACCACAACAGCCCACCACAACAGCCTCTTACAGCCCACCACAACAGCCTCTTACAGCCCACCACAACAGCCTCTTACAGCCCACCACAACAGCCTCTTACAGCCCACCACAAACAGCCTCTTACAGCCCACCACAAACAGCCCACCACAAACAGCCCACCACAAACAGCCCACCACAACAGCCTCTTACAGCCCACCACAACAGCCTCTTACAGCCCACCACAACAGCCTCTTACAGCCCACCACAACAGCCTCTTACAGCCCACCACAACAGCCTCTTACAGCCCACCACAACAGCCTCTTACAGCCCACCACAAACAGCCTCTTACAGCCCACCACAAACAGCCCACCACAAACAGCCCACCACAAACAGCCCACCACAACAGCCTCTTACAGCCCACCACAACAGCCTCTTACAGCCCACCACAACAGCCTCTTACAGCCCACCACAACAGCCTCTTACAGCCCACCACAACAGCCTCTTACAGCCCACCACAACATCCTCTTACAGCCCACCACAAACAGCCCACCACAAACAGCCCACCACAAACAGCCCACCACAACAGCCTCTTACAGCCCACCACAACAGCCTCTTACAGCCCACCACAACAGCCTCTTACAGCCCACCACAACAGCCTCTTACAGCCCACCACAACATCCTCTTACAGCCCACCACAACATCCTCTTACAGCCCACCACAAACAGCCCACCACAACAGCCTCTAACAGCCCACCACATCTCCCTCTTGAGCTCACCACAACAGCCTCTTACAGCCCACCACAACAGCCTCTAACAGCCCACCACAACAGCCTCTTACAGCCCACCACAACAGCCTCTTACAGCCCACCACAACAGCCTCTTACAGCCCACAACAACAGCCTCTTACAGCCCACCACAACAGCCTCTAACAGCCCACCACAACAGCCTCTTACAGCCCACCACAACAGCCTCTTACAGCCCACCACAACAGCCTCTTACAGCCCACCACAACAGCCTCTAACAGCCCACCACATCTCCCACTTAAACCCACCACACCACCCACTTACACGCATCACAAAGAATTCTCCATCAGCTCTAATCGTTTTTTAATGCCACCCAACCGAAGACGTTTATAACTACAACAATGCCGTCAAAGCCAGTCGATACATACACAAACATTCTTCTCTGAAGTTCTGGGACGTTCGTTACAACAGTTACTGTAGATTGAGAGGTTGCTGCCTAAGTAACAAATGTCATATAGGAATGGATGTCATACACTGAGTAACAAATGTCATGCAAGGTGATTAAAGGGCACACTGGGTGGCTAATGTCACTTATGAGAATGTCAACACTTCTTCAGTCACACAAGAACACAATATAGTAACAATACTAAACAAATCCTCACACTCCCCCCCCCCCTCACCCTCCAACCAAGAGGAGTTTTTATTGAGTACTAGAAACTGGAAATAGCCTCAGAGATAAACCTTTGGCATACAGCACCCCCCCCCCCCCCCCAACCCCGACTCTCTCAAAACAACCTTAATGCTTGTAAAAAGGGGAATTAGATTTTTAACGAATGAAAACTAAGTAGGCTACATGTACTTTAAAGTTTTCGTTTTAAGTTTAACAGCATTGCTAACTATAATAGAAAGATTGATTTTTTTAAAGTTTAATTTTATTTGTCTTTTCTTTTTTTTTTTTTTTTATTTTTTTTTTTTTTTTTTTTTTTTAGCTTTGAGTGTTGATGATTAATTATGATGTACGAGCCGGCCCGCGGCGTACCATACGCCGCTATTTTGTTGTTTTATTTTCTAATTTTTTGGTAATTCATAATGTGTGAATTCAACCCTACCAATGCTGCGACTGAAAATATCCTCCCCCTCCTCTCTCCCCCCCCCCCCCCCCCCCCCCCCCCCGTGAAAGCAGCCATCGGTGACGACAGTTTACAGACGAAAATAAAAAAGAACGAGCAGAACTTGTTACCTCCCCTTAGTTTCAAATCGTTTAAAACCCCAATTTTTAATTTAATATCAAATTCTATTTAAATATTACTATTCGTGCATTGTCGTCGGAGATTCCATAGCAGTACAATTTGAAAGAACTGTGTTGAAATCACACGATTTAGTTACTGAACCCGACAAACGCCGAGACAGAAGTTAAAGCTTGTGGAAAACAATTTTCTCTTTAAAATAAGTGTAACTTCTTAGATACACTTTTGATATAGTAAAGTAATAATCCTAAGTATTGTTTTGAAAGATTTCTTTTGTATAGACTTAGATCAGAAAGGGATGACGACATGGTTTTTGTATGTGTGTTTCCGTCATCTGAGTGGTAAATACCCACATACGTTTATTTCGGTAAAAAATAATAACACTAATGCTCCCCCCCCTCCCCCAAGTGACGCCACTGAGTTAGGGTTAGAATAAAACACCAGAAATGAAAAAGATCAGCATTGCTGCGTGAATATAACCTAACCAGGTTGGTCAATAATCTTTGGCTGGTTGCGTTATTTGATTATGTGGGGGAGGTTCTTTTAAGTTAATTAATTAATATGACTGACAGTGGTTAGTAAGTCACGTGAGGGGTCATCAGTCTCTAGGTCACGTGATGAACATATTTAGGTGGAACACGCCCACTTCGTGACAGATAGAGTGGGGGGGATGCGACGGTGTAGTGGGATGGGGTGGTGATAGTGGACTACGGAGTGATATGGGGAGGGGAGTGCAGGGATAGTGGGATGGGTGATGATGGTGAGGTGGATGGTGGAGTGGGGGGGGGGGTGGAGGGTGCGACGCGATGTTGGTGGAATGGGGTGGCGATGTTTGGATGGTTATGGTGGATTCTGAAGTGGTGAACGAGATGGTGGATGGGTTTGTGGATGGCGAGCGTTTGATGGTAAGAATGCAATTGTGGGATGGGATGGTTATGGTGGAGCGTGTTGGGTTATTGAGGTGCATGGCGGAGTGGTTGGCTGTGGTGTTTAAATATATTTGGCACTACATATTGCCCTGTCCTTGATGATCGGAAGTGTTCGTTTCCAGTGATTTGTTATCTGTGTTTTCATTTAAAACACGCAGACTAATTTAATGATCATAATTAATAATTAATGATGACGTTTTAAGCGAGAGACGCAAACGTAGAAAGTAGAGCTGACAAAACAACCCCCACATAACCACAATGTAAATAAACACACACCCGCATGTGTTAATGATGCAGTAGAGATTTGCAGTAAAACAACGTGTTGTCATTATAGCTATGTTGATATACATAAATCTGTTACGCAATTTTGAGGAGTTTAGTGTTGAGAGTTAGAGCAATCAAGAGGAGGTAATGATGACAAGTTTGTTAATGTCTTGAGCGTGACACTCAGGGATTAGTTTTTTTTTTAAGTAGACCGTCAAACTACAACAGATATCCATCGTTTGTCAAGTATACTTCTCTCGTAGCTAGTAAGCACATCGATTATGTAATTTAAGATCTAAATTCAGATTACCATTAATTCACACCTCCCCACAACCCCCTCCCCCTGACAGAATTAGATGCTTCCAGACTGCGTTATGATTGGCTCTTGACAAGATTGAGCTAGGCATTAAAATATGGGGCAGGCTGGGGGAGAGGGGGGGGGGATGGGGGAGGGGGGGTTATTGCCATCGGCAGGTTGCGACCTCGGTTTAACTCCATGGGAAAAAATGTCATTATAGTAATTAGTGAGACGGTTTTTCAGGGTAATTAGTGAGACCAACGCCTGTTGATTAATTAATGAGATACCGGTATCACTAGAAGGGTAATTACTAATGAGATAGATGTCACTGGAGTAAATAGCGATACTAGTATTAGTATAACAAGAAGCCAGTGATTTAAAGGGAACCATGTCATATTTCTCGTGAGCACTAATACGGGACAAGAGGACAATTCTACGACAGCATTTACAATAAATACCATCTATATAAACAACAATTTGTATAACAGTAATAGCATTTCGTCCTTTCATACATCAGCTATAGTATGCCAGTCGTCATATACCAGGTATAGTATTCCAGCCGTACGTATACCAACTTGAATATTTTAGCCATCCATTTCATCTATAAAATTCTACCCGTCCTTATACCAGATATAACATTCCAGCCGTCCATACACCAGCTATAACTGCCTATAACATTCTATCGGTCCATTTCATCTATTAAATTCTACCAGTCCTTATACCAGCTATAAAATTCTAGCCGTCCATAAACCAGATATAACAAAACAGTCGTCTATTAACCAGCTATAACGCATCAGCCTACTATCCTTGTCCTTAAAAATATCTCTCATTTATTGAACAACCTCGTGTCAAGGACTGAACTATTGTAAACTATTTCCTTCAAACCTAGTTTTAGAAAATATTATTCAGAATTAGGTGCTTTAATAGACGCAACCCTGGCACACGAAAGTTAATTCTGACAAAGTCAATTTGGAGATTGTAATTAAATTCCTGACATATATCACGGCTAGCCTGACTTTGGCCACACGAAACAGGAGTGTGATCATACTGGGGGGAGAATGAGTTCTCAGTGAACTGACAATGTTGTTCGTTAGGTTAGTTAAAGTCAAGGAACTGTGTCGTTTGTGGTTAAGTAATGGCTGACTACGCACTGTTAGATTGGGTACTTTAATAACGTGATGCTGGACGATGTCTTGGGGAGTGGTGATGATGCATGGGGATTGTCTTTGATGTGTGGCGTGGTGTTAATGTATGAGGATTGTCTTTGATGCGTGGCGTGGTGTTAATGTATGAGGATTGTCTTTGATGCGTGGCGTGGTGTTAATGTATGAGGATTGTCTTTGATGCGTGGCGTGGTGTTAATGTATGAGGATTGTCTTTGATGCGTGGCGTGGTGTTAATGTATGAGGATTGTCTTTGATGCGTGGCGTGGTGTTAATGTATGAGGATTGTCTTTGATGCGTGGCGTGGTGTTAATGTATGAGGATTGTCTTTGATGCGTGGCGTGGTGTTAATGTATGAGGATTGTCTTTGATGCGTGGCGTGGTGTTAATGTATGAGGATTGTCTTTGATGCGTGGCGTGGTGTTAATGTATGAGGATTGTCTTTGATGCGTGGCGTGGTGTTAATGTATGAGGATTGTCTTTGATGCGTGGCGTGGTGTTAATGTATGAGGATTGTCTTTGATACGTGGCGTGGTGTTAATGTATGAGGATTGTCTTTGATGCGTGGCGTGGTGCTGACCTATGAGGATCGTCTTGGAGGCGTGGTGTAAAACAAAGGAGTTTTTGCTTTTTGTTCCTGGCGGTTCATGGGGCAAGTGAAGTAGAGTTTACCTGTTTCTATGACCTAGGCATATGAAGGGAATTTGTGGTCTGTGTTATGCCCAGCCACCTTTACGTTCCCTAACGTGGACTCAGGGACGTTCTACTGGCTTAAACCTGGATTTAAAATTGAGACTTACAGGATAGTAGATTTGCGCTCTACCCCCAGGCCACGGCTGGCGTGACGCGGTGCTCCACAATGGATGAAGACTTTCTTGGAGGAGTGGTGCTGGGTGTGGGGAACGATTGTCTTAGGGGAGAGGGGTAGGGCAAGGTTTATGTAGGCGTTTGTCGCATTCGGCAGAAATTTATTCGGGCAGTTGTCGCATACGGGTAGACATTTATTCGGGCAAGTGTCTTTCGGGCTTTAAATGTAGACCCGGTCCCAAGGTTTGCTGGTTTTGACACTAGGGAAGAAGATTGAATACAGACAGACATAGAGACAGACAGAGAGACAGAGAGACGGAGAGACAGACATGAGACGGACAGAGAAAGAAAGACCTACACAGATCAGAACAAGCTAGACAGACAAGAAAAAAAACTAGATAAGATATGGACACGGACTTCTTAAATTAAAAAAAATGACAAACATACGAACATAATAAAACCAGCTAATAGTGTGAAACCCATGAGGCAGCTCATTCAGAAAATGTCACAAGGATTTCGCCACACCTAATCTTGCCAACGCCGCAGTTTTATGAAACGTTGTTGCACATAATGCAACAGACACGACACCAAGTATTTGTACGTCGCAATTACGACTAATCAGCCGCCATGTTGTCGTAGAACATAACTCCAAATGTTGATTGTTTGTATTCTGGGTTCTTGTGTCTGGGGGCGTATCCAAATTAAATTATCAAATTCCCATCATGAATTATCAAATTCCCAACTTGCTGTTTTTATAAAGCAAATGCGCATCTGAAAGTTATTAGAAAAATTAGTTCAGTAATACCTGTTTACTCTTAATGTATTATTATTATTATTGAAAATTACTGTTTATGTTTGGTTTTGTGATTGTTGAGAAAAGGAAAGAAATTTAATGTGTTGTGACATAGTTTCAGTCTTAGAGTGCAATGTTATCAACGTTGATGATTCCATGATAATAGACGGACCTTGGATGGACGCTTTGTTAAAGTACGGGTTTGAGTTGGTTGTAATGATATCAGACGGAGATAGTCGTGATGTAGGAGATAGACGTGATGTAGGAGATGGTAGTGATGTAGCTCCTTTAGCTCCGTGTTACAATGAATGCCCACTGAGAGAAGTAAGATGTTTTTATTTTAGGGTTTGAGACATAGTCTTCTTTACCAAACGGCTTTCGACCTACTAAATCGGCCAACCGGCTCTTTAACAACCGGCTTTCTACAAACCGGCTCTTTACCAACCGGCTCTTTACAAACCCGCTCTTTATCAACCCGCTTTCTACCAATCGGCTCTTTACCAACCGGCTTTCTATCAACCGGACCGGCTCTTTACCAACCGGCTCTTTACCAACCGGCTTTCTACCAACCGGCTCTTTACAAACCGGCTCTTTACCAACCGGCTTTCTATCAACCGGTTCTTTACCAACCGGCTCTTTACCAACCAGCTTTCTACCAACCGGCTCTTTACAAACCGGCTCTTTACCAACCGGCTTTCTATCAACCGGTTCTTTACCAACCGGCTCTTTACCAACCAGCTTTCTACCAACCGGCTCTTTACCAACCGGCTCTTTACCAACCGGCTTTCTACCAACCGGCTCTTTACCAACCGGCTCTTTACCAACCGGCTTTCTATCAACCGGCTCTTTACCAACCGGCTCTTTACCAACCGGCTTTCTATCAACCGGTTCTTTACCAACCGGCTCTTTACCAACCGGCTTTCTACCAACCGGCTCTTTACCAACCGGATCTTTACCAACCTGCTTTCTACCAACCGGCTCTTTACCAACCGGCTTTCTACCAACGGGCTCTATACTAAAACGACTCTTTACCAACCGGCTCTTTACAAACCGGCTCTCTACCAACCCGTATCTTATCACACCTGGTCAGTTTTGTATACTTCCACACACGCTTGCCGAGTTTGACCATCACATCATGTGTCTTGCCCACTCCCCTTGACATCATCTTGTTAAACACGAGGTTACTGACAACACGAGTCCGGGTAAGTCAAATCACAGAGGGAGATACCCGATCTTACTATAAGGAGATGAGAAACATCATGTGCAAGAATGTCTGTTTTACTCAAGCTAATCGTCTGGCTAAACTCTAGACGTGTTCGCCGTATGATGCCAACGTCTGTGTAGTCCTGACTGCTTGTGTGAGTGCAACAGTTGTAGGTGATGGCGTTCTAGCAGACTTAACTGTCTCGCACAGATTGATACAAAGATAGTACGACTTAAGCATAAAGGTACTGTATAAGTCATATAGATTCATAAAGCAATTTGCAACTACACATTAAATTGGTCTATCAAGACAAAAACAAACAGGTTTTTTTTTCTTGTTTTGTCATGAAAATGTAATGAAAAGATCTTGTACGCCGATGGTTGAAAAACTACAAAGATTACGACATTTGGACTAACAAATCAAATATTTCATAAACGTATCAATAAGGTTTAAGCATGGTTAGAGATCAAATCAGATGGTTGCAAAACACTGAGAAAATTTGCTCATGCATGCAAACTTTGTTTGTGGTTAAAGCAGGATACATGTCTTCATTTGTTGGTTTTGTTGGGCTTTCATTTCTGTTGTCAATGGGATTTTGTGAGTTTGAAAAGCACTGTCATTGAACGTCAATGGGATTTTATGAGTTTGAATAACACAACATCATTGAACGCCAATGGGATTTTGTGAGTTTGAATAACAATGTCATTGAACGTCAATGGGATTTTGTGAGTTTGAAAAACACAGTCATTTGAACACTGGGATTTGTAAAAAAAATGGGATGATGTATTGTGCGCTAATTTAAAAAGTGCGCACGACAAAGTGATCGTGTGTGAAAAGAAAATTGAGTACCGAATAATTTAATTAAAAATAGTTAATTAAATATTTCATTAAATTCGTGTTAACGGGTTTTAATGATGAATTGTTTTTAATTAGAGGAATCCGAATTAGAAGTTAACAAGCGAGTGACGTAAAAAAAATTATTTCACTACGATCAGATCTAGAAATACAGGTGGTTTTAATAAAGATGTCTTTATATCTATTCATAAAGGTGTCTCCATATCATTGCATAATGGTGTATTCACATCTAAATTCGGATGTCTGAAATACTTAGTTGCAGCTGTCTATACTGACCTAGTTTCTGGCGTCTAAACTGACCTAGTTACTGGCGCCTATACAGACTTAGTTACTGGCGTCAATACTGACCTAGTTACTGGCGTCTATACTGACCTAGTTACTGGCGTCTATACTGACCTAGTTACTGGCGTCTATACTGACCTAGTTACTGGCGTCTATACAGACCTAGTTACTGGCGTCAATACTGACCTAGTTACTGGCGTCTATACTGACCTAGTTACTGGCGTCTATACATACCTAGTTACTGGCGTCTATATAGACCTAGTTACTGGCGTCTATACAGACCTAATTACTGGCGTCTATATAGACCTAGTTACTGGCGTCTATACAGACCTAGTTACTGTAAAGACCTAGTTACTGGCGTCTATATAGACCTAGTTACTGTAAAGACCTAGTTACTGACGTCTATACAGACCTAGTTACTGTAAAGACCTAGTTACTGGCGTCTATATAGACCTAGTTACTGTAAAGACCTAGTTACTGACGTCTATACAGACCTAGTTACTGTAAAGACCTAGTTACTGACGTCTATACTGACCTAGTTACTGGCGTCTATACAGACCTAGTTACTGGCGTCTATACAGACCCAGTTACTGGCGTCTATACTGACCTAGTTACTGGCGTCTATACTGACCTAGTTACTGGCGTCTATACAGACCCAGTTACTGGCGTCTATACTGACCTAGTTACTGGCGTCTATACTGACCTAGTTACTGACGTCTATACTGACCTAGTTACTGGCGTCTATATAGACCTAGTTACTGGCGCCTATACATACCTAGTTACTGGCGTCTATACTGACCTAGTTACTGGCGTCTATACTGACCTAGTTACTGGCGTCTATACTGACCTAGTTACTGTAAAGACCTAGTTACTGGCGTCTATATAGACCTAGTTACCGTAAAGACCTAGTTACTGGCGTCTATACAGACCTAGTTACTGGCGCCTATACAGACCTAGTTACTGTAAAGACCTAGTTACTGACATCTATACAGACTTAGTAACTGGCATCTATACAGACCTAGTTACTGGCGTCTATACTGACCTAGTTACTGGATCTATACTGACCTAGTTACTGTAAAGACCTAGTTACTGGCGTCTATATAGACCTAGTTACTGTAAAGACCTAGTTACTGGCGTCTATGCAGACCTAGTTACTGACGTCTATACTGACCTAGTTACTGGCGTCTATACAGACCTAGTTACTGGCGCCTATACAGACCTAGTTACTGGCGCCTATACAGACCTAGTTACTGGCGTCTATATAGACCTAGTTACTGGCGTCTATACTGACCTAGTTACTGGCGTCTATACAGACCTAGTTACTGTAAAGACCTAGTTACTGACGTCTATACAGACCTAGTTACTGTAAAGACCTAGTTACTGGCGTCTATACAGACCTAGTTACTGGCGTCTATACTGACCTAGTTACTGGCGCCTATACAGACCTAGTTACTGTAAAGACCTAGTTACTGGCGTCTATACTGACCTAGTTACTGACGTCTATACTGACCTAGTTACTGGCGTCTATATAGACCTAGTTACTGGCGTCTATACAGACCTAGTTACTGGCGTCTATACTGACCTAGTTACTGGCGTCTATATAGACCTAGTTACTGTACAGAACTAGTTACTGGCGCCTATACTGACCTAGTTACTGGCGTCTATACAGACCCAGTTACTGGCGTCTATACAGACCTAGTTACTGGCGTCTATACTGACCTAGTTACTGGCGTCTATATAGACCTAGTTACTGGCGTCTATACTGACCTAGTTACTGGCGTCTATACAGACCCAGTTACTGGCGTCTATATAGACCCAGTTACTGGCGTCTATACAGACCTAGTTACTGGCGTCTATACTGACCTAGTTACTGGCGTCTATATAGACCTAGTTACTGGCGTCTATACTGACCTAGTTACTGGCGTCTATACAGACCTAGTTACTGACGTCTATACTGACCTAGTTACTGGCGTCTATACTGACCTAGTTACTGGCGTCTATACAGACCTAGTTACTGACGTCTATACTGACCTAGTTACTGGCGTCTATACTGACCTAGTTACTGGCGTCTATACAGACCTAGTTACCGGCGTCTATACAGACCTAGTTACTGGCGTCTATACAGACCTAGTTACTGGCGTCTATATAGACCTAGTTACTGTAAAGACCTAGTTACTGGCGTGTATATAGACCTAGTTACTGTAAAGACCTAGTTACTGACGTCTATACTGACCTAGTTACTGACGTCTATACTGACCTAGTTACTGGCGTCTATATAGACCTAGTTACTGGCGTCTATACAGACCTAGTTACTGGCGTCTATACTGACCTAGTTACTGGCGTCTATATAGACCTAGTTACTGGCGTCTATACTGACCTAGTTACTGGCGTCTATACAGACCTAGTTACTGACGTCTATACTGACCTAGTTACTGGCGTCTATACTGACCTAGTTACTGGCGTCTATACAGACTTAGTTACTGACGTCTATACTGACCTAGTTACTGGCGTCTATACTGACCTAGTTACTGGCGTCTATACAGACCTAGTTACCGGCGTCTATACAGACCTAGTTACTGGCGTCTATACAGACCTAGTTACTGGCGTCTATATAGACCTAGTTACTGTAAAGACCTAGTTACTGGCGTGTATATAGACCTAGTTACTGTAAAGACCTAGTTACTGACGTCTATACTGACCTAGTTACTGACGTCTATACTGACCTAGTTACTGGCGTCTATATAGACCTAGTTACTGGCGTCTATACAGACCTAGTTACTGGCGTCTATACTGACCTAGTTACTGGCGTCTATATAGACCTAGTTACTGTACAGAACTAGTTACTGGCGCCTATACTGACCTAGTTACTGGCGTCTATACAGACCCAGTTACTGGCGTCTATATAGACCCAGTTACTGGCGTCTATACTGACCTAGTTACTGGCGTCTATACTGACCTAGTTACTGGCGTCTATACAGACCTAGTTACTGGCGTCTATACTGACCTAGTTACTGGCGTCTATACTGACCTAGTTACTGGCGTCTATATAGACCTAGTTACTGTAAAGACCTAGTTACTGGCGTCTATACAGACCTAGTTACTGACGTCTATACTGACCTAGTTACTGGCGTCTATACAGACCTAGTTACTGGCGTCTATACAGACCTAGTTACTGGCGTCTATACTGACCTAGTTACTGGCGTCTATACTGACCTAGTTACTGGCGTCTATACTGACCTAGTTACTGGCGCCTATACAGACCTAGTTACTGGCGCCTATACAGACCTAGTTACTGGCGCCTATACAGACCTAGTTACTGGCGTCTATACAGACCTAGTTACTGGCGCCTATACAGACCTAGTTACTGGCGCCTATACAGACCTAGTTACTGGCGCCTATACAGACCTAGTTACTGGCGTCTATACTGACCTAGTTACTGGCGCCTATACAGACCTAGTTACTGGCGTCTATATAGACCTAGTTACTGGCGTCTATACTGACCTAGTTACTGGCGTCTATAGAGACCTAGTTACTGTAAAGACCTAGTTACTGACGTCTATATAGACCTAGTTACTGGCGCCTATATAGACCTAGTTACTGTAAAGACCTAGTTACTGGCGTCTATATAGACCTAGTTACTGGCGTCTATATAGACCTAGTTACTGTAAAGACCTAGTTACTGGCGTCTATATAGACCTAGTTACTGGCGTCTATACTGACCTAGTTACTGGCGCCTATACAGACCTAGTTACTGGCGTCTATATAGACCTAGTTACTGGCGTCTATACTGACCTAGTTACTGGCGTCTATACAGACCTAGTTACTGTAAAGACCTAGTTACTGACGTCTATATAGACCTAGTTACTGGCGCCTATATAGACCTAGTTACTGTAAAGACCTAGTTACTGGCGTCTATATAGACCTAGTTACTGGCGTCTATATAGACCTAGTTACTGTAAAGACCTAGTTACTGGCGTCTATATAGACCTAGTTACTGGCGTCTATAAAGACCTAGTTACTGGCGTCTATACAGACCTAGTTACTGGCGCCTATACAGACCTAGTTACTGTAAAGACCTAGTTACTGGCGTCTATACAGACCTAGTTACTGGCGTCTATATAGACCTAGTTACTGTAAAGACCTAGTTACTGGCGCCTACACAGACCCAGTTACTGGCGTCTAAACAGACCTAGTTACTATACAGATTAACTTACTGATGTCTCGATCTATCACTGCCGAATGGAGCCCGGTCCTTTGAACCTGCCATCGTGTAAGAAGGGGAAGGGAGGGGGGCTCCTTGTTTACCAATAGTGCAACATATCGGTTATCGATCTTCATTACTACCTAGCTACGGCTTACGTTGGATCGGAAAAAAGGTGGGGGCGTCAAGCTTGGGGACAGGAAGTAAAATGGCAATTATACTTTAATGTTTAGAAACGAATCAATATACGATTCAATATCTGAAGTGGCGGAATTTTTGCTGAGTCGCAATTTTGTTGAATTTTATCTAACGGTGCTCTACGTTGTGGGCTCTCTACTCCAGCGGCTCTCTACCAATCGGCTTTCTACCAACCGCCTCTCTACCAACCGGCTCTCTACGAATCGGCTCTTTTTAAACCGGTTCGTCACCAATTAGTTTTTTACCAAACTGCTCTCTACCAATAAGCAACTACCAACCGGCTCTCTACCAACGGGTCCTCTACCAACCGGCTCTCTACCAACCGGCTCTCTACCAACCGGCTCTCTAACAACCGGCTCTCTACCAACCTGCTCTCTACTAACCGTCTCTCTACCAACCGGCTCTCTATCAACCGGCTTTCTACCAACCGGCTCTATATCAACCGGCTCTCTACTAACCGGCTCTCTACTAATAGGCAACTACCAACCGGCTCTCTACCAATAGGCAACCACCAACCGGCTCTCTACCAACCGGCTCTCTAACAACCGGCTCTCTACCAACCTGCTCTCTACTAACCGTCTCTCTACCAACCGGCTCTCTATCAACCGGCTTTCTACCAACCGGCCCTGTATGAGCTCCGTTAACCGAATGTTTATGTAGTATTTACATTCTATTCTAGTAATCGAAATATTCGCTGCTGTAAATTCTAAAAACACACCCAAGATAATGTAACAACATGCATATTAGATATACAATATAAAAAAACCTATTTTCTTTCTTCGTTTCCTCATTTTTTTCACGTGAACTGTGACTCAACAGTTCTTTCCAAACAGAAATAAACTCGAAAAGAAATTGTATAATTTCGAAATGGCAACTTCACAATAGCCTATTGACAATGTAATATTTTAATGTTTCCCAAAACATGGGGAGTTCCACTGTGTCTTTTGAAAACTGAAGATAGAATTTCCCGAGGCTGGTGTAAATATCTCAAATTTGAGAACTATAGGAGCTTTTGTTGCAATCCAAGTCTGTGTTTAAAGCTACTCAATTACAGAATTGTCTATTCATTGCGTGCTATGGTTTCCGGAGGTGCGTTCGGCAGTTTGCGTAAGTGGGCTCGGCAGTTTCCGGACGTGGGCTCGGCAGTTTCCGGACCTGCGCCTTTGTTTTTGTCATGAGTTCTTAACTTCCCGTAACAAAAAACGAGTAATACACCTTTATGCCTGTAATGCGTCGCTTGCTAACAGTTAATCAGTACCCGTGTGTCTGTGCACTGTACTTAATCAGGGCATTTGGCTTCAAATAACAGTTTATTTCCTATTGTTTTAGTTTTTAAACGCGGAAAACGGTCTTAAATACGGTCGGTTCTTTAAATTATCCGATTATTAATCAATATAGCCGATTTATTGATTTTATTTCTGACAACCATTTATTATTTTTGTATTGAATGTGAGGCTAAGCTAAGATCTATTGTTAGACTATTAAGACGGAGAAATGAACTCTGGATCGTACTTAAGAGAGTAAACAGAGTGAAAGTTCAAAGGTCATGGGTGGAATCATTAACTAGGAGTTGCTTCCATGAACATATTTGTAAACCTGCTCTTGCACTAGCACTGCCGAAGAAATTTGACATAACTTAACTCTCAAACGTTGGCGTAGAACAGCACCTTCACATAAATCCACACCAAATTCTACACCTATACCTAAACTTTCAACTAAACCTTAAAACTAAACTCTCGTACCTACACTAACAACTGCACCAACACGTATTTGATTATCTTAAAACATTTCTGCTTCCATATGATCCGTATATGGGACGGCGTGGCCTAGCGATGGAGCGCTAGACTGCTAACCCGATAGTTTTGAGTTCGAATCCGGGTTCAAGTCAGTCAAACGTCCACCCAGCTCTGATGGATACCTAACGAACGTTAGGGAAAGTAAAGGCGGCTGAGCATAGTGCTGACCACATTATCCCTTTATAAACAGTCTAACGCTCTAATATTCGACCAAGCCGTTCCCAAGATGTACTGGTTGGCTACGTGTAAAATAAAGGACATATTTTGTTTAAATATTTGAATCGCGTGTTCTTGCACATCATGTGGTCCATGTGGAAAGTGATATGGAACTGTGTTAAGCGTTACTGATAGACTAGTCTTTAGGCTGGTGTGTAAGTTCGTGTGAAAGCTGGTATGTTTGTTGGTTTGTAGGTTCGTTAGTGAGCTAGTGTGTGTACTGCAGTGTAAGCTAGTGTGTAAGCAGGTGTAGGCAGGTTCAGAGTGGTGAAGATGAACTACTGGTATTTAGACTAGAGAAAAGGTATACTGGTGTAAAGGAACTATTTAGTAGTTAGACTAGTGTAGAGGAACTATTGTGGCATGTTGTTGTAAAGGAACTATTGAGACACGTGGATGTAGAGGAACTATTGGGACAGAGGACGTATTGAGACAATGTTGAGAGGAACTATTGAGACATGTTGATGTAGGGGAACTATTAAGACATGTGGATATAGAGGAACTATTGAGTCATGTTGTAGAGGAACTATTGAGACAGAGGAAGTATTGAGACAATGTTGAGAGGAACTATTGAGACATGTTAATGTAGAGGAACTATTGAGACACGTGGATATAGAGGAATTATTGAGACATGTTGATGTAGAGGAACTATTGAGACATGTGGATATAGAGGAACTATTGAGACACGTGGATATAGAGGAATTATTGAGACATGTTGATGTAGAGGAACTATTGAGACATGTGGATGTAGAGGAACTATTGAGACATGTTGATGTAGAGCAACTATTGAGACATGTGGATATAGAGGAACTATTGAGACATGTGGATGTAGAGGAACTATTGAGACATGTTGATGTAGAGGAACTATTGAGACATGTTGATGTAGAGGAACTATTGAGACATGTTGATGTAGAGCAACTATTGAGACATGTGGATATAGAGGAACTATTGAGACATGTGGATGTAGAGGAACTATTGAGACATGTTGATGTAGAGGAACTATTGAGACATGTTGATGTAGAGGAACTATTGAGACATGTTGATGTAGAGGAACTATTGAGACATGTTGATGTAGAGGAACTATTGAGACATGTTGATGTAAAGGAACTATTGAGACATGTTGATGTAGAGGAACTATTGAGACATGTTGATGTAGAGGAACTATTGAGACATGTTGATGTAGAGGAACTATTGAGACATGTGGATGTAGAGGAACTATTGAGACATGTTGATGTAGAGCAACTATTGAGACATGTGGATATAGAGGAACTATTGAGACATGTGGATGTAGAGGAACTATTGAGACATGTTGATGTAGAGGAACTATTGAGACATGTTGATGTAGAGGAACTATTGAGACATGTTGATGTAGAGCAACTATTGAGACATGTGGATATAGAGGAACTATTGAGACATGTGGATGTAGAGGAACTATTGAGACATGTTGATGTAGAGGAACTATTGAGACATGTTGATGTAGAGGAACTATTGAGACATGTTGATGTAGAGGAACTATTGAGACATGTTGATGTAGAGGAACTATTGAGACATGTTGATGTAAAGGAACTATTGAGACATGTTGATGTAGAGGAACTATTGAGACATGTTGATGTAGAGGAACTATTGAGACATGTTGATGTAGAGGAACTATTGAGACATGTTGATGTAGAGGAACTATTGAGACATGTTGATGTAGAGGAACTATTGAGACATGTTGATGTAGAGGAACTATTGAGACATGTTGATGTAGAGCAACTATTGAGACATGTGGATATAGAGGAACTATTGAGACATGTGGATGTAGAGGAACTATTGAGACATGTTGATGTAGAGGAACTATTGAGACATGTTGATGTAGAGGAACTATTGAGACATGTTGATGTAGAGGAACTATTGAGACATGTTGATGTAGAGGAACTATTGAGACATGTTGATGTAGAGGAAATATTGAGACATGTTGATGTAGAGGAACTATTGAGACATGTGGATGTAGAGGAACTATTGAGACATGTGGATGTAGAGGAACTATTGAGACATGTTGATGTAGAGGAACTATTGAGACATGTTGATGTAGAGGAACTATTGAGACATGTTGATGTAGAGGAACTATTGAGACATGTGGATGTAGAGGAACTATTGAGACATGTGGATGTAGAGGAACTATTGAGACATGTTGATGTAGAGGAACTATTGAGACATGTTGATGTAGAGGAACTATTGAGACATGTTGATGTAGAGGAACTATTGAGACATGTTGATGTAGAGGAACTATTGAGACATGTTGATGTAGAGGAACTATTGAGACATGTTGATGTAGAGGAACTATTGAGACATGTGGATGTAGAGGAACTATTGAGACATGTTGATGTAGAGGAACTATTGAGACATGTGGATGTAGAGGAACTATTGAGACATGTGGATGTAGAGGAACTATTGAGACATGTGGATGTAGAGGAACTATTGAGACATGTTGATGTAGAGGAACTATTGAGACATGTTGATGTAGAGGAACTATTGAGACATGTTGATGTAGAGGAACTATTGAGACATGTGGATGTAGAGGAACTATTGAGACATGTGGATGTAAAGGAACTATTGAGACATGTTGATGTAGAGGAACTATTGAGACATGTTGATGTAGAGGAACTATTGAGACATGTTGATGTAGAGGAACTATTGAGACATGTTGATGTAGAGGAACTATTGAGACTTGTGGATGTAGAGGAACTATTGAGACATGTTGATGTAGAGGAACTATTGAGACATGTTGATGTAGAGGAACTATTGAGACATGTTGATGTAGAGGAACTATGGAGAAATGTGGATGTAGAGGAACTATTGAGACATGTTGATGTAGAGGAACTATTGAGACATGTTGATGTAGAGGAACTATTGAGACATGTGGATGTAGAGGAACTATTGAGACATGTGGATGTAAAGGAACTATTGAGACATGTTGATGTAGAGGAACTATTGAGACATGTTGATGTAGAGGAACTATTGAGACATGTTGATGTAGAGGAACTATTGAGACATGTGGATTTAGAGGAACTATTGAGACATGTGGATGTAGAGGAACTATTGAGACATGTTGATGTAGAGGAACTATTGAGACATGTTGATGTAGAGGAACTATTGAGACATGTTGATGTAGAGGAACTATTGAGACATGTTGATGTAGAGGAACTATTGAGACATGTTGATGTAGAGGAACTATTGAGACATGTTGATGTAGAGGAACTATGGAGAAATGTGGATGTAGAGGAACTATTGAGACATGTTGATGTAGAGGAACTATTGAGACATGTGGATGTAGAGGAACTATTGAGACATGTGGATGTAGAGGAACTATTGAGACATGTTGATGTAGAGGAACTATTGAGACATGTTGATGTAGAGGAACTATTGAGACATGTTGATGTAGAGGAACTATTGAGACATGTGGATGTAGAGGAACTATTGAGACATGTGGATGTAGAGGAACTATTGAGACATGTTGATGTAGAGGAACTATTGAGACTTGTGGATGTAGAGGAACTATTGAGACATGTTGATGTAGAGGAACTATTGAGACATGTTGATGTAGAGGAACTATTGAGACTTGTGGATGTAGAGGAACTATTGAGACATGTTGATGTAGAGGAACTATTGAGACATGTTGATGTAGAGGAACTATTGAGACATGTTGATGTAGAGGAACTATGGAGAAATGTGGATGTAGAGGAACTATTGAGACATGTTGATGTAGAGGAACTATTGAGACATGTTGATGTAGAGGAACTATTGAGACATGTGGATGTAGAGGAACTATTGAGACATGTGGATGTAGAGGAACTATTGAGACATGTTGATGTAGAGGAACTATTGAGACTTGTGGATGTAGAGGAACTATTGAGACATGTTGATGTAGAGGAACTATTGAGACATGTTGATGTAGAGGAACTATTGAGACTTGTGGATGTAGAGGAACTATTGAGACATGTTGATGTAGAGGAACTATTGAGACATGTGGATGTAGAGGAACTATTGAGACATGTGGATGTAGAGGAACTATTGAGACATGTTGATGTAGAGGAACTATTGAGACTTGTGGATGTAGAGGAACTATTGAGACATGTGGATGTAGAGGAACTATTGAGACATGTGGATGTAGAGGAACTATTGAGACATGTGGATGTAGAGGAACTATTGAGACATGTTGATGTAGAGGAACTATTGAGACATGTGGATGTAGAGGAACTATTGAGACTTGTGGATGTAGAGGAACTATTGAGACATGTTGATGCAGAGGAACTATTGAGACATGTTGATGCAGAGGAACTATTGAGACATGTTGATGTAGAGGAACTATTGAGACATGTTGATGCAGAGGAACTATTGAGACATGTTGATGCAGAGGAACTATTGAGACATGTTGATGTAGAGGAACTATTGAGACTTGTGGATGTAGAGGAACTATTGAGACATGTTGATGTAGAGGATCTATTAATAGAACACTGACTGATTGCCCGCAGTGAAACAATAACATCGTGACGTCATCAGCTCTTTGATTGGTGGAGTCAGAGAGTTAACGAACTTGTTAACCTTTCAATTCCCGCGTACGTCTGCTAAATGCTCTCATCATGACATGGCTGCTAGCTCTGTTCTGATTGGTAGAGAGGACGTCACGTGTCACACGGATATGTTATTGTATAGCTTTACAAATTACATGGGAAGGTGGTATTGATCTAATAATTAACACACGAAAATGTTTTAAATTCATAATCTTATCTTATTGATCACTTCAAGAGACTATTGTGAATTGAATTATTTGCAAAAATGTATAACCAGGCAAATGGTACTATTTGAAATATTTAATACGATTTTTTAAAGACTTTTTGCAGTCTGCTATGGGTTCTGTGGTAAAATCTATTGTAAAGTTTGATGTTGAAGACAGTCTGGAGTAAAGTCTGATGTAAAGTCTGATGTAAAGTCTGATATATAAATAAACTTCCCCTTCCAAACCTGACGGTTCACCTGTTTCTCTGACTTCGGCATAATATGTAGAGATAGTGTGGTCAGCACTATGCCCAGCCGCCTTTACCTTCCCAAACGTGAGTTAGGTACCCATCAGAGCTGGAAGGACTCAGGGACGGTCTACTGACTAGAACCCGGATTCGAACTCGAGACTTACGAGTTAGCAATCTAGCTCTCTACCTTTAGATAACTCCGTTCCATATCTGATATACAGTCTGATGTAAATCCTGATTAACGTTCCATATCTGATATACAGTCTGATGTAAATCCTGATTTGCGTTCCATATCTGATATACAGTCTGATGTAAATCCTGATTTGCGTTCCATATCTGATATACAGTTTGATGTAAATCCTGATTTGCGTTCCATATCTGATATACAGTCTGATGTAAATCCTGATTTGCGTTCCATATCTGATATACAGTTTGATGTAAATCCTGATTAGAAATCTGATGAAAAGTCTGCTTATCTTAGCGTGACAAAATGTCTACATGATTATGGAACTAAAACAAGTCATGTCTTCTTTAATCCAAAATCACGTGTCTTCTATATTTATAGAAACATAAAAACCCACATTTGTTAATCTTTACAATTCCTAACTCTACCAACAGTCGCCTGAATTATTTTAAAAAAAATTAGTTTATCAGATGAAAAACTAGTTAATCTGCGTTTCATTATATCCATTTTTGCTAATACCAAATGCATCATGATTGAAAGCTATTTCATTTTATAATACTTTTTCAAACCTTACAACAGCGCAGCAATCAAAAATTTATGAGAAGGCGACTAGCCATTTGTCACTCAGGAATTACGATTTGTTTGCAATTAAAAAGTTAAAAAAAATATCTCACTCACAATATTTGTTCACGTGATCAATTGTATTTCTATCCCAACAATAATCCTTCAACCCGTTTTCGCAATTATTTATTTGTTTGTATTCAATTCATGAACGTTTTATACAACTAGTAGGCAATTATCACCCCATAATTTTTTTTTATAAAATGGAGACAAAAACAAATAAGATAAATATACTTTATTAAACAAATAAAACAAATGCAAGTGTTATAATCTAGAGAAAAAATGTGTGCTAAAAATGGTTGCATATCCATATCATTCTGATTAATGCGCATCTTAAAACATATACAGAACCTGACCACCGTATAATTTTAATGTGGTAGTTGTTGCACCCACGTCACATACCTCCATGGCGGAGGAAACAATGGTCGAACAATGTCAAATTTAATATTTTTTAATCTAATTCATGGAGTTTTTGTTTCGACATAATAATTTTTTTTTTCTATTTTTTTAAATCTCAGGACAGAATAAATATTTATTATTCATTATTTTGTTTGGACACTCATTATTTTTCTCTTGGGACACTAAGATTTACTCTATGTTTGACACTATTTCCAACACTTTTTTTAGACACCATAATTAGTGTGTGTGGGGGGAGGGGTTGTTGGTTTATATATTTTTTTTTTTTTGGGAGTCGTGTCAGGCATGGAATAAGTTAACATTCGTCATGAAAGGGAAATAATATTTTTTTTACATTCGATTATCTTTCAAGAATAGATTTTAGAACTAATTAATTTTAATTCAAACGTACATACATAATTATAGATCTAGCCAGGTAATTATAAAAATGCTAATTAAGTCTTTGTTGAGAAAAAAAATAAAAACGTTAGAAGATAAAGGTCTTTATTTAATAGAAATAATTAAAATAATTTAATTAAAATAATGTCTCTAATCATGTTGACATGTTCTAGAAGGTTTATGAACCCAGTGCTACTCGGTGCTTAAGAAAACAAGATCAAACTTCATTTTTAAAATGCGTTACCCTTTGATTAAGTGGTAAGAGATTAAATAAATTGATTGCCTTTCTTGGAACGGGACTCGAACTGATTCCTTTATGCCGTAACCCCACGTGTAAAACAGTTTTTAAATTGTTGAGAAATTCTCCTCTGAGTGATTTGGTTTTAAAGACCTTGCGATGTCTTCAGAGAATTAAACCGTACTGTAATTTTTATTTTATAGACTTTGAGAAATGGTTGAGTTGGTACAGTGCGGATGATGAGGTTTTAAAGATGGAGTGATACCTTAAGAGAATCTACACGACTATGTGATGTGTGAATGGCATGCATAGAGAAGACCACGTGACATGCATAGAGCTGGTCATGTGACTTACTGTGATCAAAACGACCCGTCAAGACGTGAGTATACCTGACCTCAGGTGACCTAAGAAAAGATTTTCTTGAAACAATGCTCGATCTTTTCTTGGCGAGTACTTCGCCCCATGGGACGGGGGTGATGTTTTGTGCTGGGTGGGTGGGGTATGAACTTCTGCTATGCTGACGTGGCATACAAGATCAAAGGGAGGCTGATTCAGGCGTGGTCAGTCGCTGATTACGTCATGATTCATTAAAGAGCAATTAGGAATATTTCAGGTCCACAGAGGGCGAGTGCTGAATGGGGGTGGGTGGGTGGGTGGGTGGGTGAGCAGTTAGTGGTAGAGGGGGTGGGTGGGTGGGCAGTTAGTGGTAGAGGAGGTGGGTGGGTGGGTGTGTGGGCAGTTAGTGGTAGAGGAGGTGGGTGGGTGGGTGTGTGGGCAGTTAGTGGTAGAGGAGGTGGGTGGGTGGGTGGGTGGGCAGTTAGTGGTAGAGGAGGTGGGTGGGTGGGTGGGTGGGCAGTTGGTGGTAGAGGGGTGGGTGGGTGGGCAGTTGGTGGTAGAGGGGGTGGGTGGGTGGGCAGTTGGTGGTAGAGGGGGTGGGTGGGTGGGCAGTTGGTGGTGGATAGAGTTGGCCGTGTGTGTGGGTGTATTTAGTGGGGGTGCAGTAGGCCATAGGTAGATGCGGCTATCGTTGTTACTTACAGGTGAAGGGTAGGGAAGCATTGTTTTACTGTAACGGTCACCATCGTTTCTCACAACCCACGTAAAGCTATTATCAATAAATTTCCCTTTTAAAATTTAAATTAGCATTTCAAATTTCAAAACAATTAAAATTAATTAACGTACACAAGTCCCAATTGTAAAATTTAAATAAAAACTTCATTGCTAGTATTTTGAATCTTAATGAATAAAATATTTAATACCTAGCTTATAAACAATACCATTTATGTCTGTTATAATAACTAGTTTAAGGACGAGATAGGAAAAGTAAGATTTTTTTAAGCCATATTGCGGAGAAAATCTGGATGATAGAAATAAAGCTGCTGTTTCACGTTAAAGTCGGGCTAGGTAACGGTACCCAAAGTTAATATTTAGATAGATAAAAACTAGATAATTTTGTATGGCTTTAAAAGAGAGGTAATAGATAGGTGCTTAAAATTGATAGCTATAAAACAACACTGTAAAATAGATAGTTTCAGAACGTGGAATTATTGAAAGTCGAGTTACAGAAAATCAATGAAATAAAACCAATATCTTCAAAATTTGACATTCCCATTTCTAACGTTCATTATATAATTATATATGTTAAAATTATATATATATATATATATATATATATATATATATATATATATATATATATATATATATATATATATATATATATATATATATAAGGACATAAACATAAAAAAGTATCTTTTATCATCATCCACTTTAATGTAGAATAAAGTTTGCTCATCAAAAAAGAAAAAAAAAACCAGTCTCAGTCTGGAAGAGCTTTAAAAGATCAAGTATATAGCAATTCTGGTAAAAGAAGGGAGATAATCAATTACATCAGGGGAAGTAATAGATAGTAATTTGTCTGTATGTTCGTTTTTCTTGAATCGTCTTGACCTTCTTCAAAGAAATAGAAATAGAAAATCTTTTTTCTGTGTAAAATGCATTCCGTAGAATACTTCAGATAACTTCAGATAACTTCAAGTGTTACAGAAAGCAAAAAAATGAACTATGACATTTATTGTATTCGCTTTATAGTTTACGCAATAGGATAAACATACATTCGAAAAATGCCTTCAACCTAGCAAGTATGATGGGACGGCATGGTGTAGTGATAGAACGCTCGCTAACTAATCCTAATATCCCAGTTCGAAAAGTGTACACCTCCGACCAAACTGCCCCCCCCCCCCCCCCCGCAGCCGCTCCACACCAAATTAAAAACAAAAGGATGTGATGATCTAAAATAAAGTTTCCCTCCCAAACTGACGGTCTCACTTGTTTCAGAGACATCGGCATATGAAGGGATAGTGTGGTTAGCACTATGTCCTTTACTTTCCCTAACGTGAGTTAGGTACCCATCAGAGCTGGGTGGACTAAGGGACGGTCTACTGACTTGAACCCGGATTTGAACGCTACTAAATATTTAAAATAACATAAACATAGGTCATTTTTCTGTTACAGTCGCGTATGAACAACTTAATGTCAACAACATCAACGCGTATCAAGTGAACTATGTCATTCGTGTAACTCAACGGGCGTTCAGTGTAACCGTAACCAATCAATACAACTAGCAAACATATTCAAACATACCCATAAATAGGATTTGTAAAAAACTATTTAAAATATAAAGCATAAACAAACATATGGGTTATAATTATAACGTAATAAGTATAGAAAAAAAAGTGTTTGAACAGTATCTAACAAACGTACTGATACTGGCAGTAACTAAATGAAATGAAGAAAATGTTGAAAAAAATATATGAACAAATTTCACCTCGTCTAACCACTTGAGGCGTTTCCATTTCTTGAATTAGCCTAGGCGGAAAGGTCCAATTTAGTGCTAGAGATAGGGATGGCTATACTACTCGTTCAGCTTTAGTGTGGGGTGGTGGGGGATATTGTGCGGTGTAGTGTGTGTGTGTGTGGGGGGGGGTAAAGTTTGGGTTTTGTTTTAGTGTGGAGGGCAATATGTGAGTTGTGTTAGAATGGTGTGGAAAGTAAAGATATATGTTGTTTATTATCATGTTACTTTGTGTGTGGGGGAGGGGGGAGGAGCGGTGGGGGAGAAAGAGGGGGGGGGGGAGAAGGAGGGATGGGAGTTATATATGTGGAAGAGGTAAGGTGTGTAGCGTGGATCTATGTGGGGGGGGGGGGGGAAGATTTGTGTGATGTTGGATGATGTTTTAGGCTGTATTAAACACGCTGACACATGACTTTAGCACTGACACCTTTTTAGTGACACATGACAGATCATCATTGTAGTGACAAGGTATAAGTCACTGTTGACATAGTACAGCAGATATGACATGACATAGTACTATCATAGTGACAGGAAAAAATGTCACTGGTGACGTAATACAGATGTCATGACATTACACAATAACTTTTCGTGACATGACTCAAAAGAGCTCTAGGTTGATTATCATTTCTACTTTCTCGTATATACGAAGAATAGAGACTGGTAATCGTGCGAAAAAAGAGATTTTTTGCAAATCTCGACGTTTTACATCCCCCTGAGTCGGAAAAACATAATTTTGCAATCTTGTCCGTATGTCTGTGTGTGTGTGTGTGTGTGTGTGTATAGCTAGGTTGATGAAATTTCATATATAAGTATTTTATCAAAATCGTAGATCCGTATCAGCTTTTGGGCGATTTCCGATAACCGGACGTGGTACTTTTTCTACTTTGAATTTTTCAAAAGCCTTCAACTTGAGTACTATTTCATATAGATAAATGAAATTTTACATGTAAGTAAAAGATCTAATTCTCTACCTTCTGTCAAATTTTGAGTAATTTCCGTTGACCGGAAGTACTAATTTACGCTATTTCCGATTTCTCAAAAAAGCAAATGTAAATTTAGAAAGTACTAATAATATTGCGCACTATTATGCACATTTTGTTTGGCGTTCACTTGGTGTGCAATTCTTTTTTCTGCGAGATTTTATTCCATTTAAAAAACTTTAAGTATTTAAAATGGATTAAAAATCATGTCTATAGCCCGAGTTCCCATCCCCTGTTGTTTTATATAAGAATATTCGAGAAAGTTTAGGGGAGATCACTCTCGGTTTATTTAATATTGTGATATACTTTATGTATTGTTATTTGAGTAGCAAAGTAAAGTAGAGTTCATCTGTTTCTGTGACCTCGGTATATAAAAGGATAGTGTTATCAGCACTATGTTCAGCCCTCTTTAGTTTCCCTAACTTGAGAGGTACCTATCAGAGCTGAGCGAACTCAGCGATATTCTACTGACCTTAACCGGATTCGAACACGGGACTATCGCATTAGCAGTTCTGCCGCTATGCCACCTATTGGGAGTAGAGTGGGTTTCAAAATTTCCTTTCTTGTATTATATGTACCGATCTTGTATGATAACATCACCTTACAACTACTGCGGCAATGCTTGAAAATACTATTGTGACATTGGACTAAATCACACCTAACCCCCATTCCTTTAATAACTTGAAGTGCCGCTTTGATTATTTAATGACAGGTAGGCTGTGGTAAGCCTATTGATTTGGTCACAAATCGTTCTACTTTGACTGACATTTTTTTTTAACTTGACAAACAACGATTTCTTCTGGGAATTGAATGTCATTATTTATGCCATTTTATCAAGCGTCATCGACGGATGAGCAGAACCACAAACAAGGAAGTCTGTGTTTACTTAGACGTAAACTAATGCCATCCGGTATATTTTGTAGCGTAGTGTAAAAATACTGGCAGGTTTCATTACTGGTTGTGTGGGTAGTATAAGCAGTGTAAGGCTTAATGGATGTTTGCTAATGTCAATATAAGTGGGAAGGGTTAGTGGAAGTAATACTTTCTCTCTGTCTCTCTCTCTCTCCATCCCCCTCTCTCCCTCTCTCTCCCACCCTGTTATGCCGGCTCAGCTTTTGCCCATTGGTCAGACTGGCTGGAACAGATGTAACATTTTATCTGTCACACACCCACTGCTGGTAACCCGAAAGTCTTGATTTCGGATCCCTGGTTCGAGTCCTTAGGCCGACCCTGAGCCCACCCAGCTCTGATGGGTACCTGACTTGCTTAAGGTAAATTAGAGACGGCTGGTCGTGGTTCTGACCACACTATCCCTGCATACGCCGAGGTCACATAAACAGGTCAACTCTACTTCACCTGCCCCATCGACAAAATAAGTTCGGCAGTTCAAAATGGCACTTTTCTATTTACTCATGTTACCAGCCGCTGGGTTTTTCTTCAGGCATTTTAATTACACCCCCCCCCCCCCGTCGCATCATGAGGTCAGGTGTTTTCGCGCCCGGGTTTTTCAAACTGACAAAATCCGATCCCCCCCCCCCCACCCTAAGGGAAGCATTAGCATAGGCGTCATTAAGTAAACAAGTAGAAAATCTAATGAAGTCGTTTAGCTGGAGTGCCTTAGTAAACTTTATAGTCCAGCTCTGCAATTAATGGAGATTAATATTTGGTTTCCAATAAAAATCTCTTACTTTCAAAAGTCAAGAAATAACGATATGTATCAAACATCAACAGGCCCTCGCATTTAGCAAAAATATTCATGTTATTTTAACCAACTTAAATAAAGGCAGCACTATTTTCATAGGTTTCTGTAACCGTATTCACAAATCAGACTAAATTGTTTACTAAACCCCTTATTGTGTATCACAATTCAGAGCAACTTGATGATATAGAAACTCTATATTGTGTATTCACAGTTCAGAGCAAGTTGGTGATATAGAAACTCTATATGGTGTATTCACAAAACAGAGCAAATGTAAATGACACAGAAACTCTATATTGTGTATTCACAAAACAGAGCAAATGTAAATGACACAGAAACCCAACCAACAAGCTAATGAACTTGCAATCAAGCAACTCATGTTTGTCAACTAATACAGACAGTAATGTGCAAATGCTCAGTGTAATACATTTAGCAACCAATTACCCTATAAGTGAACTAATTACGTTTCTAACACATTTTACGGGTAGAGGCGTAGGGGTTGGTGTGGGGGGGGGGGGGAGAGTAGGGTTAGTGATCTCTAATGCCCTTCGTTACATCAGGATGTCGCTTGTTTAACGATTTAATTTGACATGCAAATGTGACGGATGAAGACGCACCCAAGCAGATAAAAGTACATGCGTTAATTCTGCTGTGAAAATTTCGTCTTGGAAGTTAAGCTAGGCTCCAGCTTAGATAGATACCTTCGTGATACCATTACCACCCTGATACCACCCTGATACAATATTGATACTATTCTGATACCTTAGTGGTGTAAACAGTGTTTATATCAAAGCGATGGGATTCTGAGATGCTTGGAACATTTGGTTTGTTATTAAGTAAATTGTAACGCTAGTCTTTTTCCTTCACACACACCACACACACACACATACACACACACACACACACATATATATATATATATATATATATATATATATATATATATATATATATATGTATATACAAATAATTGCATACATGTAAAACCTAACGCTGTTTTTTCTCAGTCGTTTCTATCCACTATAGTAATCATGGAGCTGACCTATCCCCTTTATTGTCCTATTACCTGTTTACTACTTACTTCGTAGGGCTTACAACTAAAGGTACACTGTGTGGTCACA
Organism: Physella acuta; assembly: GCF_028476545.2. Lineage (NCBI taxonomy): Eukaryota > Metazoa > Mollusca > Gastropoda > Physidae > Physella > Physella acuta. The sequence goes on along the minus strand of NW_026732081.1, from coordinate 337,874 downwards.
TGATCACTGGTTTTTGTTCAGTTGATACGCCATACACGGCTGTGTAGGCCCAATCAAATGTTAACAGTTTTAGACACAGTGACTAATCTTCGAGTCTATAAAGAAATTAAGTACGAGAGAGATCCCCTATAATATATTTTGTGAAGGTTAGTGGAAAAAAGCTTGGTATGTTTGCGACAAAATAGCATTTTTCCTGTAATATGCTGATATTTGAGAATATGATATACATATGTCAGATAGTTCGGGTTTTGAACAACCGGAAATTGGGTAAAAAACAACTTCCGGTTAACGGAAATAAATCGTGATAGAAACCTGCGTATCGGTTCGTATATTTCTAATAAAATGTGTCCACTTAAACGTGGTATTCAAGTGTTTGAGATTTTAGAAACCGAAAATATAGTATCATTCCGTTTACCTGAATACTTCCTAGAGTAGGATCTAATAATTATGTATAAAATTTCGTCCCTCTTAAGTTATCTTATATACGCACACATATAGACAGATACACACACGAACACACACACACACACACACAAACATACAGACATGGTAGAAAAATTAAGTTTTTCCATCTCAAAAAAATGTCTATTTCGAGTTTTTGTACAATGAATACTTTTCTCCATTCTCAGTAGAAAATAAAATAAAAATGATAATCGGAAATACAATTAAAAATTAATACATATATATATATATATTCGTAAGCGAAAGAATAAAAATGTAGGCCTACTTCCTAATCTGCACTGAGTAACTCGATGGGCTTGAGTTTTGGAATGCTTACAGTACAATTAAACCATTCAACAAGAGCCAGTTGTTTGTATTACCGACACTGCCGGCTCTTTCAGTTCGGGCGACCTTTGACCTTCAACCCTTACAAAACTATAAGAAAAATATTTGAATGGCAGGTTAAACTTCAGTATGGGTCACGTGACTCGACCGTTGAGATAACATTCCGCAGAAGACCCGCAGTCGATGGCAGGGTTTATTATCTCAACTTTGGCTCATTTCATTGGCCAGAAAAAAAATATTTTTAAAAGCCAAATTGAAAATGTGAAAAACGAAATGTAAAAAAATTATATTTCACGCTAGGGAAAGAAAAACGTTAATCACATCTTTAAACAAAAGATATTCACTTTTTTACGCCTTGTTTTAAAGAAAATATGTGTTATTTGTTTGAAATTAGTGCTACTTTCACAACAGTATCTTCACACACTTTGGCAGTAACCTCAGTCGGGAAAAAGTAGGGGAAAAGTTATAAAATGTAATCTAATGTAACAAAAAACGATTCGTCTCTATTCCAGCGTAATTTAAAAATGCCTATTTTTTATTTAGAAAATTAAAGAAAATAATTGATGCCATATTTAGGGTTGTATAATGTGTTTCTATTTGTGGTAGTTCAATAGTGTAATTTATACAATATTCTCCTACGCAAGTTTGCTTTGGGTTTTCTACCATAATCTACCATAATCCTACACACACAAACACTATATATATATATATATGTATATATATATATATATATATATATATATATATATATATATATATATAGGGCCTATATGATGTATATATGCTACGCTCTTGTGTGTAACATCTGTGTTTGTATTCTCTATTATTAGTTAACGCAACATTTACTTTAATCATTGAATTGTTCGGGACTTTAGAGATTTCATACCAAGAGTTTTTTAACTTTCCCATCACTGCATGCCCCACAATCACAACTGTTGTTTGTAATAGTGTCCGTATTAAAGAACTTTAGAAGTTCTTTAAAAATGAATCAGAGGCGTAGCGACCCTTCCCGGCGCCCGGGGACAAACTTTTCGATTTGCACCCCCCCTCAAGATTTCGTTTTGCACCCCCCCCCCCCTCAAACTTTCGATTTGCACCCCCCTCAACCTCTCAATTTATTTTTCCAACCCATTTTGGCGCCCCCTAAGGTCGGCGCCCGGGGACATATGTCCCCCCCCCCCGCCACCCCCCCCCCCCTCGCTACGCTACTGAAATGAATGGAACATGGATAGCTTAAGACAAAAAACAACTTGAAAGTCGCCCGTCCTTTGAGCATGTACCAAACACTTTTGGTACCCTAGCCAAGCCCTTAGTTTAATCACCTAAGTTAAGTTGGAAGTGTATTAATGCCAACAACTGCTGCTAGCCTGTTATTTGTGGGAGATGATTAAAATTTGTTATTGTTGATTCACTAGACGAAAATAGATTGTTTTTTTAAACGAGGTGGTGTTGGGTGTCGGTCCTGGTCAACGGGTAAACATATGCGTGCGTACGTTTGTACGTACGTTTGTACATACGTTTGTACGTACGTTTGTACATACGTTTGTACATACGTTTGTACATACGTTTGTACGTACGTTTGTACGTAGATTTGCGTGGGGGCAGTGTGGAGGGGGGATTGAGTTAAGCTGGACACTGGACAAATATGGGTAAAGTGTGGTTGTGAGGGTAGGGTTGTGTGGGTAGGATTGTGTGGGTAGGGTTGTGAGACTTTGGTTGGGTTATTAAGATAAAATGAAGAGAAAGTGAGGGTATGGTAGGAAGGGTAGAGTTGGGTAGATATATTTGTGAGGGGAGGGGAGAAAAGATAGGGTAGAAAGGGTAGGGTTGGGTTGGGAAGATAGATTTGTAAAGCAGTAAACGAGAACTAAATTTCCCTAACACGTCATCTAGCTCATTTCCTAACTTAATGATTTCACACACAACAGTTATAACTTTTCAATAGTACGGCTGTTAGTTTGTTTATTATCTATGTAATACGAAATAAAAGTATAGGTTTGCTGGGGGTGGTTGGGCTAGCGACATTTAAAAAAACAATACAAGAACAATCTTCGTGTAACTTGTCATTTCAGTGTTTTGTTTCCTCGAAAGATAAAAACTCTCAAGCAGTAGAAAAATTATTGCCAAAGACCCACACTTAGAGAGTTTAAGGCAGGCATACGTAGGTAAATAACCATAATTGATAAATCAAAATAAACTTAAGGACGTCGGGTGGCTTTAGGAGACGTGAAATTGATACAGTCGGCGATTAGAGCATCGAGTTGCACATCTTTTTGGGTGGAGATTAAATCGCGATTAGTATCTGGTCTAGCTGTGGGCGCTATGTCAACAGTTGGATACAAGTGCAGCTATCGACAGAGGTATAGCTATAATAGCTGGGTTTGACAGTAGTAAAGATATAATAGCTGGGTTTGATAGTAGTAAAGCTATGATAGCTGGGTTTGATAGTAGTAAAGCTATGATGTTTGTGTCAACAGTTTGATACAACTACAGCTATCAATATACAGTTATGATGCATGTGTTAACATTTTGGTAGTAGTATAGCTATGATGCATGTGTTAACATTTTGGTAGTAGTATAGCTATGATGCATGTGTTAACATTTTGGTAGTAGTATAGCTATGATGCATGTGTTAACATTTTGGTAGTAGTATAGCTATAATGTATGTGTAAACATTTTAATAGAAGTATAGCTACGATAAATATTTTAACAGTTTGAAGGTATTTCAGCTATGGTGACTGTCTCAACAGGTGTAACAAGTATCTAGCTATAATAATTATGTCGAAAGTCAGATAGTTGTCTAGATATAAGATATAACTACAGTGTCGGTAGTTGTCTAGATATAACTACTGTGTCGGAAGTGTGTTAGTTGTCTAGATACAACAATTGTGTCGATAGTGTGATAGTTGTCTAGTTATAACTTTTCTTTCCAAAGTATGGACATCAGCTCTAAGTATTGTATCAAAAGTCTAGCATTGGTCCCTATGGTCGCACGAGGTAGTTGCTGTTTATAAATTACAAAGAACAATTGCCCTACGATAAGGCAGTCTATTATTTGTCCACGCATTTCTCATGGTCCTTGATAAGAATTTCTTTTACTACGTGTATTGAAATAAACGAAAATTCATACATTTGTTATGATCATCACTTTTGGCAGCTCTCATCCAAAGTGCAGAAATGTGTAAAATTCTTTAAATATTAGAGTAACCTAAATGTCAACTAGTGCATCCCCCTCCCACGCCCCCCCCCCCCCATCACCCGCTCCCCTCGCTATCTTTCTCAAACTCCCGATAAAAGTTTTACCGAGTTGAATTAATAACATAATCACTACATTACCAAATCAACCAGTCTGCTACAAGATTACCGCGAAGTCGCACGACAAAAATTATCTTCAACACCAAGAGAATCAACTTGTAACACAAACATTGATTAGATATGTGCGTGAAGTTTGATCAAATGTTCCAACAAACGGCAGATATTGGGGAACATCACAGACGATGTTGTGGGCGGGGGGACTGTAGGTGTTGGTATAATCACTCAACACAATAGGTGTTGGTATAATCACTCAACACAATTGTGTTGGTATAATCACTCAACACAATAGTGTTGGTATAATCACTCAACACAATAGGTGTTGGTGTAATCACTCAACACAATAGTGTTGGTATAATCACTCACCACAATAGGTGTTGGTATAATCACTCAACACAATAGTGTTGGTATAATCACTCAACACAAGAGTGTTGGTATAATCACTCAACACAATAGTGTTGGTATAATCACTCAACACAATAGTGTTGGTATAATCACTCAACACAATAGTGTTGGTATAATCACTCAACACAATAGTGTTGGTATAATCACTCAACACAATAGGTGTTGGTATAATCACTCAACACAATAGGTGTTGGTATAATCACTCAACACAATAGTGTTGATATAATCACTCAACACAATAGTGTTGATATAATCACTCAACACAATAGTGTTGGTATAATCACTCAACACAATAGTGTTGGTATAATCACTCAACACAATAGTGTTGATATAATCACTCAACACAATAGTGTTGATATAATCACTCAACACAATAGGTGTTGGTATAATCACTCAACACAATAGTGTTGATAAAATCACTCAACACAATATTGTTGCTGTAATCACTCAACGCATCTATGGCGGTTTGATCATTCAACACAAATATGCCGATATATTACACAACTATGAGAGATATAATCACACATCACAACAGTGCTGATATATAACTCAACCAAAATTGGCTGATATAATCACCCAAAACAATAATGCTGAAATAATCACTTAACACATCTATGCAAATATAAGCACTCAACACAACTATATTAATATAATCACTCAATTAATTAACTCTAATATATGTATGTTATTGATCAAGATACAAAACTTATGGGTGACGAAGATTAAGTAAAAATGTTGCATGATCAATCAACAGTTTAATTATACAGATCTGATTTAAAATAATAATAAATTCTGGGAAAAATTTTACTCTCCACAATTATTTAAATAAAATATTTCGCACCATACATTGACGCCCTTTAAAACTTTGTATTTGCACTGAAATAAAACGGTGCCTACTTACCTAAGTCTCTGGAGCAAGCTATCCCAGTTCCTATCGCTACACCACAAACCGAACTCAACTGAACGATTTATACCATCCAGGACTCCCACATTGAGACGCACCGGTTGATTCACCAGACACGTGACATACTACGTCATCTTGCCAGAACTCGCGCCGTAGTTCCTGCGATTACGACTTACTCGTGTTAAAAAAAAATATTTGAAAAAACGGCAAATTTTATTTCACTTTTGTAAAAATTTAAAGTCGCCAGTTTGGTTTATTTTATATTGAATAAAACTCGAATTTAATTTTAAATTTATAAATAGTTTAGTAAAAGTTAGTTTTGAACGAAAAGCAGGTTTATATTTATACTTTATACCCGTTACTCAGCGTTTATAGTTAATTTATTCCTAACACTATTTTCATAAAGCGCCGCGCGGGTAAAGCGGCAACAAGCTCACACTAAGCCGGCGCGGGCAGACGGTTGGTGAGCGACGACAGACGTAAGTGATTCTTCAGACGACAAATCGGCCATCATCTCTCGCCGTGCAAATAGCGACGAGTCCCCTTGTAATGTGAAATTGCATCAGATCGCGGTGTAATAAGGACTGGAACGAGCACTTCTTGCTACCAACACTTTCGATTGAACTCGCTGTTGGGAGAAATCACCAGAGCGTGCACAATTGGTGTGCGACGAGACAATTAGTTGTGTAAATAGACGCATGCTGTTAACACAATGAATGTAGACGGTGGGGTTTCTGTTTGGCTTAACCGTGTGTTCTCCTTGGTCGGTCCGTTAAAGGTGTGTCGTCTAATGGTCACTCCGTGTGTCGTCCGTTAGTGTCCGTGTGTCGTCCTTTTGTATGTCCGTGTGTTGTCCGTTGGTTGGTCCGTGTGTAGTCCTTTAGTGTCCGTGTGTCGTCCGTTGGTTGGTCCGTGTGTTGTCCTTTTGTCGGTCCGTGTGTCGTCCGTTAGTGTCCGTGTGTCGTCCGTTAGTGTCCGTGTGTCGTCCTTTTGTCGGTCCGTGTGTCGTCCTTTTGTCGGTCCGTGTGTCGTCCGTTAGTGTCCGTGTGTCGTCCTTTTGTCGGCCTGTGTGACGTCCGTTGGTTGGTCCGTGTGTCGTCCTTTTGTCGGTCCGTATGTCGTCCTTTTGTCGGTCCGTCTGTCGTCCGTTAGTGTCCGTGTGTCGTCCGTTAGTCCGTGTGTTGTCCGTGTGTCGTCCGTTAGTCGTTGTGTACAAGGTGTGTCGTGTGAAGGTTGATGCGTACACCCACGTCACTCCTACACAAGTTTAACGGGGCCTGAGTTTGTGTTTGCCCAGAGATATCAACAAAAAAGGGATTATACCCCGAATATTAGAGTGCCGGCAAATACCTGGGGATATCAGGTTGTCAACTTGGTGTTGTAGATAGGGGTGGGGCCTCCAGTAGGTCAGAACAACTTTATTTAACTGTTTATATTAGTAGGACAAGGAAATGTGTGGTTATTCATTTAACTGTTTATAGTAGTAGGCATTCAGTGGTGCTAGGAAATTGGTGGTTATTACCCAGTCATGTTTTGATGGTAAGGCTACGCCATTGTTAGCATTTTTAGTAATCGTTTTAAAAAAAAGTAAAGTTACCCTTTCATATCGGGCTGCCAATATTGCAGGTGAAGTAGAGTTCATCTGTTAACGAAAGAATAGTATGGTCAGTTTATGCCATCCACCTTTTGTTTCCCTAACGTGAGACTGGTACTTAAAAAAAACGTTCCCTCTTCATACCTGTCGTCCATGGGGCAAGTGAAGTAGAGTCCATCTGTTTTTGTGACCTGTGCATATGAAGGGATAGTGTGGTCAGCACTATGTCCAGAAACAGCTACTGTGTTGGATAAATCCGGTACATCAAGCCCGGGATCCGAACCCATGACATGCCGTCAGCCACACTAAAAGTAGAATATATCCTACCCTTAAGACAGCTAAAGTAGAGTTTATCTGTTTCCTTGAACTCAGCACATAAAGAGATTGTATGGTCTACATTTTGCTTAACACTCTTCATTTTCCCCGATTCATGTCAGGTACCTATCCCATTTAAGTAACCGAACTTGAGATTCATGTTAGCGCTGGAGTGAGCTACCACTCGACCAACAATATACTTTCTTCTAAAGCTAGCTGTTATGTTCTATCGGCATCTACAACCTCACATTGACAAGCCTAATGACTGACCAAAAATGTACTTTATTTTAAAGCTAGTTGTTACATTTACAAGCCTGGCCTGACACTGCGTACATGTGTCACTGCTTGCAGTTAACTAGCTCGCACCTGTATGTTGTACACGTGTACACAAATCACAAATTCATGTACAACAAATTACCCATGGTTAATCCAGACCTTATCACACTTATTACATTTCTCTCAAACAACAAATTTACACTGTTGCTGTTCATGAACATTAATTCAACTGTAAATGCTGATCTCGTAGTTTAGCGTTCGTCTAGTTTTGTGTTCCTGCGCTTATGGGACTCAAGCTGACCACCGTTGGGAAAAATCAAGTTAAATTGATTGTTGTGGATATTTTTAGTTACGGCATGTAGTGGGCGAAAAATCTGGCCGATGTCAGATAATTCATTTAAATAGCTCCGGCTAGTGGGCCAGATTGGTGTTGATTACCTAACGCTAAGTTAAAGCCTAGATAAAAATAGACCGAAGACGTCAGCATTAGATGGAGTTAACAACAGAGGGTTTTATTTTAAAAAAAGGTTACAAATGAATAACAGTGTGAAGGTGTATTTTAAAGCTACTATTGTGATGTTAACTTCGTTTCAATATCTTCCAGTTTTTATTCTTGAGGTGATTGTAACTGTTTCGAACAATTTTATTGAAATGTTGTTACAGATATGCTATAATTATCCCCATGCCAATTAAAACTAATTTTGTTCTATAATGGTATTAACGATTTTAAGAAAATTATAATTATATTAATTAGTTAATGATTGTAATTACAATTAGAGGATAATTTGATTTCTTCGCAATGATTATATACAGGGCATGAATAATTGAACTTGTCAGTGTCAGTGCATTTAGTGTCACTGTACTTGTCAGTGTAACTTAACCTGACAGTGTCACTTAACTTGGCAGTGTCACTGTAGCCTACTTGTCAGTATCACTTTACTTGCCAGTGTCACTCTACTTGTCAGTGTCACTCAACTTGTCAGTGTCACTGTACTTGTCTGTGTCACTGCACTTGTCATTCACGTGACTAATGTATATAAGAACTCAGTGCTGATATTTCTTCTCTGACTTTCAACATCATCTTTTCTCTATCCTCTCTCTCTCTCTCTCTCTCTCTCTCTCTCTCTCCCTCCTCTCTCTCTCTCTCTAAGCTGTTAGCAATATCAGTCGCGCGACCGAAGTTATGTTAAAATATTTGACTGTCTACACTAAGCGTATTGGCTGACCACGACAGAAATCTGAGGATAAAATCACTTCACTGATTCTTTAATCTCTAAAACTAGGGATGCTATTGAATTCTTACAACAACTTAATAATTCAGCTACATGATAAACATGGACGGTAAAAACATTTGAAACAACATAAATTCACAAACTGCTAATAACAACTTATTAATAATTTATAGGTAAAACACTTTTTAAAACAAAAAAAAAACAAAAAACAAATATGGATGTTAGGTCTCAAAGCAATTTTATATTGTCTTAGAATCTAAAAATAGTAGCCAGTGTTGTGTGTCGAGAAAAAAATTCCTTCAGACATTTCCAGCACCTCTACATCCCCCCCCCCTCCTCCCACGCCTCCCAAAACATCTGTGTAACGATTAAAATCGATACTCAGATCAGGAACGAGCAGCGATGAAATTATAATAGACCGAATGCTACGATCCCGATTTGATTGTAGCTGAATGTGTCTTCTAGACAGAAGAATGGCTTTTCCATGATTGATATCAGCGCGGGCCATGTCATGCGCAGGGCGGGGCTGCCCCTGGGGAGGGAGGAAGCTTTGAGCGGTGTCCCCGAGGGTGGGGATATATTGCGGTTGTGGCTGTTGCCTGGATGTGGCTCCCGTGGAACAATGTGGGCCCAGGAGCCGCAGCGTTGATGGGCCGCTCACACACAATGTGCCATGTTGCACTTGGTGACCCCGTGCCCAATAAACATTCCTGGGGTTTAAATATAGATTGGCATCTTGAAGACTCCAGGCTGGTCACGTGGATTACTCATACACTTGGAATTTTTAAACACATCTTGGCTTTCATTACTTACATATTACCTCCCTTATTGATGCGGACATTCAATACTAAAAACTGAATGCATTTATTACTAAAATATTCAGACAATTTTTCTTAAACATTCAGACTAACATTTCTCATATCAGCTTCATTAGACTTTGTTAAATTTTCAAATCTACAGATATGCACTACTTATTACTTCTGACATTTATTACTCATATTATATTCAACCAACCATACACATAGATTTCTATATGCGAATATTTTATTACTTATACATTAATGGATTTATTACACACATGTTTTTCCAGCTTACATCACAAATACACTGTGTAATTTGTCAGAACATGCAGATACTTGAATTAGTTGATAGTATTAACTATTTAGTTACTTCATCAAATACACCCAGTCTATTTGAACTTGAAGATAGGTACTATTCAATAAGGCTCAAACTTGAGAAAGACTTTCAAACTTATACTAGTTATACGTTATTGTTTTGTGGAAATCTCGAGAGTTTATTTTAGTACTGTGCACATTAATTAATAATCAAATAATCAACTTCATATTCTAAAATGTTGCACTCTTTTCAACACCCCAAAACTCACGTATACTCAAGCTAAAAACTAATTAATTAAGATTTTAATTAGATCGAGCTATTTGGTATTCATACGTTTTTGTATCGTATCTGGAAGATATTCGAAGCTTAAGCGACTAATTTATTCATCATCCTTTCATAGCCATAGCTAGCGGAAGGCGGGGGATAGAATTTCTGTTCAGACGTCTGGGAAATACAGACAGCCCAGTCAGTGGCAGGTGTCACCGTGAGATTTGTATGACACCATGAGATATTGAAACATGAGATTTTAACGACACCATGAGATATTGAAATATGAGATTTGTATGAAACCATAAGATCTTGAAATATGAGATTTGTATGAAACCATGAGATCTTGAAATATGAGATTTGTATGAAACCATGAGATCTTGAAATATGAGATTTGTATGACACCATGAGATATTGAAACATGAGATTTGTCTGACACCATGAGATATTAAACATGAGATTTTAACAACTGAGATTTGTGACACGATGACATATTGAAATATGATATTTGTATGACACTTTGAGATATTAAAACATGATATTTTATGACATCTTGACAAAACCTAACATTAATATCATCCATGACAGTTTAAAAAACACGCATGCAAATAATTTTTTCTTGTTTAAGATACTCAAGTTTTTACGTGAAGTATTAGTCACACAACTAAACATACACACGTTTTTTTACGTGACAAATTCGTCAAACTACTCAACACCTTCATCAACGACACGTTGTAATGGTGCCTTATAGCTATTAAGCTACAACATAACTTTTAACAGACCAGTAACTAATGACGACTTTCTAGAACAGGGGTCGGCAACCTTTCGAAGCGGAAGAGCCAAAAGTTACAATTTTCAAAATTTCCCTGGTTTTAAAGAGCCACTAAGATTGTTTTTATTTCAAGAATTTTATTTTTTGATTAAGGTTATTGGTATTTGTGCAAGGAGCTGGAGAGCCGCATCTTGACATCAAAAGAGCCGCATGCGGCTCGCGAGCCGCAGGTTGCCGACCCCTGTTCTAGAACAATAACGAGACATCTTATCAATTTCCGGTGACTTTTTTTTTATATAGCAACAACATAACATTAGCAGACTAGTAACTAATGACGCCTTACTAAAACATTTACAAGGCATTAGCTGACCAGTGTCCAGTGACTCCTTTATACAGATATAGCATGAAATTAGCAAACAAGTAAGTATTGACATCTTTAAAGAAAGATAACATGGCATTAGATATTCAGTGACGCCTCTCTAAAGCCACGACTTCACAGAAGACCACCACCAGTGACGCCTCTATAAACCAATAACCCAGTCAATAGTGACGCTTCTATAAAGCAATAACCCAGTCACCAGTGACGCCTCTATAAAGCAATAACCCAGTCACCAGTGACGCTTCTATAAAGCAATAACCCAGTCACCAGTGACGCTTCTATAAAGCAATAACCCAGTCACCAGTGACGCCTCTATAAAGCAATAACCCAACCACAAGTGACGCTTCTATAAAGCAATAATCCAGCAAATAGTGACGCTTCTATAAAGCAATAATCCAGTCACCAGTGACGCCTCTATAAAGCAATAACCCAGTCACCAGTGACGCCTCTATAAAGCAATAACCCAACCACCAGTGACTCCACTATAATGCAATAACCCAACCACTAGTGACGCCTCTCTAAACCAACCTCTATAAAGCAATAACCCAGTCACCAGTGACGCCTCTATAAAGCAATAAACCAGCCGCCAGTGACGCCTCTATAAAGCAGTAACCCACCCACCAGTGACGCCTCTATAAAGCAATAACTTAACAGAAGACCAGCCAATAGTGACGCCTCTATAAAGCAATAACTTCACAGAAGACCAGCTACCTGTGACGCCGATATAACCCACATTACTTGACATAAAACCGCTCAGGTCAGATAATTGTGACGTCTACACTTCTATTCACAGATCTCGAATTCAATTTACACCTTAAACCCACAAAAACAATTCATCAGTTTCCAGTTTTTTGCCTGTAAGAAAATAAAATTATCAGGCGCTCGCTTCAAATGACGGAGAGAGACAAAAAAAAAGCGACGAGGGGAAATAACTATTCAACACCTCAGTGGTTAAATAATGCCAGGTCGGGGCGACTTGAATTATCTCCCTTATGTATTATTTAACCTGAACACTCAAATACCTCAGAATAAACAGCCTATAAAAATATATTCTGAATAATGAATTATATTCTTTCTCAATAGTGTAGACCCTACATACGCCATATTATAAAGAAGCGTCAGTCCTACTAAAAGCCAATATGTCGTTATTTGAATAATTATATTGATCTCTTCAATGCGTCTATAACTTAGAAAAATATTTCCTTACATTAACTATGCAAATGTGAGGACCGTCGATTTGCTGTCTTTTTCTTATAGGGAAATAAAACTCTACAGGGGTACCTCCAGATACGAGTTTAATTCGTTCCTTAGAATTGCTCATATGTCAAATTGCTCGTATCTCAAAGCAATTTTTATCAATTGAAATGCCATTAATCCGTGCCAGCCACCAAAATGTTAAACTAGTTTTTTTGTTACGTGTTTCTTTTCTAAGAAAAGTTTATTTATCCATCACAAATGTTTTTAATAACATAATAAAGGATATCGCAAAGAAATAAACGAGTTTTGTCAAGTGTTTTACCTTGAAAACCAACCGACTTAAGCTTATGGAAGATGCTGGTCGAGGTGCAAGCCCAGTGTCGGGTGGAAGAGATAGGCGGAGGAGGTTCGCTTCGTTCATTTACTCACTGTTAATGCTAAGCTCTTTTCGACAGTTTAATTCACTGACTCGTTACACTCTTAACGCTACACTTTACAACTAAACTAAATTGAACTTAAACTTTACCGAACATACTTGAACCTAAATCTTACTATACGGTGTGTTGTTACTTTCGCTTAAATTTCGTCACTGCTTTTCTCTTCGCTGGTCTTTACTTTTTTGTCACGCTCTCCTAGCTTTCCCCATGTTTCCACGCTGGCTGTTAAAATAAACCTGTTAAAGGTCTCCCCCCCCCCCCCTCCCTTCAGGGAATGAGTTGAGTGAGTGTCATAAAATTACTCCGGTGCACTGTCAGTTGTAAATTTTTCGGTATGTTTCTTTTCTACGAACCGCTAATCCGGTCACTCGTATCTCAAATTTTGCTCGGAAGTCAAAGCCAATCTCGTATCTCAATAATCTCGTATGTCGGGGCACACGTATGTCGAGGTACCTATGTATCTATTCGGGACATTAGTCAGCCGTGCCTGTTTATATATGACTAAACTGGTAGCGGTGCCTGTTTATAGATGACTAAACAGCGGTGCCGTTTATAGATGACTAAACAGCGGTGCCGTTTATAGATGACTAAACAGTCAGCGGTGCCGTTTATAGATGACTAAACATTGAATGTTCCTACTATGTTCTTCATCTCTGGCCATTTAATGTATTCACAAGTAATCGATCCTGAATTAGCATATGACTGGCTGTCTCTGGGCACACCCACATACATACACATCTAGCAGCGCTCATCAACTAGAATTACGATGACATCATACAGAGATCGATATTTTACATTGGTCAACCCATCCATCAAAGTTATTTTAGCAGAGGCGGGCCCATCCGGCACGTTTCTTCAACATGGGCAGTGCTAATCTAGTTTTATTGTGGTCGAACCAATCTGGAATTATTCGACCAATCTGGAATTATTGGACCAATCTGGAATTTCTAGAACAGTCTGGATTTTTTAGATTAATCTGGAGGTGCATGGACCAGATGGGGGGGGGGGGGGGTACATATGAACACAGGTTGTTCCCGATGGGGCGCCAAACTGAAAGTTTGTCCCCGGGCGCCGGGAAGGGTCGCTACACCTCTGGCATGGACCAATCAGGAAATCTTGGACTGGCTGTGTTCAAGGGGCGCTGGAAATTTTCAAAAGGGGTCCCAAACTCTAGATTGAGATTTTCAAAATAGGCCCCCAACTCTAGATTGATATTTTCAAAAGGGGCCCCCAACTCTAGATTGAGATTTTCAAAATAGGCCCCCAACTCTAGCTTGAAATTTTCAAAATAGGCCCCCAACTCTAGATTGATATTTTCAAAAGGGGCCCCCAACTCTAGATTGAGATTTTCAAAATAGGCCCACAACTCTAGATTGAAATTTTCAAAACGGGCCCCAAAATTTAGATTGAAATTTTCAAAAGGGGCCCGAAACTCTAGATTAAAATTTTCAAAAGGGGCCCCAAACTCTAGAATGATATTTTGAAAAGGGGCCCCAAACTCTAGATTCAAATTTTCAAAACGGGCCCCAAAATTTAGATTGAAATTTTCAAAAGGGGCCCGAAACTCTAGATTGAAATTTTCAAAAGGGGCCCCAAACTCTAGATTGAAATTTTCAAAAGGGGCCCCAAACTCTAGAATGATATTTTGAAAAGGGGCCCCAAACTCTAGATTCAAATTTTCAATAGGGCCCCAAAGTCTAGATTGATTTTTTCAAAATAGGCCCCCAACTCTAGATTGATTTTTTCAAAATATACCCCCCCAACTCTAGATTGATATTTTCAAAAGGGGCCCCCAACTCTAGATTGATATTTTCAAAAGGGGCCCCCAACTCTAGATTGAAATTTTCAAAAGGGGCCCCCAACTCTAGATTGATATTTTACACCCCTTGGTATGAAGGAATGGAAATTGTAAAATGGAGAAAAACCAACAAATTATTTTAAAACAATCAAAACACCGATAGGAGTATTATTAGTGCGCCGTTCGTGGGGCCCACCGAGATTTTTTTCGGTGGGGGGGGGGGGGGGGAGGCTTCAGGGATTTTTTCAGGTAGACCAGTGGACCAGTCCACTCATGTTATATGGCCATACTATAAAAGCTCTTCACTCTTTCACAAGTTATTCAATTTATTCTTGTCCAGCTTAAACCAATTCAATTGACAAGAACTAAGAGTGTACGTACATTAATTTATTACGAATGTCTCGAAATTCGCTTTTAAGTTTATTTTGATGTGCCCATCTAATATGGTGGCTTCTGTAAAAAGGCACGGAAAATCAAGCTTTATATATACTAAATCAGGTCGGTTTCGATATAACAGCCCAATTCAACTTGAAATCGATCTTTAAGGAAATAGGATTTAGAAGCTGAAGATTACAACACACATTTTCATTACTATTTCGTTGATACGGGGTAGTGGCGGTTTTATTTATAAGGGTAATATCGTTAACCACCTTCAGTCAAGATATCATTTAATCTGTGGATCTTGGCATAGATTGATAAATAGAGGCATTTATTGTTATGTTGTTTTAATGGAATTTGCAAAATGAAAACATTCCATTTAGTGTCTAAGCCATAATTGCTCTCCACACACTATAAACACACCATCACCACATAAAACCACATAATTTGAACTCCTACCATATATAACAAACAAACGCTGACAGAATCCCATTAAACATTTGAGATATGGGTTAAGTAAATACATCGCAACAGACGCAGTAATGTGCAGACAAAGTGGATTTAACCACAGGAGACAGTAATATTATACATATACGCATTGCATCTAACCACCGAGATATATACGCGTCAAAAAACACCGTTCTAATGTTTCCTAGCTATAACGTTAACGTGTGACGATTTTGATGGCTGTTTATAACTGCTACTACAATTTCCTTTAATTAAATTCTAGCTTCGAATAACAGTAACGTGTTTATTGACCCTATAATTTAAATTATATTCCAAAACAACCACCTGGTCAAAATACCAATTAAAAAACAGTTCCATTATCACGTTTTTAAAAGTATTGCACTAGAATTAAGATTTCTAAAATTGTTTTTTTAGTTCTAGTTTTCTTGAATCAAGTAATCAAATTAGGGGTATAGAGGCAAAATAACACCAATGGAGTCGTATTTTAAAAATCGTGACGTTAAAGTAAATTAAAATAATGTTCTGGCGTCATCTTATTGAAATTGGAGTATTATAATCAACGTGTAGCAGATTTCTTATGGCTAATTAACAGCAACTATTAGAGCATTATAAGAGCATCTCGTTCAGTGTACAAAAGGAACACAAGAGTGCAAATGTTTACTTGTGAAATTTTTTGAACTATGCATTTTTTTAAAAATCATTCTGTCGTATTTTTTATTGATAACTAAATTGTGTTACCTTCACATTGTATGGACACACCTTGCGTAAACCAGCTAGCAACATCATAAGACAGGCACTAGATTGAAATCTTTACTATTAATTGCTGTTCACTAAAATGCTGTTATTATGTTGATGTTTTGTTTTTTAAACGGCCAATGTAAAAAAAAAAGCCTCTGTGCCTACTGTTGTTACCGTTATTGAATAAATTGAAAGTAAGTAGGCAGAAACAAACTTGGTAAAGCTCAGCTGTAGGAGAAACAGAAGCAGCCGGAATGTCATGGGCCCAACTTGAAGGAATGACCCAAAACCGAGTACAATGGAGAGGTTTGGTTGCGTCCAATAGCTCCACAAGGGGTCAGCAGGAATGATGATAATGATGTGATGATAATGATATGATGATGATGATGTGATGATAAGGACGTGATGATGATGATGTGATTATCATGATGATCATGATCGCGGTGATGTAATGATCATATCATGATCATGATCTTAATCATGATCTTGATGATTAGGGTGATCATGATGATGATGATGATAACATTGTATATTACATTGAACCCCTCGTTATTGTCATACAAAGTCATATCTCGTATTTGTTGTCATATAAAGTCATATCTCGTATTTGTTGTCATACAAAGTTATATCTCGTATTTGTTGTCATACAAAATCATATCTCGTATTTGTTGTCATACAAAATCATATCTCGTATTTGTTGTCATACAAAGTCATATCTCGTATTTGTTGTCATACAAAGTCATATCTCGTATTTGTTGTCATACAAAGTTATTTCTCGTATTTGTTGTCATACAAAGTTTTATCCCGTATTTACACAACAAGGCTCTGTAGCATACACGGGCTATTTATGGCACAGAACCTTGGAACTCTGTAACAAGTCTAGAACTAAATAGTGATGAATTATGTAATTATGTTATTCCCCAGTTTTGTCGAATATAATAGTTTTTAAATTAATTTTTAAGACTAATTTTATATCGGATGAGATTAAAAAAGAAAATAAATTATATATTCTTGCCCTGTCATCAGAAAGGAATTGATCGGGTAAGCTCATTGCGTTTAATCGCTGCATAAATTGTGGGTCAAAATTGTGTTTTCAAGATTTTAAATTTTATTGCATCCTCTTACAGACAGACGTATGGACAAGCAAACACACATTGCGACCTAAATAGAAACTTGCAAAAATAATACACAGTATCAAAATAGACTTCATGACACTAACATTACTTTATAAAGGTGAGTCTACACGACTATTATCTGCCATTGATTCATGGCATACTCGTCTCTAAGACTTGTAAACAACATTCAAAGTGAACTCCAGCTCACCTTACTGATCGAGTTATCGTTACTGAAGTTATCTCCCCTTTTGCTAATGAGTATTATACACATGATATTAATCAACATTTTTAATAACTAGTATTTTTAATTACTAATTCGATCTAATTGTATCGAAAAGGAGTTATTCTTGTGTTGCAACTGCGAAGTTTAAAAAAAAAAAAAAAAAAAAAAGTTTAAAAAACTGCGTAGAAACGGGTAAAAACTGAATTACGAAATTCGACATTGTCTATGCATGAAAGCGACTAGTCTGTCTTGGGGGGGGGGGGGGGGGTATGTACTATAATTTATAATTGTGGCTACAACATTTCAATTTTTTTAAATGTACATTGATTCGCCATTCCATTTCAGCCAATGTACTATTATTAACTTTTACTCTTAACAATTATATTTTATTTTAAATAAAAATTAAACCAATTTGAAGTTCTATTTTTAGACTTCCATCGTATTCCTGTTAGCAAATATCGTCAACAAAAACATTAAAATTAGCAACAGGACACTAGGGATGTTGTAAATAAATGTCATGGTAAACATTGAATAGATGGCTCTACATTTCTAACATTACTCTTATTTATGATAAGCTTTAATTACTTGGCTAGTCGTGACGATTAATTAGCAACTAATGAAGTAACGCAATACTCGGGGGACGACAAAAGGTGTATGATTTATCCTCGGTTGGGTTTTATAGCGCTGGGGATGGGGAGAAGAGGAGAAACAATATAAGGGCTCCTATTTTGTGTCGAGAGTTCAAGCCTTTCAAATAACGAAATATTTAACTAACTACCAAAATAGAATCTCTAGCTTTGGAAAATTTGTTTAATTAAAACCACAGTAAAGAAATATTTAACTAATTACCAAAATAGTATCTTTAACTTTGGAAAAAATAATAAACAGTAGAATAAAGAAATATTTAACTAATTACCAAAATAGAATCTTTAACTTTGGAAAATGTATTTAATAAAAAACACAATAAAGAAATATTTAACTAATTACCAAATTAGAATCTTTAACTTTGGAAAAGGTGTTAAATATGAAACACGGATAAATCCTTTTAATCGTCTAAGCTCTGAACTTGCAGTACTCTTATATTTTTAAGTTAATAAAGTTTAATTTGTGGTGAAACTGCCATAAAAAAGCGCTCAACAACAAATAATAAAAATCATATTCTATGCAGACGACACTTGAAACCTATTAAAACTTATTCTAAAGTAGTTATTTAATAATAAAACACCAGTGGTGTTATTATAGTTTTTTTAAAACCCATATTTCCTAAATATAAACGCAGGTAAGGTCGTTATGACATATCAAATACCAATATGTTTAAATAAAATTCTGATGCTAAACAGAAATTGGTTAGCAAGTGTGAACTAAATTTTTATTTTTATGTGGCGGGTGATTTTTAGGGAGAATTAAAATTATATTCTCAATACTGTTATCTGAACTGGGCTTAAATTGAACAAAAATGTCGTAACATTTATATAAATAGAATAAACAATTTTCATATGGCGTCGGGAAAAAGAAACTTTGAACAATATCTATTATAAGAAAAACATATTTGCGTGTAGATGTACTGTAAATATAAAATGGATTTTACGTGTCTCAAAG
Organism: Physella acuta; assembly: GCF_028476545.2. Classification (NCBI taxonomy): domain Eukaryota; kingdom Metazoa; phylum Mollusca; class Gastropoda; family Physidae; genus Physella; species Physella acuta. The sequence continues at coordinate 318,563 of NW_026732081.1, read as the reverse complement.
TTAAGAATAGCCAACGAAGCTATAAAACTGATGAATAACCTATCTGGGTTTTATGCGACCACTGTAATAATAATTCATTAACTTTTCCTTTTTACGCTTTTCTGTGTGCATTTTTGGTCGTCTACATGTTTGATCTAGACAACACTGTTTTTTATTTCACTCTCTACGTCGCCAGGTAGCTTTGGTCACCCATTCCCCATTTCACCATCTGGGTTCCAAAGAAGTGCTGTCTTTACAAAAAAAAAGTGTCCTCCTTTCTCTACACATGGTTAGCCATCTATATTTCGTTTTCTTTGTGATTTCTTGCATGTCTCTTTGGGTGGCCGCACAGATGCGCAATGGAAAACTGCGCATAGGAAAACTGCGCACAAAATTGTGCGAAAGGGCATTTTTGTTTTCTTAAATCGAGCATTTATAGACATTAACAAACAGTGAATGTGTGTATATTGTAGCATAATAAAACATATTTCTACGAAATATGACAAAGTAAAATCTATCAGTATAAATAGTTTGTATTTGCGCATTTTTCTGTTGCGCAGTTTTCCGATTGCGCATTTTCTTATAACCGTCTATTGGATAGTTTTTTTTATGAATATATTTTCTCTTTGAAACAACGATGTTGATATATAAATACCCCACAACTTACTGGACATCTGAGATGTCGAAAAGAAATGTCTTTATAATTATCTCTGAGATTTGACAGACCATTGATACAGGTATACGTGTGAACGTTTGCGGGAAATATAATATGTTGATGAAACCAAACCTTCTTTAAATGTCTCGTGTCTAGTCGAGTTCTTTTTTCAGTCTGGCCAAATCCAGACACGTTAATAACAAATTAGCCTTATTCTGGATATTGTTTTATCAAGCTGCTGATAGCCGATACATGGTGTTTTTTATTCTTGTTTTTGTCTATGGGGAGGGGGTGGGGGAGGGCGGGGGGTGGGGTGGAGTTAAGAGGGTTGAAAATTGTATGTATGTCGCAATGGTAGGTTGGCACATTTTGATTGACCTGTCAGTTGCCGGCGTAAAGTTTAAATTAAGAAAAGTGTAAACTTTAAAGAAAGGATTTCTTACGTGAAAATAATTGTAAAATGAGTGTCTAGCCGGATCTGATCTCAAGACTTTTGGGTTAGTAATTGTGTTGTCTACTGCTTGACTACGCCCTTCTTCAGACATAGTGACCGAAATACTAGATCACTGAATACACGACCCATCCAAATACAACAAACCACTACATACACGACATCCAAATACAACAGACCACTAAATACACGACCCATCCAAATACAACAGACCACTAAATACACGACCATCCAAATACAACAGACCACTAAATACACGACCATCCAAATACAACAGACCACTAAATACACGACCATCCAAATACAACAGACCACTAAATACACGACCATCCAAATACAACAGACCACTAAATACACGACCATCCAAATACAACAGACCACTAAATACACGACATCCAAATACAACAGAACACTAAATACACGACCATCCAAATACAACAGACCACTAAATACACGACCATCCAAATACAACAGACCACTAAATACACGACATCCAAATACAACAGACCACTGCATACACGACATCCAAATACAACTGACCACTAAATACACGACGTCCAAAAACCTCATCAGACCACCGAATATACAACCATCAAAACAACAGAACAGACGAATGCTGTTGCTTTTATTTGAAACACAAGGTTGTCAATACATTAACAGAAAAAAACCAAATTAAAATATGGATACAAAACCTTTAATAACTCCAAAAACATGTCAAGTGTTCTTGTTAAAATACATGGTGGTACAGATGACTCATAGTTCTGTTGAGCTAATGGCTCCAAGCAGGCTCACGTGAAGGCTTGGGCCTATCATTTCTGTAGTGTTGAGGCCCCATGCTAGCTGTAGAGTACCTGGTACCTAGCAGGCTGGCATGTAGCAGGCTAGCACCTATCTGCTTCACTGCTTTGTATAGTTGCTGGTACCTAGCAGGCTACGACTAGCAGGCTGGAACCTAGAAGACTAGCACCAGCAGGCTAGCACCTTTCAGTCTCGCAGTTCTGTAGAGTTGCTGCTAACTAGCAGGCTACGACCTAGCAGGCTGGTACCTAGCAGACTAGCACCAGCAGGCTAGCACCCATCAGCCTCACAGCTCTGTAGAGTTGCTGGTACCTAGCAGGCTAGCAGCAGCAAGCTGGCACATACCCACCTCAAGGTTCTGTAGAGTTACTGGCACATAGGACGCTAGCACCTCGAAGGCAAGCACCAGCCGGCTGGCATATAACTACCTTAAGGTTCTGTAGAGTTGCTGACACCCAGCAGATATTCCACCATTGCCATCAGAGCCGTTTCTGTGGAAAGGTTTACAAGATGCAGATGAACGTGGTCAAGACTCACCAACAAGTGGTCGAGGATAGAAGCGGCAACTGAGGTACAACTAACTCGGTCAGAGGATAACCAAATAGATGGTTGGACAATTGGGGTAAGACTAACTCGGTCAAAGGTTAGCTAAATAGGTGTTTGGATAATTGGGGTACGACTCACTTGGTTAAAGGTTAGCCAAATAGGTGTTTGGATAATTGGGGTACGACTCACTTGGTTAAAGGTTAGCCAAATAGGTGTTTGGATAATTGGGGTACGACTCACTTGGTTAAAGGTTAACCAAATAGGTGGTTGGATAATTGGGTTACGACTAACTTTTTAAACGTTAACCAAATAGGTGGTTGGACAATTGGGATACGACTCACTTGGTCAAATGTTAAATAAGCTAAAATATCAATTTATTTTAAAAGAGTTATGTTGTATATTCGAAAAATAAGTGCTTTATTCAATATCTTTTATATAAAAATAGATAACGTTGCAACAGTCAATTTTTATTTTTTAAAGACTGCAAATGTAATACAATGCCTAACCATAACTGATAAATGTATAAGGTCAGCTCCTGGTATAACAAACTTTTAGTTGAAGTGCATCTTAAACTTTGTTTTATTTTATTTAGGAAGTTGTTGAAAAAATATGTTTTATTTATATTTTTTAACTGAGTTTATGTGACATTTTTTTACATTAAACATATTAATAACAAAAAAATTGTCATTTTTCATTAAAGAGTATCAGTAGGCCATTCCTCTCTAATAGTCAATCGATTTGTAATCCAACTCAGCCATGTTTTTAAATAAAACCACTAAATTATCGTACAAATTATGTCTATCAATTACGATGCTTTTGCATTGGATCGCCAAGTAGGGCATTGAAAAGCGTCTAAATTTGAGTTTTGTTGGACATTTTTTTAAAAAATTTTAACAGAACGTGTTTTTTTTTCTTTTTTATAAATTTTAGCAGTTAATTCTCATTTAAAAATATTTTCGATTATTGTAATGACAGAGATGGATCAATAGGACTATACAACCATCTCTGTTCTTTAAGAAACACATTCCCGTTTATAAAAATGACGGTTCGGGGCAGGGGGGGGGGGGGGGGGGAAAGAGAGGTCAAACAAAAGAGTAAAGTAAATTAAGTGGAAGAAGGGGAGAGAGGTCTGTGACTATTTGCGACAAAAAGGAGATAAATATGTGTGTGTGGGGGTGGGGAGTGGGGTTATCTTCTATAAAGCGTTATTATTTAGGGACGAGCCCTTACGATGTATTTATATAGCGGTCAAGGTCATTTAAACATAGCAGCCCCACCCCCCCCCCCCCCCCACGCGACACATGAGATAAAAATTGTCCAAATCCCTCCCCCACACCATCCAATCCGCACCATTCATATATTAATGGCCTCCAGCCAACGGAATCAATGTGACAGTTTCAAAGTCTGGGGATGCCGGGGACATGGACTGGGCGGGGGGGGGGGGGGGGGGGGGGGGGGGAAGGGGGGGGGGGTGAGATAGCGACACGATTGTTACAAGACGACATCGAGAAATGAAGGCCATGTCTAGGAGATGCTGGTCCATACCAGTGGCGTAGCGAGGTCGGGTGTCACCCGGTGCGGCACTTAATGGTGTCACCCCCCCCCCCCCCCTCAGAGGCGTAGCGACTCTTCCCGGTGAGGAACTTCCAATTTTCGATTTGCACCCACCCCCTCAAACTTTCGATTTGCACCCCCCCCCTCAAATTTCTCTCTATATATTTTATTATTTTTTGCCTTGGTGTCACCCCACCTAAATGATGTCACCCGGTGCGATTCGCACCCCCCCCCCCCCCCCCCCGTACGCCTCTGGTCCATACACACAGCATGAAAGCTTTTTATCGGATGTGAGCTATCCTACCCTTGTCTCCCCTACCCCCGACTCTCAATACGGACAGCAGTGTTAGGAACCAATTTAGTCAAAAACATCATCGTACGTACTTTGTCGAATAGCCTTGACCCTTCCCGTGTGTCTGTAGCTGTGAGCAGGTAACGGAATGTGCTCAATGCACGTGTTGGCGTGTGGGTCAAATTTATAGCCTTTCCTGCACGTGCATTCAAAGCCACCAGGTGTGTTTTGACAGACGCGTCCATTGTGGCACCTGGTTGTCCCGTCCCGACATTCGTCAATGTCTGTGTCCAGGTGGAAATAAAACTATGACAATACAGGTGTGACTACTGGAAGGGTGAGCTACACGTGTACTCACGCTCAAACTGTTACATTGATCAAACAAGTGAATAACTGCACTTGCATTTCTATAGCATATATATATATATATATATATATATATATATATATATATATATATATATATATATATATATATATATATATATATACATATGTGTGTATATATATGTGTATGTCTATATATGTATAGGTGACTGTGGGTGTGGGTGGGTGTGTGGTTGTGTGTGTTTGCAATTGCTGTAAACCGTTTCTTTTGTTTTTGTACTATGACTATCTATTCGAATGGTCTCGAAATAGAATGCTGCCTTTACTTTCAACATCAAAGTCATCTAACAGATTCGAGCAGAAACCGAACGCTAGACTTCCAGGATGGATGATCGTCTCTAAACCACTGGAACATAGTCTTAAACTTTCCCTAATTAAATATAACTTTTATGTTAATCATTCTTCTTCACCAAAGACTCATGTATGTTTCGTGTACTCACCAACACACAGTTCGAACCTCGAGTTCCACTCAAAGCCAGACTTCTCACAGTGGCAGGTGATGTTGAAGAGATTTTTCTGCAGACCATCAAAGTCCTGATTTTTTTCTGATGCCCAACTACATGTGGGATTCTGGGATCATGATTTTAAAACTAGGTTTTAATTAATAGAATTGTAAACATTATAGAACTGTTTCGGTGCTGAAGTGGTGATAAAATATCGGGAAAGACAATTCGATAGTCGAGTTTTTTGTTTCATCTTTTCATTGTTGTGAGGGTCAGGATTATAGTATAGGTATCAGAGAGCTTTGATTAGGATTAAGTTTGGAGCTATTCTTATGGACAAAGTTGGGGTTTAGGTTAAAGCTAGACCTAGTGTTGTAGAAAGGGTTAGAATTTCAATTAGTGTCGAGATTCAAGAAAATAGAGCAAGAACTAGCCTTGTCGACGCTTTAGTAAGTGAACAGAAGTTTTTGTGTGTGTTTTTTTTCATTTGTCTATTAAATTTTTAAAACGAAGAATAACAGATTTTCCACGTGGTTGTAAGTGTAGATGTGTAGATATAATGAAAGGCTTACCTTAAGATTACGACATGGATTTCCTTTATCGGTTTTCATGCTGTGATCTGATACAACTGAGCCTTCTGTCTTTCTGCCGTAACATGGATCTCAAAGGAAAGAAAATAGCGACTTAAGATGGAGGAAATAAATACAAAGACTATACTAAAGCAAAAACTTGAAGGCTACTACTTCAGGCATACGGGAGTAATACATTAACTGCATCCCCGTCATTATATCCCTGTATATTACCTCTTACCCCCCCCCCCCCACCACCACCACCACCACCACCGCTACCAATTACCCCCGGTCATTTTGCGAACTGTATATATTTAGGGACAGGTTAAGAAAAATCTAGGGATAAGGGTAGGGATGGCGTCATGGTTATTTATATTGTTCGGTATATGGTTCTGGATAGGGATTGGTTAAAGTTTAGGGATATAGCTAAGTTTAGGGTCAGAGATTGGAGCTAGAAATGTAGATAGATAGGAATAGGTATAATATGGATTCTAAAGATGGGGGGGGGGAATACCCGGGTAGTAATTGACAAGAGTCTGGACGGTAATTACGGGACGAAATGTCTAGGGGGGGGGGGGAGGGGCAATAGCCTAGACTCCAGACATACACAAAGGAATCAGCACAGAAGTTTCGGTAAACGTAACGAGGTTGTGATAAGAATACGATTGAAAAGTTACAAACAGGGAGGCTATAGATTTTTTGTCATCATTTGTTGTGACGTTCACATTGAAATCTTGTATTGTGAAGGTACAATATTCTCATCATTTATGTAGAGCCAAATGTACTTGTCTTATCATTTCTGGTTTCTCCATCGATTTTAAGTATGTTCCGTTCATAATTATAGTACGGTGTGGTCGGTAGCGTGCTAACCCTGTAGTCTCTAGTTCCAAGACTCGAGTCATCGGACGTACCTGTCCACTCAGCTCTAATGGGTACCCGACTCACGTTAGGGAAAGCAAAATCGTCTGTGCATAGAACAGACCATGATATTTCTTCACAAGCCGAGGCCACATAAGCTGGCAAACTACTGCATACACCGCCGTACCAGAAATATTATCTTTTATCATTTAAAATTTAAAATAATTTCGCTTCTATCAAATTCAACATCATATTTGGCGTCAAGGTTACTTTCTTGTTGATGTACCAAACAAATTATGTCTCTATATTTAATGTATGGGAGGTAAACAAATAGGTTGTTGTACCTGGACAAAACTGGATCTCCGCGCAAAGAAACGGAGCGTCGTCCGAATCTTTCCTGAAGTCGTTGACCTTGTAATCCATTCCCTGACTTTCTCGAGACTTCTCCAGGTCAGTGAGACACGGTTGACCCCTCATGTAGTTCTTTAAACCCTGCACCTTCTGTAGCGTGTACCAGCACATGTAGTAGCTGCCAGTCGTCTGCAACACAGCAGACGGTAATAACAAGGGTATCGTTATGTTCAACTTCCGGTTGGGCTAGTTGTAAAGTCATTTAAAAGATCACACGCTTTGCTACATCTTCTATGTCGGTAATTACAGTTATCTATGGCTTGTTACTTTAAATATACATTGCGTTTAAAGTATCTACCAACCTGTAGATAATTTGTATAACGATTTTATATAAAGTATGGATTTTCTACCAACATTCTTTAAACTATTACTACAAAAACAGCTGCCTTAAGTCAACCCTTAACTAACGTTACAACTCTGTACTAACTCTATCTTAAACTCACATCAACCATGTACCACCCATATACCAACACAGTAACGACCGTATAGCAACACAGTACTAACCCTGTACTAGCCCTATAAAAAACATATATCAAAACCATCCCAACCCCATACCAAAACCTTGTGCCAACCCTGTACAAACTAACCCTATACCAACCCGGCACCCCCTATACCAACCCGGCACCCCCTGTACCAACACGGCACCCCTCTACCAACCCGGCACCCCCTGTACCAACCCGGCACCCCCTGTACCAAACCGGCACCCCCTGTACCAACCCGGCACCCCCTGTACCAACCCGGCACCCCCTGTACCAACCTAGCACCCCCTGTACCAACCCGGCACCCCTATACCAACCCGGCACCCCCTGTACCAACCCGGCACCCCCTGTACCAACCCGGCACCCCCTGTACCAACCCGGCACCCCTGTACCAACCCGGCACCCTGTACCAACCCGGCACCCCCTGTACCAACCCGGCACCCCCTGAACCAACCCGGCACCCCTGTACCAACCCGGCACCCCCTGTACCAATCCGGCACCCCCTGTACCAATCGGCACCCTGAACCAACCCGGCACCCTGTACCAACCCGGCACCCCCTGTACCAATCCGCACCCTGAACCAATCCGCACCCTGAACCAACCCGGCACCCCCTGTACCAACCCAGCACCCCTTGTTTGAACCAGGCACCCCCTTTACCAACCCGGCACCCCCTGTACCAACCCGACACTCTTGTACCAACCCTAAACTGAAACAGCTCGAGCGCTGTTTTAAAAGGGTACCAAATGGTTGCGTCTTCGGGGAGGTTGATACCCAGCACATCACGCAGAGAGTAGCTGCCCTTGGCTCTACGGGCTATTTCATACACGCAGCCGTCCAGTCCCTTGTCACAGGCTTCGGCCAATGCAGGGTGGAGCTTCTTCAGGCGGGGCAGGGGAAAGTGCTTGAAAAATACCTGGGGAGAGGGGAGGGGACAACTTATGACAAACTATAGATTATATAGGTATATATATATATATATATATATATATATATATATATATATATATATATATATATATATATATATATATATATATATATATATATATATATATATATATATATAGTTTGTGTCTGTGTGTGTCCATAACCTTTCACGTATACGTGTATGTGTGTGTGTGGGGGGGGGGGGGGTTATTAAATAAAATTTATTTTGAAAAACTTGTAGTAAGCCAAGCATAGCAAAAAAAAAATAGTTATTTGGTTACTTTAAACAAGAAAAACAGCAATAAACCTTATTTAAATAAAACAAATATAAACACCACTATAAGAGCTAGCAAGTGTTTAAAATGCACTTTAGCAAGAAGATAAAACAACATTATCTCTAAGTAAAATCGTTAGCTGCACACGAAAACTCCGATACATTGTAGCGACCAATTCTTATTGTTTACAAATAGTGCCTTCTAAATCCAATTCAACCTTATATTATACCAATAATAGGATATACATTAAGTTCGTGGAATGTCCCTGAGCCCACTCAGCTCTAATGGGTACCTAACTCACGTTAGGGAGAATAAAGTGCTTACACGCATTATCTCTTCACATGCCTAGGTCAAGAAACACGATCTCTACTTCATTAGCCCAATGGATCGCTAGGTATAAAGAGGAATATTTTTTTTTACTTTATATTAAGTCACATTTCTCAAATCCTTTACGTAACACATAACCAAAGTTCGAATAAACCCCTTCCTTTTCCAAGTCTAGGTACGATGACGTCATTTACGGGCGACACCCCCCCCCCCCCTAAAACCTAGCGGTGTTAGACGTTTGATCTGAAGATGTCCGCCATCTTTGACACTACAAAGCAGGAATGTTAACTCTCTAGACCGCGAAGATCTCACGTCTGCTTGACCAGGGTCAGGGGAGTGACCTCACAATTGTTTGAAGAAAGCAGACGGCACGAACCTTTAAGAGGGGAAGTAAGTCTGACTTAATGAGTACAGCAGAGTTTCCTTTTCAAATGTACTTTTATTGTGTTTATTTATTCTTAGAATTTAAAACATCTTACTTATACTGTAGGATTGCGTAATTTATGTGTATATTTAGGGGGGGGGGGGCAAGGATGGGCGCCCGCGCCGGGGACACCATAAAAGAGTTAAGCCAATACGGAAATGGTCTGTTTAATGCGAAAATCTGTTTTATCTAGATATATGAATGCTAATTTATTTTTTATCAAGCATAGTGTAACACATTCAATGATGGGGAGGGAGGGTTGACACCCTACTACCTGTAACTTTGTACAGCTTATATAAAGCTTTTACATGGGCATTGCCTGGGTTTCGGCACAGCGTCCTACTCTATTAAGTGACGCCTTACCTTTAGGGATTTGGCACCCTGAGTCTCCGCACCAACACACTACAGATATATCTATTCTTAGGCACGGTTTAGGCGCATGAATACATTTTTAATCCATTGTTAATTCACAGTAACCACAGTTACAATGTTTGACTTAATATACACGATTTTTTGCCATCTTAGGTCATGCGTTTAGTTTGGCCATGACTGTCTAACCCTGTTTTTGAGCCCACAATATTTTACTTTGGCCATGACTTCTCACCCTGTCTTCGAACCCCCACGATTTTAGTCTGGGCATGACTGTCTCACCCTGTCTTCGATCCCCCACTATTTTAGTCTGTATGTCTGTCTCACCCTGTCTTCGAAGCCCCACTATTTTAGCCTAGGCATGACTGTCTCACCCTGTCTTCGATCCCCCACTATTTTAGTCTGTATGTCTGTCTCACCCTGTCTTCGAAGCCCCACTATTTTAGCCTAGGCATGACTGTCTCACCCTGTCTTCGATCCCCCACTATTTTAGTCTGTATGTCTGTCTCACCCTGTCTTCGAAGCCCCACTATTTTAGCCTAGGCATGACTGTCTCACCCTGTCTTCGATCCCCCACTATTTTAGTCTGTATGTCTGTCTCACCCTGTCTTCGAACCCCCACGATTTTAGTCTGGGCATGACTGTCTCACCCTGTCTTCGATCCCCCACTATTTTAGTCTGTATGTCTGTCTCACCCTGTCTTCGAAGCCCCACTATTTTAGCCTAGGCATGACTGTCTCACCCTGTCTTCGATCCCCCACTATTTTAGTCTGTATGTCTGTCTCACCCTGTCTTCGAAGCCCCACTATTTTAGCCTAGGCATGACTGTCTCACCCTGTCTTCGATCCCCCACTATTTTAGTCTGTATGTCTGTCTCACCCTGTCTTCGAAGCCCCACTATTTTAGCCTAGGCATGACTGTCTCACCCTGTCTTCGATCCCCCACTATTTTAGTCTAGGCATGACTGTCTCACCCTGTCTTCGATCCCCCCCCCCCCCCCCCCCACGATTTTAGTCTGGGCCTGACTGTCTCACCCTGTCTTCGATCCCCCACTATTTTAGTCTGTATGTCTGTCTCACCCTGTCTTCGAACCCCCACGATTTTAGTCTAGGCATGACTGTCTCACCCTGTCTTCGATCCCCCACTATTTTAGTCTGTATGTCTGTCTCACCCTGTCTTCGAAGCCCCACTATTTTAGCCTAGGCATGACTGTCTCACCCTGTCTTCGATCCCCCACTATTTTAGTCTGTATGTCTGTCTCACCCTGTCTTCGAAGCCCCACTATTTTAGCCTAGGCATGACTGTCTCACCCTGTCTTCGATCCCCCACTATTTTAGTCTGTATGTCTGTCTCACCCTGTCTTCGAAGCCCCACTATTTTAGCCTAGGCATGACTGTCTCACCCTGTCTTCGAACCCCCACTATTTTAGTCTGTATGACTATCTCACCCTGTCTTCGATCCCCCCCCCCCCCCCCCCACGATTTTAGTCTGGGCCTGACTGTCTCACCCTGTCTTCGAACCCCCAAGATTGCTCGTTGCCTTTTCTCTTGTCCACCTCATAGTATTTGTGTACAGCTAAGAAGAGCCCCGCCCACCGGATGTTTAGATCTATAGGTTTCTCGTCTGGCTTGATCACGGGACCGCAGTGGACGACATCTGCAGCACACAAAAAAAGTATTACAGTAAAACTTTAAGAACATAGAATTTTTTTTTGCAGTATTATATAATGCTGGGTCTTGTCCAGATAAGCCCCGCCACTAATGCGAAAATTGCTCGTGCGAAAAGTTAAGCCACTTGTGATCTAGGCATTAATTGAATTTTTAAACGCACGCCATAAATACAACTCTTTACCTGTCTCTATGGTTAAGGTTGGGGTTGGGTTTAGGGTTAGGGTTTTTGTTAACACAATACAGACCTTTTAATCGAAATTTCTAATAACTTGTTCCAATTTCACCCTCTTCGATGAAATCTAAGCTAGGTTACTTATCCTCCTTGTCTTATAATCTTTTTTTTTTGGGTGGCGGGGTTTAACTTTTTGGAGGGGCTTATCTGGACAAGATCAGTTTTGCTCAGGAAATAGGGGTTTTCCAGTACACATTTAGCATCGCACAGGAAATTAGTGTTTTACAGTAAAAAAAAAAAGGACATTAATAGTTTAAAATAAACAGCATTTACAACTTTGAGGTCACGAACAAAGTGTTTACAGTACACAAAATTGATTGTTTCACAATAATAAACGATTGAGGTATTTTACTGTAAACATTTTATTTTGCGTTAGGAAAGGAAAAGTGTTGTTTCTTTATTATTTTTATACAAGCTTAACATAGAAATATTCCGATTTAAACTCCATCATTTGACTAATGTTTTGTATTGTTTTAAATTAATTAAGGATCGAATGTTCATGGTAAACATTGCTAAGATTTATTATTAAGAATATAAATTCTATTTTACACACCAGAACAATATAAAATATTGATGTTTTGGTCTCAATAACAGCCAAGAGAAAATAAAAATATCATGATCATTAATTTCTTCTTGTAATTAACATTATGAAAGTAATTAATTTGTAAAGATACCAAGGAAGAAGAATTATTGTCATCATTAATTATGCTAATAAATAAAACTAAAATTTCTCGGTAATAAAATCGCGAGTCTATTTGCCGACGATCCAGACGACTATTTACATAACCTTGACAACCACACAGCGATCAGAAGATGTACAGGCAACGTCAACGGTTCTCAAGTCTATTTTAAACTGCCCCCGCCTTTGTTCAAATACAATGTTGGGGGTATTGCCAGTATTCCAGTGGCGTAGGCAGGGGGGGGGGTTAGGGGGGGTCATAACCCCCTCCCCCCCAAAAGACCCCTCGGTATATATAAAAAGTATAAGGGCGGGGTGCAAATCGAAAGTTTGGGGGGGGGTGTAAATCGAAAGTTTGACAGGGGGTGCAAATCGAAAGTTTGTCCCCGAGTAAAAATTGGAACCCCCCTTGAGACGATCCTGGCTACGCCACTGAAATAATCTTATTATTTTAAATGCAGTTAGAGTATTTCTACTGCGTAGTTAGGGAAGGAAAAATGATAGATTATATATAATGTAAAAATATGTTAGGGGCTGGTAATGGTAACAGGTTATGAAGCCAAAAATATATCTTCATTGTTGGATTAGATTATGAATGAATTGGTAGATCTAGAGAAAAAGTTACAAATTATCATATTAACAAGAATAAATGTAATATGGTTTTCTATGACCACCGACGGGGCATATAAAGCTATGATTTGATCACATCGCTTTCTTCCCCTATACCAGTCCCTAGTCCGGCACAGTGGCTGATTAAGAGGGGGGGGGGTTGACTAGGCAGCAGCCAGAGGCCCCCAAATGTTGGGTGTCTCAAAATAATGTCTTAGCTGCAACAAGATATAAACAGTCCATGTGTTATTAAAGTCAAGCGTAACTGGTTCTTCCTCTTGTCCTGACCTTAACTATAACAGCAATACAAGCGTATACAATAAGCTAATAATCTCGACACAGTACTGTTTTTCCTTCAAGTTTTCATCCAAGGACATTTTATAGAACCTACGCGTGTTTCAGTGCCGGCACCAGGTTATTTAGCGCCTTAGGCAAAACTTATTAAAACGACACCTTTCACACAAATTAATTACTAAAGAAATAAGAATAAGAAAACAATTTATCAAAAGTGACATATTAATTTATTATCAATTGCATACACGTTATAAATAGACATCAAAATCAAATTTCACTTGTCTCCTTCATCTCAAAAGTTTGTACTAATTCCTTCAATTCTAGTTTGCAAGCGTAATTGCATTTTATTGAAACTGTTGCTAAGACCACGAGTCTGTTTTGAAATTTACAACATAGCCCCCCCCCCCCCTTTGGAAAATTTTAAGTGCTTTCCCCCCCCCCCCCCCCCACCCACCCCTCTCGGGAGAAAAAAAGTCTAGAAAAATACAATGAAAAAAATAGTTCTTGTAGTGCTGGGCTCACTGCAGTCCTTCCAATGTGAGTTCCAATACGGAACATACCTGTTTTAAGCTTGACTGTCTTTAGTTATACTTGTAAAATGTCTATATTGTGTGATTATGTTTTTGTTTTTGTTGATTACTATTATTTTTTTTTCAATAAAAGGTTATACATGTTATAGATTCCAGCCTAAAATTGTTATATATGAATCCTTTAGGGGAGAGTGAAAAATATGAAGAGAACATTAATTAGATGTTTAATTTACGACTTAGACTGTATGTCTACTAATAGAAAGTAGTGCAGTCTAAAACAGCTACTGATGTATTTGTTTTTCAACTTGATAATGCTAAAAAACCTACCAAATTATTTTGTTTAGAACGCAAGCTCTATATAATTTTTACAATAGCAAATAATAACTTAAAGTTGTGTTTATATGTAAGCGATCAACCTAATGTCAAGCATTTGAAATGAATGTAAAGTTAAGCAACGAATTACCTCCCATTTGTAAATCCAAATAACAAAATTTTATTCATGGGAAATAACTTTCACAAGAATAGCTAAATTAACCAAGTGTAACTAAGACATGCTTGAAAAACACAATAAAACGCTCTACATTTCATCAAGTAATAATTATAATACGTCTTTATATTATCTATGTAAGCTTTTGAAAACATTATATTTTACTCATTGAATAATTAACTGTTTGGCTTTGTTTGAAAGTCTAAAAACGGTAGCTTTATTGTAACATACTTTTATTCAGTTTTAATGACATACAATTATAGATCAGCTTATGTTTCTAGTCTCTAGAGTAAACTGAAATTTTGGATCCCCGATATTAAGGGACGCTTTATAAATAAACCGAGAGTGATCCCCCCTGAACTTTCTCGAATATTCCTAGTATAACACTACGGGGATAGCACCTCGGGATATAGACATGGTTTTAATCCATTTTTACTTAAACTTTTTAAAATAGAATAGAATCTCGAAAAAAAATTGCGCACCAAGTGAACGCCAAAAAATATGTGAATAATAGTGCGGAATATTATTAGTACTTTATAAATTCACGTGCGTTTTTTGGAGAAATCGGAAATAGCGTAAATTACTACTTCCAGTCAACGGAAATTCCTCAAATTTTGACAAAAGGAAGAAAATTAGATCTTTTACTTACATTTGCAATTTCATTTATCTATCTGAAACAGTACTCAAGTTTGAAAAATTTAAAGTAGAATATGTGCCACTTCCGGTTACCAGAAATCGCTGAAAAGTTGATACAGAACTATTAATTTGATATAATACTAATATATGAAATTTCATCAACCTAGCTTTAACGGTACTCAAGTTATCGTGTTCACAGACACACATACACACACAAACATACACACACACAGATATAATTATGTTTTTTCCGACTCAGGGAGGTGTAAAACGTCGAGATTTGCAAAAATCTCGATATTATTTTTTTTTGCACGATTGCAATACTTTCTCTATACTTCGTATACGAGAAAGTAAAAAAACAATCACGAGTAACTATTTGAGACATTGATAGAATTATTGATTAAATATAAAACAAATTATAATTTGAAAAAACAAAATTTACGGTTAGTTATAAATTCCATCTTGTTTAATATTATATATATATATATAGATTCTTTAAGAGTGTTAATATCGATTCCTAAAAACCGTAAGATTTTTCAACTAGAGAACGCCTACCTTTCTTTTTAGTGTGTTCCGTGCCGAATTGAAATCATCTAACTTACGATAAACTCGACTACTCGATATACTCTACTACATTCACTACACATATCAAACTTCGATACCTAAACATAATTAGACTCGATGCTCCAGAACTACGATACCAACTCGTTTAACTTCACCAAGCTCTACACATGGTACTCTCAATCAACAACGATTTCACTAGACCTACAACAACACATTAACGATCAATATAATTCGATACCTTAATACCACAAGAATCAATACTCCCGAAATCCAGAAATACGATACTTCATCACCTGCATTCTCATTTCTCTATTACCCATCAGATTCAACTAGATCTTCAACTACAAAACAGCCGAATAAAAATTATGACACTTTAACACTTCGGTACCTTATACCTACGAAACGATATCAGCAACAGCCTTCCGCCGTTACTCCCAAATCTAAAAGATCCATCAAAACTTACCAAACAAAAACAATACTTTGAACACCCCGTCATTACAAAACTCTATACACCAGGACAGATTTCTAATTCAAAGTCAGAGAAAACGAGACTTACAAGCCCAATTAAAATTATTGAAATGTTCGAAATTTAAATTACGAACTTATTTAATCATTTTCTACAACTACGTGACACCAAATTAAAAAGGCAAAGTGACTCGTAAAAAGCGCCCCGACCTTTCCAAATTAGGGAGGTGGGGTTGCATTTTCACCATCGCGAATAAATATGCGCCTATATAGACCTAATTTTGGGGTGAGGGTGCAGAATTGATAGTTCGTCCTGTGTGCAGAAATAGATCGCTACTCCTTTATAAAAGTTGTTAATTATTAGGTACTTTATGATAATAGCGAATAAACATTTTGAAACCCCCTAGGGATGGCGCCCTAGGCGACCGCCTAGTTAGCGCCGGCCCTGAGTGCAGAGTTTCTTCCATGCATCTCATGCATCTACCGCCTCCCCCACCCCATGTTGACCCCCCCCCCCCGAAAATATCAAGTGCCCCCCCCCCCCTCCCTCCCCGGAGAAAAAAAGTGTGGAAGAAACACTGCCTGCGTGTATTTTCCAGACATTTTTCGCCATGGTGTGGGGTGACGGGGTTGCTCTTAAAACTTCCTGGTATGAGCATATAAAGTAGACCGATATACGTTCTGTATACTGTATACGTTTTATTTAAACAAGGTTTAAGTAGACCAATGTATGTTCTGTATACTGTATACGTTTTATTTAAACAAGGTTTGAGTAGACCAATGTATGTTTTGTATACTGTATACGTTTTATTTAAACAAGGTTAAAGTAGACCAATGTATGTTCTGTATACTTCATACGTTTTAGTTAAACAAGGTTAAAGTAGACCAATGTATGTTCTGTATACTTCATACGTTTTAGTTAAACAAGGTTTAAGTAGACCAATGTATGTTCTGTATACTGCATACGTTTTATTTAAACAAGGTTAAAGTAGACCTATATATGTTCTGTATAATGTATACGTTTTATTTAAACAAGGTTAAAGTAGACCTATATATGTTCTGTATACTGTATACGTTTTATTTAAACAAGGTTTACAGGGAGGACGAAATCCGGTAAGGGAGGGGCGCCCCCATTCCCGGACAGATGCCTGAAAGAAACACTGGATTCGACAATTTTTCGGAACTTTAAGGGTAAGAGTTTGATTCAGTGTTAAGTTTGAAATATTGTTACCAGTGGTATTTTCTATTCTAAATTGTGGGTCTACTGAAGCGATGAGTTGGCCCTACCCACTGAGAAATTAAACATTATACGTCTAATCATCCTAGTCATTAACCTCCACAAAAGACCAAGATTCCCCTACGTGACTTACCTATAAGAAAGAACAAGAACAACATCATTAAGGGACACATCCTAAAATGGTAAACAGATATGGCGAGGTGTATTCCAGTGCAAAGTTATCGATGCCTCATAAGTCAAGTGGTGTGCAAGTCTAACAGTGAGATCAGTTGCTGTGTTTCTCCAACTACGTATTTTCTTTGTAACGTATTATAACAAAAGTTAGATTAATCAGATAATCATCTTAAAAGTAAACTGGGTCTTCAACATAATGATAGGATTAGTAGGCTGTGTGATCAGAAGTATAAAAAAAAATTCCCCAAAACTGCTTCAGCTTTTATGCTTTCAGCACAGAAATGCATGGTGCAAAACAGTCTATCGTGCGCTTTAGTGTGTTGTTACTAAATTATTTTTACTTTCTCGTATATACGAAGTATAGCGAAAGTCTTGTAATCGTGCAAAAAAAAACGAGATTTTTTAAAATCTCGACGTTTTACACCTCACTGAGTCGGAAAAACATAGTTTTGCAATCTTGTCCGTATGTCTCTGTGTCTGTGTGTGTCTGTGTAAACACGATAACTCGAATACCATTACAGCTAGGTTGATGAAATTACATATATAAGTATAATATCAAAATCGTCGATCCGTATCAGCTTTTGAGCAATTTCCGATAACCGGAAGGTGAACTTTTTCTACTTTGAATTTTTCAAAAGCCTATAACTTGAGAACTATTTCAGATAGATAAATGAAATTTCACATGTAAGTAAAAGACCTAATTCTCTGCCTTCCATCAAATTTTGAGTAATTTCTGTTGATCGAAAGTAGTAATTTTAGCTATTTCCGATTTCTCAAAAAAAAAAAACGCATTTGAATTTATAAAGTACTAATAGGCACATTTTATTATGGTGTGCAATCCTTTTTCCTATGAGATTTTATTCTATTTTAAAAAGTTTAAGTATTAATAAAGGATTAAAAATCATGTCTATATCCCGAGTTTCCATCCCCTGTTGTTTCATATAAGAATATTCGAGAAAGTTTAGGGGAGATCACTCCCGGTTTATTTTGTCATACTGTTAATTTTTTAAAAAGACAAATTGTACTCGTCGAATTTCCTCCACAGTATCATAAAAAGTAAGAATATGCCCTTATCCCCTTATCTTTAAACAAATCATGTTATCTATATATAAGTAGACTATCCATGCCATGTCATTGTTTCATGTTGTACCCAGACGATAAGCTTTTTGCATAATTCAAGGAATATAAGTAGAATTTAAAAAATCTTCAAATGCTTGCAATTTTCATAGTCTCCCTTGAAATTGTTTTACTAAAATGTTAATTGAACTAATATTGATAGTTAAACTAAATATAATACATAAGTCTTTTTTTTAAATGGCGAAAAAACCCAACTATGTTTCACATTTTATAACAACAAAAAAATTAACGCAAATAACTGGCTCAATATTTTATTATGTCCAAAGATACAGATATATTATGTCGTATAAAAGACCAGAATGAGCAATAGTAAAAATAAATGAAACAAATAAAAATCTGGTCGCCAATAAAACAAAAGTTGGATTAGTTTGGTCCAACATGACCTAGAGTCAAATTCCTGCACAAGTAGACAATTTTAATACAAACAGCAAGACGAGTGTGAACAAAGGGTCAATCTGTCTATGTTAAGAAAAAAATCAGGAATGAGATCCAGTGATCAAAGTTATGGAATTTCTAGCAACAGTATTTGAATATTACCCTGATAAAGTGAGAGTCTTGCACAAAACTCTTGGTTAAAACAAACTCAGTGAGACCATGAGTCACTGGGGTAAATGAGGACAGGGTTTCTTTCAGGCATAGTCTACCAGCATTTAGTCCACCCCACCACAAAAAAAAATCATGCCAGATGCCCTCTCCCCTCCTCAGAGAAAAAAGTCTGAAAGAAACACTGAATGAGTACATCAAGAATTGTTAAACTATCAGTAGATTCATGGATTTCAGGAAATTGGGTGATACACTTGGTCCATGCATTAGCAGAGGTTTGCAAGTTCACATAGAAGAGCTTATATAACCATAGAGCACTTTAAAAATGTAAATATGTTTCAATGAGCTGTAATAAATTAGTAAAAATTCAGTGTGTATCAGCACAACATATTGCTTTAAGTCAACTGACAAAACTTATTTAAAAACAACATAGCTTGACTGGGTTAAAAAGTCTACATTTCTTTATGATTTGATGGTAAATCTAAAACAATTCTTACTGTCAGGTTTAAATAAAAAAAGTTACAAAATAATATTTTACTTCTCAATGGAAATTTGTAACTTCAAAAATATTTATTTCAACATCACAATGTTGTTAGTTATTTGTATATTTAATCATCTGAATATAACCATTTTAGTATTACTGAAGTATTAAGAGTGATTAGAAATCTATAGCCTACTTTTTTTTATTACTACTCTAAGCATAAGAGGAATGTCATGTATTCAATGTAAAAAATGTAAAGTTGTCTGGAATGTCAAAGGCAAGATATTCAACATGATGACAATATATGAAAACTAATGTAACTATAAAATAAGCAATTAAGTGAATTTTTGTTTCCATTTAACAACTTTAGTGTTTGTAATTAAATAATTATATAGTATGCATAATCAAGCTGTTAGATAAATTTAAGATGACCTGATTGCTTTAGTATTTAAATAATTATAATAGGATCAGATCTGTACAAAGGCCATTCTAATTTAGTGCAACTTGGTTTATGCTCTCTATACAAAAGTTTATATTTTGATACAAGTTTGTTTAATGTAAGACTAAATACTATTATAAATATACAACATTTATGGAATTTATGGAACTATATTGCTCTACATAAACAAAAAAATTGTATTATCATTTTTGAACATCTATCAATTTAAAAAAGCTACTATTAAAAAACAAAACTGAAAAAAAAAATGAATGAACTTAAAAAATGAGTTTATTAAGAAAATAATTTGATTACGCCCAATCTAGTGTACTCTTTGAACTGTTTGTTTAAAACACAGTTAGATTTTAAACAATTAGCTTCTTCTGATAAAAAATTGTTTTTTTTTTACAATAAATGCCAGAAGAAAAACTGACCATGGGTCTGAAAAACAAAGCTTAAAAAATATATCTTACTACTAAAGATCATGACAACAAGAAAACTTGGGAATAATGCTTCTGAAGTCTTATTTACAAAAGCTATTGTTTATTTACAACATCAAATACTTGTATTCATCATTACAAATGTGTGTATAAACAATGAAATCTTGACCACAACTTATACAGTAGTTAATATCTAGGTTAAAATATTTACAAACAGAAATGTTTAGTAGTGTCCGTTTTACCTGCAGCTTTAACATAAAAAAAAATTAAAATATACTGAAACAATGTACTGTAACATTAGGAAACAAAACAAGTAATTTATTGAGAATTTGTTTAGCTTGTTTGTAATGTGTTACTTCTGTTAATTCAGTTTCTGTTTGCAAAACATGACTTCAGACAGATGAACCATAGAGTTTATTATAATTGTTTTGCCTCCTCTAATCACAGACAGAACATGGATTTACAGATAAAAATTCTAAAAAGTAAAACTAAGTGAATTTTGGAATGTCAGAGACAAAAATATGGAACAAAATGATTTTAAAATTTATGTTGAGGTATTAGATGAAAGATTAACTACATATTGTACAGTTCATATTGTTATTGTTTAATAAATTAAAATTAACTGGTCAATGCTTACCTTAGTCTATTTGTTAGTTTAAAATATTCACAGCTTACAAAACTAAATAATCTATTACTCCAACTCTATCAAGTCGTTCGTATTTCAAAATTAAATAGATCAAAATGATTGTGATTTAAATTTAAGTTTTAACATGAACCAATTAAATGCTTTTAAAAAGTTTTATGGTTTCTAGTTGTTTTTTAAATCAAGTATGAATTCTGGAATATTCTAAAACATCAAGTGAAGTAATTGATAAACAGCTATAAGGCACTAGTTCAATAAACATATCAATAACAAGTCCAAGTGATATAATTTGTATAAATATCTGAAGCATTTTTAAAAATCTTATATACAGAAATTTTACACTTGAAATAAAAATGTATAAAATGTGCTGCTCATTTGTTGATTAAAATTGTACAGAAAATGTGTCACAGAGTCTGCATAAGATGTATTTTAAATTTGCTAGCAACAAGATCACAATAAAACAACGGTAGCCACCTTAAATGACTTAGCTTAAAGCCTAAGAGTCAAAAAAAATTTTTAACCCAATTTCTTTGTTGTAATTCAATGTAATATTTTATAGTTAGGTACAGGTCTTTTTTTTTCTAGGTCAATGTAATAATGGCCATCAATTTAAATCTTGGGATTTCAATGTAGAAAAGGAGACAATTTGAAGTTCAATATATTGCAATGCAAACACATTTTAAAATTTCTATCAGCTACTTTACAAACTATCTGGAATTTTCATCTTGACATGAGACAATAGATTTGTCTACCTAAACAAACAATGATATTGTTTACAGATTAACACCTGTCAATATAAACACTGCAGCATATTTTAAAACAAGTGTTTGAAAAACAATGTACACAATATACGCACAACTCATTGACCTGTCTATTTTACAGTCTTAAACACCTCCATGTATCTTAGAAACAATACAGAAGGTTTATTTTTATATGGTTACATCTAAATAAGCAGGGCATTCATCTTTCAAGAAATATTAAGATACATAATCATCATCCTATTTAAGCTTAAAAAAATTCTTTTACTTAAAGCATAATTTGAAAACTGCATAGACAAAATTCCAGGTAAATTAGGATGTTTGTACACATGTGAACTCTAAACCTGCTGCTGCCAACAAGAAGAAAACTAAATTTTAAGAAACAAACTCCAGATGGCATAGTTAAAGTACACTGCTTAAATGTTATATAAAACTTTCAGCAATTTTACCTGTTCTATTGTGTTGATCTGAATAATTATCATGCGATGCCATGGATTTTTCAGCTATATTTAACAAGTCTTTTGGGGATAAAACAGTTGGTGACTGCAGCCCGTTGCTGTGAACTGTTCTCTTTGGTTTGACAGGTGGATTACCTCCATTCTGCTGTTGGCGCATCTTGGCGACAAACTCCTTGTGTTTTTGCAAAGCATCTTGATTATCATGACTAAATGCAGGATTTTCTAGCCCTACATGAGGGTCAACATAGTTCTTTAGTGGGGCCAAGTCATGCTTAGATCTGGTCATGTAGCTTTGGTCATTATAGTCATACGAATCTTCTCTAGAGCGTTGACCGTCAGTGTCAGGACTGTAGCCGCTGTCAGCATTTGTAGAGCGAGATGACCTGTCGCTGTCTTGTTTCTTAAGTGGTACTTCATACATATGGTCATCACCATTAATACCTGGCCGTGATGGCCGATCATAGTGGGAGTTGACCAGTTTCCCAGAGGCAACGTTCTGATATCTATCTGGTGCTTTAATTTCCACGTTAGCATTGATATGTCCATATTTGTCAGTAACAGCTGGCTGTGTAGGTTTCTGGGGTTGGTTTCTCCTTGGTGGAGCACTTTGTTTATTCTCTCTTGGTCTTTGCCAGTCAACCGAATGCTCGTCTTCAACCCCAGAATCATAGTATCTATCAACCTTATGTGCAGCATTTGCATACCCATAAGCCATATCATGCTGATCATTTCTTGGATTGTAATATCCATCAGAATAGTCATAATCATCCAAATGTTCAGGGTGAACATTACTGTCATACCCGACAGCTCCTTTCAGCTCCAAGTCATCCGCATGCTGATCAGCTGACTGACTGTCGTAGTGGGCCGAGCTTGGCCCCGCCTCTCTATTGGGAGGGTTTCGTTGACGTTTTTTCTTTCTAAAACTCTCATACAGTCGACCAGCCTGAGCGTAGCTGTAGTTATGCTCAGGGACAGCTTCACCTATATCAGTCAGGGGCGAGACTCCGTTGATGGTCCACTGTGGGAGTAGGGCCCGGATTTCATCTGGTGATTAAAGTAAAATAATAAATTTTGTTTTTATCTTTGGAACTCTAAAAATTTAGTGTTGTTAAAAATACTTTATTTCAAGTCTCCGAAAATAAAGTATTTAAAAAGCTTCAGAAAAGTGAATAAAAGAAAGGCATGATTGGACCTTCAAATATAAAATATATTTGGAAACCAGCTGTACACTTTTCATTTTTTTTCAGTTCTTGACAGCCAACTTCATTAAAATATATACTATCAGCACATAATTTGCTGGAGGGGGATACCTTCCAACACTAAAATTAAGAACGAAGAAGAAGCACATAATGTCAAGTCATAAGAAACTTCCAAGTTTGGACCCTGTGACTAAAACACATTACCAATAATCATATTATTTCAACTTGCTGACAACTAATTCCCCTGACAATACATGTCAAATACATACCTTCAGTTACAGGAGCAAGGTGCGGCTTGGGGAATTTTTGACCATTATATTGACTCCACTCCATCTCATGCATGCCTATATCTTCAAACTTGCACAAGAACTCTAGGTTCTGAATAAACAAAAGTACGTTTGTATTTAAAAGGAAGTTATAATTTTAAAATATAAGATCAAATGAATACTATGTTTAATAAGTTCAATCACAAACTAGTTTAAATTATCAAAACTATAATATAATTTCAATTAATATTAAATCAAAGCATAGCTTCTACTTACAGGCAATTCAAACATCCCCATATTCTTTTTGAATGTAGCAGCATAACCATGGTAACGGATAACTAAATCACAGTGGTCCCATTCAGCATAGCGGAAATGTAACAAACAGTCATCAAGTCCACTAGAAGACTCTAGTGCCTCATTCATTTCCTTCTGACGGAGGTGCTCTCTATAAACTCTCTGAATCAAGGCACCAAACTGAAACTAAGTACAACATTTCCCTTTATATAAATCATTCTGTGGACATTTCAAGGAACAAATTTCCACTTTATATGAAACATAATGACAAGATTTCACTTCAATACAAAAGTCTTGTAAAGGACAAGGTACTGACCCTAATCTAAAACAAAAGTCTTGTAAAGGAAATGATACTGACCCTAATCTCCACAGATTGTCCACGGTCTATTGCTCCCTTGGCCAGATCTAGCCCCATTTGTAGCCTGCTAAGAACTTTGGGATGTGTTTGGTTCACCATGACAACCCATGGCTCTGTGTACAGTAAAACATTGGAATTTTAATAAATTAAACACAGACTAGATAGAATTTAACAAAAAGATATACAAACACAATGAGGACAATGGTGAAGAGTATTATCTCCAGTATAAGAATTTAAGAATATTGTAAAAATTTTCTACCATCATTGTAACAAGCTCCACAGTTGTGCCCTAGCCCTCTGCCAAAGTGTAGAACAGGCTGTAAAATCAGAGGCCGGCGCAAAATTTCATGTCGAAAATCATCTATTTCTTTTTTCCTTTCCATGCGGTATGTCCTAAAAAATTTTAAATAATTATTAACAGAAGATATTGTAAGCAAAAAACATACTCCACTTCGCAAAGACTTAAATGTAAGAAAATGATAACCAGAATGTAAATGATATTCAACACTAAAATTACCTTCTGTGTGGGACAACATTCACAAGCCTATCAATAGATTCTACACCTGAACCATCCGGCAGGGTTCGAACTAGTCTATATAATACATTGTTGTTTTGACCAACCGATTCACGGCTAGCGATGATCAAGGCTACAGGAAAGTCTTCCATTTTTGCAACCTAGACACAAAGAGAAGTATTTATGTATTTATATGCAGATATTATTTGTTGAATTACAAACTTCTTGCATTTATCAAATAATTTAAAAGAATGGCAACATATGAAATCAAATGATATGTAAAAATCAAATTTAAGTAATAGGCAGCCTGATTGCAGTCTGAACAGGCCTACTAACAGTTGTTAATATTAAGACAAGTGTAAGGCCTACACATCAATTGTTCTCATTGATGAATTTAGCCTTACTCCTCTGTTGTAGAGGGGTATTGAGGACACTAATCCGACATAGCCCGGCATAAATAGGTAGATTCGTTATCTTTCATTCATTAAGAAAAATTAAGAACCGAAAAATGCATTAAAATAAATAGGTTTAATAGGCCAGGTAATAAACACTAAGCTACATTTTTTGTGTGTTATCTTTTGACAGTGATAGACCTACACTTTTTTCTTCTTGCATTTATCAAATAATTTAAAAGAATGGCAGATCTAAATGTTTTTGTGATTGTGTGTGTGTGGGTGCCAAACCTTAACGTCGGGCCTAACAGAAAAGTAAAAGTTTGAAAGTAAATTAATAATAATAACAACGTACACACGTTAGGCCCTATTTACCTGGATTTATAATGTTATCAGTGGTAATTTAAAATTTTGAACTAACTGTGTGTTACGTACGGTTTGTTAGAAATTTAAACCGACTTGAATTGACATGGTCACGACAAGAAAACTAACGTCTTCAAAACCAGGAAATGGACACATTCTTGTAGTCATACGCCATCTTAGTACAGGTGACAAGGGACAAGAGAAAAGTAGGTCATGTCAGGTGTCATTCTTATCCGGTGTTCAGGTAAATTATACGGCATTTTCAATTATCACTGAGAAAAAAATAAGTTTCTGAATAAATGCTAAAAATTGAATAAAAAGTACACATTATAAACAAAAATTTTTAAACGCACTAGAGCAATTGTGCTAATATCGTGGCGTTTTTTCATCTTTAGTTGGCAGCCATTAATTGATCGACATTCATGCCAAACTTTTCCAACATTCGTTGGCACCGGGCCGCTTTCAAACACAAATTGTCGGAAAATTGATTGGGGGTGTGTGCTGTAAAATTATCCAGCCCTCTGTGATTATTACATCACAAGGTCTAATTATATCTTACTTTAGCTCTCTGTAGCTCGTAGAATACAATGGCCCTGGATCTGCCACGGCTAGCTCCCATCCCTCCCACATCTTTTTTACACCCCCCCCCCCAAATAAAATAAGTTGCACTCTAGTGTAGGCCTACCGCCCCACTCCCTCAAAATGCGATTTTTATTTGGTTAAAACAGCGATTTTTTTCAAATTTTTTTTTGACCTGTCGGTCAAAACTGGGTGTCTTATATTGGTTATTACAGTACACATCAAGTCTTTGAAAGATACGAAATAACGGCGAAAAAAAAAGAATAGTGCAGTGACGTTTTTTTTTTACGGATGACCACTGTTCAAACTTTATCTACCACTATAGTGTATAGTCTGCTTTAAAGCAAAACACCATTTGTGACATTGATGTTTTTCATTATTATCTTGTTATATACGAGGATGGACGGTATTACACATAGATCTATTTAGCAAGAACCCTAATAGGCTACACCTGATGCAACACGCGGTTAAAACTTTTCTTCTCCTTATAGGCTTACGTTTTGCGAAAGGGGTCGTCCATAAAGACGTCATGCATTTTAAACGATTTTACCCTTCCCTCCACAACATAAAAAAGTCCCCTCCCCAGGTTCTTCACAGTGTTCCACTTCACTCCGCAGTCTCCAAATAAAAATAAATGTATGTTTGTCTGACTCTGTGTCTTGTGTACATTACAAAACCTATCCACGATCGCCATGATACTCGGGAGGTTGTAGAGTAAGCTAACTGAGACATGGTTGGTATAAACCAGTGGCGTAGCTAGGATTTTTGGGCCCCTATGCAAAAAGTGGCGTAGCGACCCTTCCCGGCGACCGGGAACAAACTTTCGATTTGCACCCCCCCCCCTCAGACTTTCGATTTGCACCCCCCCCCCCCTCAAACTTTCGATTCCCCCCCCCCTCAGACTTTCGATTTGCACCCCTCCCCCTCAAACTTTCGAAATAGGGCCCCTATTTGCCTTGGGCCCCTATGCCTTGCTTAGGCTAGCTTTACGGTAGCTACGCCACAGGTATAAACGAAACAATTCTACACTCTACACGTTCAGCTGAAAATTTATAAAGTAATAGTGGTCGGTCGGATTTGTATTCTGCAATGCAAATTATTGTAAATCTAAAAACATCGATATGGTTTTTGGTCGCGCAGTCGTACTAGCACAGCAGCCTCGATTTGAATGGCTTTTTAGACGAAACATCGCTGCTGCCTTAAGGGGTTATGCATATGCCTAAATTTATGAAGTGGAAAATGTTGTAAACGGCGAACGGATTCTAATAAGAGAAACAACATGACTTAAAGTGTTATCAAGGCATGTAACACTAGAATAAGCCCAAAACAGGCGTATACATTTGTGATGCTTGTTTTAGAAATAAAGTATAAGAACAATATTAATTAATACAACCATTTTTCTTTACTCAAAAAAGTTTCTATAGCTAGTAAGTCGTATGTATGATTATTTTCTCTTCATATTTGCTCTTGTTCATTCTTTGGCGATATACCTTCAGTGGCCAGGAATATGTGTTGGGGAGAGATTCAATTTTTCACACACACACACACACACGCACGCACACACACACACACGCACACTCACTCACTCACTCACACACAAACATACGCATACACACATGTATTTGTTTATATGTAATGTTATATATATATATATATATATATATATATATATATATATATATATATATATATATATATAAAACATATAGTCCATTTATATATAGACTTACGGGTATTTTGGAAGAGTTTAACTTGCAAATATTATTTAGGCCTAGTAATGGATGTTACCAAAAATATCAAATCTCTATATTTATGTACACATTACGTGTTATTGAATTAGTAATTTTGCAGCATGTTTTTGAGAGGTCTACTAAATTTTTGTGGACGTCCATAATGGGGGGGGGGGAGGTTCGCTTGTGGACTGGGGAGGGGGGTCTAAAATTTCAATTTTTTTGTGTACGTCATAAATGGATGACCCCTAATATTAAATTAAATTACGCATTAAATATAACAAAACTCTTCTATGTATAAAGCTAAGTTATTCATTTTAAAACTAATTTAGATAATTTAGGCAGCGAGAGTGCTGTCCCCTTAAAGCGGAACTGCATATTTCCATAGAGACTAGCCATTTTATGTAATATGTAGAGTTTATCAGTCAAGATCGGCACAGAATAATGTCCAATTCTTGCATCGGACGTTAAAATCTTTTCATTTAGGTCTATTCTATCGGATGCATACATATCTCATGATATACACTTAATCTATACGGTCAACTGCTGAATAAAAATGAGTACGACGGACAGAACACAAAGTCAAAGGTAAATAGTTAATAGGGCCTATAAATTTAAAATTAAGGAAGGTAATCTATCGTTTTGGGTACGTAAAATCGCCCGCGGCTATTAATGTACGAAAACGTTACCTCATTGTCAAGACTTTAATAGAAGTATATTGTCATATGTTTGTGTCAAATAATATAAATAAATAAATAATAGGTAAAATCTTAGTTTAGCGTCGTAAATTCCAACGTAGCTAGTAATGTGCGATGAAGGTAACTAATGAATATTTCTTTCATTTGGCCATATTTATGTCATATTTTACATAATATAACAGATAATTGAATAACAAATCACAATCTAAGACCAAACCAGTCATAAATATCCTGGAATAAACTTTAAACTACCCCGTTCGAGACAACAATGAGTAAACACAAGCAGCGGCCATGTTTCAAAAACAATAATAGACTAGTTTCCCTTGAAAAATTGTCTATTCGCATGTCTTTTGTGTTGATTTTGTGGTTTAATATGCTTGTTTTGTATTGTTTTAATATATGCCTGGGGGTCGTCCATAAATGACGTCACACTCGTAGGGGGAGTGGGGTCCGTAATTTTGTGACGGTGTGTGGTGAGGGGGAGGGGTTCAGATGGTGCGACGTCACACTTTTGCATTATAAAAAAGCAATGTTAGAAAACGAATTTTAGACGTTATTTTGCGTTTTAGATAACTGTTTATAAATTGTAATAGTTTAGACAAGATTTTGGAAAAATATCGATGTTTTAAAAAAAATTACGGACCCCCCCCCCCCTCCCCCTACGAGTGTGACGTCATTTATGGATGACCCCTTATGACTTGTTGTGACATTGACAACAAAAATATGACGGAGGTTGGGGTTTAATTAAGGTAAAGAGAAGTAAAAAGAATGTCATAAGTTACGATAGAATCACTAATTGATGAAAAGAAAAACCTGAAATGAAAATAGTGAACATTCAAACAATAAGAAAAAACTCAAACTATATAGTAATAGTAAGATCAAATAAACATTAGTAAAAAAAAACGTGATTTAAAACATGGATACAAGTTGCATCTCACAATGCTTCTAGAATTAATAAAATTATTTGTTAGGAGATTCAGTTTTTAAAGAGCAGAATTTAAAAAAAAAATGCTTTGTTATACGGACTATACAACAAGACAATCATATTTAAATACATTTTCATACGAATAGAAATGAAAGGGAAGCTACTCTAAATAACATTTTCTTAAGATGGCTGCTGTTTTTAATAGCAAATTTACTATCTCGAACAGGGTTGATAAAAATTAATTTCAGGATATTTAAATTGATTTAACCATAAATGGTGATCTATTATTCAATTATTTATAATATTTTATCAAAATATACGAAAATATACTCATATTTAATGACATATTCATTATTGCACTCTCTCCTACATTACTAGTTTTGGCCGAATTTACGACGCTAAACTAAGATTTTACCATAATAAACCTAAATCAATGGCTAAATATATCGATATAGGCCAGAAATTAACTTTAAACAGCAGTGTCTGAGAGCAAGATTTGCTATATATTAACTATATAAGTAGCAGCCATGTGTAAAATAGAGTGGTTTCCCCCTGAATCTGGCGCTATAAGCTTATAAAAATAAAACTTAGACAAGATGGCTGCTATAGCAAATGTGCATGGTTGCATCTGTTGGAAAAATCGCTAGTCTTCATTTATTACTGAAAAGTTTTAATTCAATTGTTTAAAAACAGGTACATAAATGAAACAAGGAAACATTTTTGTATTTTAAAAAACATAAATCCTCCTCGAAATGTGAAATACTTATTAAAATGTAAGGAGTCACCTGTTTTTCACATTACAAGTCGCGGGCGATTTTACGTACCTAAAACGACTAGTAATGTGAAAAACAGGTGACTCCTAAAATTTTAATAATTATTTCACATTTTGAGGAGGATTTATGTTTTAAAAAATACAAAAATGTTTCCTTGTTTCATTTATGTAGAATCTACCTGTTTTTAAACAATTAATTAAAACTTTTCAGTAATAAATGAAGACTTTCGATGTTTCCAACAGATGCAACAATTCTTATTTACTAGATCTATAGCAGGCAACTTCTTTAAGTTTTTTGGAAAACTTATAACGCGAGATTCAGGGGAAGCTACTCTAACTTACAAGTGGCTGCTTTTTATATAGCAAATCCTGCTCGCAAACACTGCTGTTTAAAGTTAATTTCTTGCCTATATTGATTATTGATATATTTAGCCATTGATTTAGGTTTATTATTCATTTATCTATAATATTTGACACAAATATATCACAGTATACTTCTATTAAAGCCTTGACAATGAGATAACTTTTTCATACATTACTAGCCGCTGGCGAATTTACGTACCTAAAACGATAGATTACCTAGATGCTATATAAATATTAACTAGAGAGTACAGGCCTATCCTATAGTTAGCTACTAACTAGATCTAGGCAATACCCCCCTCATTTATAAAAAATCTTGAAAGTAAAAAAGTCCAAGTGACACCACCACTGCAGGTCCTTCTACTGCGAATAGACTACTTCGACTAGTCTAGACTTACAACATGAAAGTATGTGCATATTCTAGATCAGGGGTCTCCAAAATACGGCCCGCGGGCCGGATGCAGCCCGCGAAGTCTTCTCATCCGGCCCGCGGAGATCTTTTTGTCCACGGAAAAAACATTTGTTGATGATGGCTGAGGAACTTTGCCCAGAAAAATCAAAGACATGCCTGGAAGAAACTGGCCCCCGAACTGAAATTTGATAGTCAATGCGGCCCTCGGACTGAAAAGTTTGGAGACCCCTGTTCTAGATGGTAATGAACAAATAAACAAAAATAATCTTTCATAAAAAACTAGCAGGAAAACATGTTTTTAGCCTAAATATTTACTTTTAGATTTTAGAGGGGATTTGAGCAGATTCTAAAATTAATATTTTTGCTATGAATTATAATTTTTTTTTCAGTGGATTAAGTATTTTTCGGTATGTATTAAGTAAATTCAAAGCATTGTGTTTGTTCCTTTTTTTATTTAAAATTTTATGTTTTAAAAATTACTTTTGAAATGTATTAATTCATTGTAAATAAATAAAGTTTCAAAAACTTAAAGAGACAAAATGAATAATGGAAACCAAAGTAATAATAAGCGAGCAAACTTTAAATATAACTTGCCACATTGACACATTTTCACATTTTTCAAAAGCCATAAAAAGTTTCCAAAAGAGTTGCCAAAGGTTTTGAAACAATTCTGGCACCAAATCAGTTTTGTCCTTAAATTTATTATGGAATATGTTAAACATATTATGGAATATGTTAAATTGAAATAATTGGAATACAAATTTAGCATACCCATTAATATTATTTTCATATACTGATTCAAACTTTGGAAAAATCTATTTCGTTGCTGCTATATAACTTATTTTTCTATAAAATGTAATATCTAAGCCTAATTAGTTTAATAAATGTACAAATAATAAATAAAAATAGAGGTCATACTTAAGCCCAAAAGTGCAAGCTTAAATTTTTTTTAAATGTACAGAAAAGAAGAAATTAAAATACATACAACTATAATTGTTTTTCTTTTTTAGGGGTGGGAGGGGGGGGGGGACGACACTGTCAGGTGCCGCAGCGGGGAGCACCAGACCGAGCAACGCCACTCAGTGGATGACTAGATCTGATCTAATATTAGCTAGACTCCAGACTTAAAAATTAAGAGTAGGTTAAGATAATATGTCAAAGACAAGGCAATCACCAGGCCTTCTTAAGTGATGACTAACAAGTAAATTATCTAACGTACTTAATTTTTTATTAATAAGATATACTTAAATCAGTTAGGACTGCCCAGTTAGTGAGTAATAGCTAATTTTAGTAATTACTAATTAGGGGATAGTTATAGAACTATATTTGATCATGTTTAAATCAGCCTAACTTTTAAAAAGTATTTCTACTGAGATCTTTAGTATATGTAGGTATTTCTTCTATACATGTGACACCACTTCATCTTTCAAGCAGCAACCAACATTTTTAAAGAATTTTTTAGCCTATATTTAAGTAACCTAATCATATTATGTTAATAAAAATATAAAATGCAGAATATCTAGTTACTAGTTAGGGACAGGTGAATTTACTTATTTCTTTCCTCAGCCAATTAACTGCTGGGTCATCAGAGCCACTGGGCACAAGCCATAGCTCTGAAATCGCCAAACCTACAATTGAAGCTCTTAGGTATCTTGAGGATATAGGTAATTTTTAAATTCATATTTAATCCTTTTCTTTATAAAAACTAATTAATCCTGTGTTTATGCATAAATATAATTCCAGTCAATGTAGAAGAAAACTAACCTTCTGTTATTTCAAAAAATATTTTCTTATTTATAGTGTAATTTGTATTTTAATTTTCCAGTGCCAGAAGAGGACTTCAAGTATGTGATGTTTGATGACAACCTTGTCACTGTGTCCGACACTGGCAAGGAGCTGGGAGAATTTACTGTCACTGTTGAGCCCACGCGCTACAAGGGACTGGAGTGTTTTCTTATCCACGCCAACAGTCACGGTAGTATAGACGGAGTTCCGTGTGGGACGTCTATAGTTTGTCATGTGTCCAAGTGTTTGGAAACTTTAGAACAGCAGCACCATGAGTATGTAAAGGTAAGGATTTCAAATTTTTTTTTTTTAATTTTTTTTTACTGATAGTGTGACAGGTACAAATTAGTGGAGATTTACACAGTTCACACAAATATTTTATCTCTCCACTTATACATCTTAAGCAATTTTTAATTTCACAATTTTTATCTATATTATTGTTGGCTAAATACTGAGAAACCAATTTTGTTTTTCCAATAGTTGGACAATTGTCCATTAGACAGAAAAACTTTTCTTGTGCGACAGAGTGATAGCTATACTATGAATAGAATCATTGCACAAGGGGAGGTAAGTTAGATATATATTAAAATTTATTTTTCAAAATGCGTGACAAAAATATCATAGTCACATTATTAAGTATACATTTCAATCTCTTACTTCGGTTAAAAATTCACTTGTATTTTTTCTTTATAGGATGTTCAGCGCTCAACAAAATCTATTCCAGTAGAACACATGCGAGGTTTTATATCTGAAGGTTTGTGTTGTATGTTTACATGTCAGTTTTATATCTGAAGGTTTGTGTTGTATGTCAGTTTTATGTGTATAGAATTAAGTCATTTTTTTCTTTATCTAGACAGAAACAAATAATCAACAAGATTAACCACCTTTTATTTTAATTTGTAGGTTCTAACCTGCTCCTACATCGACTGCTCATTGAGAAATCTATGGAATATGATTTACAATTCATTTCTTTTGACTCTGAAACAAACTTGTGTCCTGTAATATATGTGAGTTTTTTTTTCTATTTGTTAATTAAAAAAGTAGGGGTCGGCGTGGTCGAGTCGGTAAAGCTCATGGTTGCTAAACCGAAAACTCTCGAGTTCGAACCCTCGGGCAGATGAGGCTCGCTAGCTGGGGACAGCCACTCTTCTAGGAGAGACAACTCCAAAATTAAACAACTGCTGCCTTGTAGTTTGTTCTTGGTTGGACAAAGGCTATGGAAGCAAATCCAAAAAGAAAAGCAGGCTGAAATCGGAGTGAATGGCCTCAAAACCAGTTGACACGTAACGCTTAATTGTGTTGGAGGCGTGGTCGAGTCGGCAAAAAGCTGATGGTTGATAAATTCGAACGAAGTCTCGAGTTCAAACCTACTGGCAGATAAATCTCGACACTAATATCTTCAACACTAATAATTAAGAACGAAGAAGAAGAAAAAAGAAGAATTAAAAAAGTTATTTTTTTTTGTTACACCAGGTATTTATTTTTACCAAATTTTTTATTGGACAGAAAAGGTTGGATGAAAGAACACAGACAGTGGAAGATGTTGAGCTGAGAGTGTATGGGATAGAGAGAACAATCCACTCTATGGTTGATCTACCCACTACATGGCAGTCCTACTTTATGAAAGATGGGTGAGACTTATAAATTTATTACTTCTTTCAATATTAACTGCAGTTTCAGTAGCTGACTCTTTCTTATAAATCTGTTACTTTTTTCAATATTAGCAACTATTATTTCAGTAACTTCCTATATGAACTGACACAGTATCAGAAAGATTTTGTTGAAGATAATTTTATTCTACTTTGTTTTACCCTTACTGTCTGGGTAATAAAAACATTTTTACCCACCATATTTACATGCTAAATGACAACACATTTTTCAATCATACATTTTTTAAAAATAATTGTTTTAAAATATATAACTTCATTAAGAAAATATATGAGATAATAGTCTTAGGTTTTTTATTCTTGTGTCAAATTAGTTTAATCAATTACAATATACAATAGATAAAAATAATGCCAAATCTAGAACAAATTTAAACGAAACCTCAACATTTTAATTGTTATTTAAATAAAAGCATGTTAAAAATATTTTTAAAAAGTATACCATATCACTGGCAGAACTCTCTTTTCCAATATCACTAATTGATTTACATTTAACTCCAAACCCAATAATTGGCATTTAGCCTATTTAGTTTTGAATTCACTAACTATATTGCCCATGATTCCTAAAAGGTTTCAGAACTAGAAGCAAGCTGTGAATGTGATAAAACATAAGCCTGTTGTACATAGATTTAAAATTAATTGATTTAATCTGTTTTACCATTTCCTCCCTTTAGCCATCTAACAAATCGGGTT
This sequence comes from Physella acuta, assembly GCF_028476545.2. Taxonomy (NCBI): domain Eukaryota; kingdom Metazoa; phylum Mollusca; class Gastropoda; family Physidae; genus Physella; species Physella acuta. The sequence continues at coordinate 283,341 of NW_026732081.1, read as the reverse complement.
CAAATAGGATCACCAGTAACAATGAAATTAGCTAAAGTCCCGTTAAGAATTGAAAGAGGTTAGTAAAGGCAATTAGCATATTTCTTTATCTAAACAAATGACTGAGTTAAGCTACTGAAATATCTAACTAAATAAAACATTGATTTAATTGTTTTAACAAATTGTTTGTGTAGATGAAGAAACACCAAAGCCAGTGTTTATTTAATTGTTTTAACAAATTGTTTGTGTAGATGAAGAAACACCAAAGCCAGTGTTTATTTAATTGTTTTAACAAATTGTTTGTGTAGATGAAGAAACACCAAAGCCAGTGTTTGAGAAAAAAGAGCTCAACTGGGAGGAAGACATGCAGCTTCACTCCAGGTTTCTAGACAGGAAGGTAAGTCAGGTGTCTCTGTCTTGTCTTCATGGACATCTCTCTATCTTGTTCATCATGTCACTGTGACATCATCTCCTGTTTTAATTAAAACTCTAATTTTGAAAATACTAATGCTACAGTTTTTAACCATGGTGATTTTTTATTTAATTTTTTTTTGTGAATAGAACTTTTTAACCAACACATATAATTTTTAATGCATACTTGAAAAAAAAACATTTTGCTTCCATGTAATTGTTTATTGCAAACCTTTTTTTTATTGAAAATAAATTTAGCATCAAAACAGTTTGCTTTACAAAGTCAGAAGTTTCTATTAAAGTTTTAAACTGTTGTGATTGTCTTTAATTTTGTCATTGATTCAAATTTCTACTGACCCCAACACTGTTGTGATTGTCTTTAGTTTTGTCATTGATTCAAATTTCTACTGACCCCAACACTGTTGTGATTGTCTTTAGTTTTGTCATTGATTCAAATTTCTACTGACCCCAACACTGTTGTGATTGTCTTTAGTTTTATCATTGATTCAAATTTCTACTGACCCCAACACTGTTGTGATTGTCTTTAGTTTTGTCATTGATTCAAATTTCTACTGACCCCAACACTGTTGTGTCTGACAGGAAGAGCTCAAGGGTGACCACGCCACTTACATGCGCCACCACCCAGAACTTCGGGCGCTACTTGCAGACTTCCTACAGTTCCTGCTCCTACGTAAACCTGATGACATCCTAGCCTTTGCTGCCAATTATTTTGCTGCTTTCTCAACTTCCATGCCTGACCCATCCCCATACCTGGCTTCCAACGCACCTGTACCTTTCCCAGACAGCCACACCAATGCAAAGATTGAAGAGCTGAGAACTCCCATGAGATAAATTTTCCATTTTCATTGTTATCTCCCCTTAACTTAACAGTTTAAAAAAAATTCCAAAATTGTTTGATGGTTTCCCTTGTTGACTGCTAGACAAACATCTTCCTATAAATATGGAACTAGACTTAAGAATGCAGTTTAAGTATTTTATACTATTTGTGATTATATAATAAATATTTAAGAAGCTTATCATAAAAAAAGTTAATTATCTGTTTACAACAAATCAATGCATTGACTAACAGGTGATACAATATGGTACACCAGCATAATAAATTGTAGATGTGTTGTATATGAGTTGTGATGGATGTAGAAACATATACAGCTATCTGTGATGACTTGAAGACAATTGAATGGCTGTTTCTCATCCCATTTTATCTGTATAAAAAATGTATTTATATATGCAACCCTTTATCTTAACCTCTTTTAACCTCATAATATTAAGCACACACATTATAATTTAGGAGCTATTTAATTTATATATTCATTGTAAACTTTTGTTTACTTACTCTTATCAGTATGGTTGTAAATTTGTCTATGCATATTCTATAGTTGGAATATTTGAACATGAATTTCAAACCTTTTGTAATGATATTATTGCATCAAGTACTAATTATGAAAAATGACATTTTAAAAAAGTAAGGCTTACCAGTGGATTGGTAATATTACTGTTTTTACACAGGCAAGAGCTCGTAATTTTATAAAGTAATTCTTAATGTGTCGATCATAATTTTAAAAAGTAATTCTTAATGGGTCAATCATAATTTTAAAAAGTAATTCTTAATGTGTCAATCATAATTTTAAAAGTTGGTCTTTTTGACCAGGATAGTTTTATATTTTATACCAGCTTAATAGAGAGCAGTGATAGTTATGGGCTGTGCCTTTGCCGTCCAGTTAGTGGACTTTAAAAAAAAAACTAGGTTGTGATTGTTGTGAAAGAAAAGTATTTTTCTTATAAATTATTTTAATAGCAGTATTTGAAAAACTGTTCCATGACCTATTTTAGAATTTTTAAATGTTAAATTACTTCCCCTGAATGTTGTTGATTTTTGTTCCCCCCTAACATTATGCAGGCTTATTTGTTAAATACCTAACATTCGATTGGTTGGGGTACAGAAGGGGATGCCACATTGGGTTAAAAGATTAACCTTGACATTGGTAAGGGTAAAGTGTAGGGGAGGGGGTCAACATTAGGTTAAAAGATTAACCTTGACATTGGTAAGGGTAAAGTGGGGTGGTCAACATTAAATTAAAAGATTGACATTGGTTGGGGAATCAATAAGGCAAATTTATTTTCTTAGAGGGGGGAGACCAGTTACTGAAAGAGGCCAAGCTTAAGTTTTAAAAAATTCTGATGGGTTTCAGCGGTGGTGGTGTTGGAGGGGGGGGGGTGTCAGCATACCCTTGTGCCAGCTGTACTAAGTGTAAACTACTAGTCAAGGGAGACCATATTTATTGAACCAAAACAAGGTGACCACTCACCCCCTCCCCACCTCAGCCTAGTTGTAAACTTTACAATGTTACCATGTCCACATCTTGATATTTTGATCCCCCAGCCATACCTAGTTTCTACCATCACTTGTGTACATTTGCTTCACTAAAAATTTGGTTATTCAATGTTTTAAACAATCCTTCAATAAAAACATGAAGCATGTTTGAAAACAAACATTTTAAAAATACATATATTGTTCATTTGTCTTTTATAACTTGCTTTTAGCGCTCTGTATAGTATCTCTGTAAAGTACTTCTGTTCAAGTTTGTTTTCTTGTTTTACTAAAAACCTTCAGTTTGTTCAGTACAAAACACAATTTGGCATCAGCACATAAAACATCTAGGTAAAATATGTAACCAATAGTAACATATCTGGAGATTCTATAGACTTTTTGATGCAACTAGTAATTAAAAACATAAATAACAGAAACATCTAAAAATAAGGTTAAAGTTCTTTTAGAAATTTATTAGCATACAATATAAATTATAACAATCAAAATCATAAATAGATCTATGTAATTGAGTACATCAATGTTTTAAGTTTGATATAAATGATTCTATAAATACAGTATCCTAACTTATAAAAGTTAAATTATTTACAATGGATTTCACTTAAAATTTCCAGAATGATTTCTTCTTCTTCTTGGGTGCTTTCTTTGATTTCCCGGCGTCCGCGTCTTTCGGTGCCTCGGCGTCACTGGCGTAAATATCGCCTGAGATGATCGTCTGCGTCTCTTTCGCGTTCTGGTCGACTTTAGCCAGAGCTGCTTTTTTAGCAAGTTGGGCCAGCTGAAGATAATTTTAGTATTACAGTTTTTTTTTTAATTTATAAATTTTAAAAAAATTGAACGTTATAAGTTGAATACAAGACGTCTACCCTACACAGTTAGAAACAAAAGGCCTATAGTTTACGTGAAGAGGTGGGATTCTATTCGAACTCTACACCGTTAAACGTGTAAGCTCTGACTAGGCTAGTAGTTTCAGAACAAAATTATGCAAGTGTCTTTAGTAACCATGTTTGAATTGAAGATAGACTACGAGTATAAACACAAGATTCGGCTTCTTGTGAGCAGTAAGCTTCGTGTATAACTTGAAACAATTTAGAGGGGAAACTTTATTCACTTGAACGAAAACAACTACATAAGGACATCACCACGAAAGAGCAATAGTGACTTAGCATTCAAACAACTTTAGGGTCTAGTGAGCACAGTCAAAACAAGAAAATTAAGATTGTATGGGTGTGTCACACGAAAATTAAGATTGTATGGGTGTGTCACATGAAAATTAAGATGGTGTGTGTGTGTCACATGAAAACTAAGATGGTGTGGGTGTGTCACACGAACACTAAGATGGTATGGGTGTGTCACACGATCACGGCCTATCCAAAACAATAATACAGTGCGCTATGACAGGAGGGAGAAGACGTCATTGGTTGGAGGACATAGTGTTTGGACAAGGATGCCCGATGCAGGACCACTCAGGGCAGCAGAGGACCGAGACAGATGGCAGAAAATTATTAGAAATCTTTGGTGCCCCAGCGAGGGTGTGGGGAAATTGCGAGACGCGAAAAGCGAAATGGCGAGGCGGGAAAATGCGAGAAGGTAATGCGAGACATACCTGCGGAATTAAGGGTAAATAGCGAGACACTTTTTGCGAAAAAAAAGTTTTTTTTCCATCTTTATTTATTTAAATTATTTTTTTTTTGTTTTTAAATAAACAAGCATTTAGCCATACCCTTTAACACGAGTGTTGTATGTTGTCATTTTTATCTAGATTTTATTATATAGATAGATACTAAGACTTAACTAAGAAGATAGAAAGATCTATATCTAGATCTATCTATTTAAAAATCGTAACATCGTTGCTGTGCTATTGTCATCGCCCGCTCTCGTTTGCGAGAGGAAAATCCCGTCTCAGTCGGAATCTATCTATATACTACTAAAAGTCAAGTTTGTTTACATGTTTGAATATTTATTTGTTTTTTTGTTTGTTTTTTTGTTTGTTTGTTTGTTTGCCTGATCGACTATTGTGATATGTTCGACTCAATCTGGATAGCTGTAAAATAGTGTGTAGGTAGAGAATAATTTTTTAATGCAGACAGACTGTTAATCACACATTTATTTAAAGACGTTAATTAATTTATTGATTTATTCATACGCAGAATAACCCATTTTTTTAAAAAAGATTAAAACGACCACTACACTCGGCGGGACCGTGACGTCACAGGTTTTTGTTTACTCTTTAGTACAATAAAATGGCGGCGTCTATCGAAGAAAATTGTGTTCCCATTCAAAAGTTTAACGCGTTCTAAATCTAATTTTCTGCCGGTTATAACTTTAACAATACGTCAGTTTGCTGTATTTATTACGTTCCAACACTTATATCAATTTTAAACTGTCTTTTTTCATTTAGTTTTACAATAAATTTCTCTAGATCTAAAGATCAGCTGTCGAAGGAAAGTTATGAATCTAGCCTAGATCTAGATCTAGCCTAGATCTAGGTCACTAGACTCAATGTAAATTCTAGATCTAGACTTAATGTAAATTCTACATCTAGAATCTATTTCAGGCCTTAATACATCTAGAATCTATTTCAGGCCTCAATTATTTTATATAAATCTTTGTTTGGCTAATTTAAGATAAAATTTAATTTGAAAGTTACTAGATTCCACTACTAGACTTAGATCTAGATCTATGCGCGGAGACTCAAAAGTATAGTATAAAAATTCATTTGTGACGTCACGAGTAAATAGCTAAGTTGATAGCGTAGTCCGCTCTCATGTAGGTGGCACAGGTTCTAGACCAATATGTCAATGATCTTTTTTTTTCAATTTTTTTTTTATATGTGAATGATAAAGTTGCCTATCTGAACTTGGCAGGATACAGGGCAGGTGAAGTAGAGTTCATCTGTTTCTTTGTCCTAAGCATATGAAAGGATAGTGTGGTCAGAGACATGCTCGGCTGGAATCGTTTTTTAAACGATAAAAACATGTTGTCTGAGACTTGGCGGGACACTGGGCAGGTGAAGTAGAGTTGAGTAGGTCACATGTGACGTCAGTATATGAAGGGATAGTCCGAAATCGGTGTTTTCGGTGTTTTTAAAAGATAAGAAACATATTTTTGAATGTGGGGTCTGTTTTTTGTGACGATAAGTGACACTGCAGTAGCGTAGCGAGGAGGGGGGGGGGGCGGGAAGGGGAGGCGGGGGGGGGGGGGGCGGGGGGGGGGGGAAGGGGAGGTGGAAGGGGGTGGGGCGGGGGGGGGGGACATATGTTGGGGCGCCAAAATGGTTTGGAAAAATAAATTGAAAGGTTGAGGGGGGTTCAAATCGAAAGTTTGAGTGGGGGGGCGGGGGGGTGGGTGCACATCAAAAGTTTGAGGGGGGGGGGGGGGTTGAAAATCGAAATCTTGGGGGGGGGTGCACATCAAAAGTTTGAGGGGGGGGGGGTTGAAAATCGAAATCTTGGGGGGGGGGGGGGGGGTTAAAATCGAAAAGTTTGTCCCCGGGCGCCGGGAAGGCTCGCTATGCCTCTGAGTGACAGACGTGATGTTTTTTGATGGATGACCCCCGAAACCCACAGTTATCCAACGGATGACGGGTATTCTAGTCTATATACTACTAAAACTCAACTTTGTTTACATGTTTGAATATTTATTTGTTTCTTTGTTTGCCTGATCGAGTATTGTGATATGTTCGACTCTATCTGGAAAGCTGTAAAATAGTATGTAGGTAGAGAATATTTTTTTAATGCAGACAGACTGTTAATCACAAATTTATTTAAAGACGTTAATTAATTTATTGATTTATTCATACGCAGAATAACCCATTTTTTTTTAAAATGTTAAAACCTTGACTAAACTTTGTGGGAATAGTGACGTCACAGGTTTTTGTTTACTCTTTAGTACAATAAAATGGCGGCGTCTATTGAAGAAAATTGTGTTCCCATTCAAAAGTTTAACGCGTTCTAAATCTAATTTTCTGTCGGTCATAACTTTAACAATACGTCCGTTTGCTGTATTTATTACGTCCCAACACTTATATCAATTTTAAACTGTCTTTTTTCATTTAGTTTTTCAATAAATTTCTCTAGATCTAAAGATCAGCTGTCGAAGGAAAGTTATTTATAGATCTAGATCTAGAATCTAGGTCAAATCAAATCTAATTTTCTGTCGGTCATAACTTTAACAATACGTCCGTTTGCTGTATTTATTACGTTCCAACACTTATATCAATTTTCAACTGTCTTTTTCATTTAGTTTTACGATAAATTTCTCTAGATCTACAATCTGTCCAAGAAAGTTATTTATTTATTTATAGATCTAGATCTAGAATCTAGGTCAAATCAAATATTTATTGATTATAGGCCTAAATACAATCCAAAAAAAAAGAGACTTAAGCAAACCAGTCGTAGATCTAGAATATAGATAATTCTATTCTATCTAGATTTAGATAATAGTGATTTTCTATATACTAAACTATTTTAGACCTTTATTATTTTATATAAATCTTTGTTTGGAATATGGTAATTTTGAAATGCTCGCTCCGGGCCCATCAGCGTAGCTAATGATTAGATCTAGATCTAGATTCTAGATCTAGCAAGAAAAACTAAACTTAAGACTTAAGCAAACGAGTCGTAGAATCTAGATCTAGATCTAGATAATTCTATCTAGATCTAGATAATTTCAGACCTTCTTTATTTTATATAAATCTTTGTTTGTATAGCTATGAAATATGCTAATTAGGAAATGCTCGCTCCATGGCCTCTATTTGCATAATTTAAGATTTATACGCGGCTTCTATACTGCTAATTTTGCAAAATTATGAACGTAAACTCTAGATATAGCTCAGTCGTAGATCTAGAATATAGATAATTCTATCTAGATTTAGATAATAATAAGTTTCTATGGAATTGGCTAATTTAAGATAAAATTTAATTTGAAAGTTAGTACTACTAGACTTAGATCTAGATCTAGAATCTATGCGCTTAAATCAAGTTGCATAAGTATAGTATAAAAATTCACTTGTGACGTCACGTGTAAATAGCTAAGTTGGTAGCGTAGCCCGCTCTCATGTGGGTGGCACAGGTTCTAGACCAATATGTCAATGATATTTTTTTTTTTTTTTTTAGATGTGAATGATAAAGTTGCCTATCTGAACTTGGAAGGATACAAGGCAGGTGAAGTAGAGTTCATCTGTTTCTTTGTCCTAAGCATATGAAAGGATAGTGTGGTCAGAGACATGCTCGGCTGGAATCGTTTTTTAAACGATAAAAACATGTTGTCTGAGACTTGGCGGGACACTGGGCAGGTGAAGTAGAGTTGAGTAGGTCACATGTGACGTCAGTATATGAAGGGATAGTCCGAAATCGGTGTTTTCGGTGTTTTTAAAAGATAAGAAACATATTTTTGAATGTGGGATCTGTTTTTTGTGACGATAAGTGACACTGCAGTAGCGTAGCGAGGAGGGGGGGGGGGGCGGGAGGGGGAGGCGGGGGGGGGGGGGGGGGGGGGGGGGGAAGGGGGGCGCGTGGGGGGACATATGTTGGGGCGCCAAAATGGTTTGGAAAAATAAATTGAAAGGTTGAGGGGGGTGCAAATCGAAAGTTTGAATGGGGGGGGGGGGGGGGTGCACATAAAAAGTTTGAGGGGGGGGGGGGGGTGCAAATTGAAATCTTGCGGGGGGGGGGGGGGTTCAAATCGAAAAGTTTGTCCCCGGGCGCCGGGAAGGATCGCTATGCCTCTGAGTGACAGACGTGATGTTTTTTGATGGATGACCCCCGAAACCCACAGTTATCCAACGGATGACGGGTAGTCTAGTTAATTTTAAAAATCTAGCCCGCTCATGTTTATACAAACGTGAGCTGTGTCATTGTGAATTGGTTTAATCTTGTCAGCAGGAGAGATATTCTGCAACATGTATTTACCAGAGGCGTAGCGACCCTTCCCGGCGCCCGGGGACATACTTTCCATTTGGCGCCCCCTTGGGAGCAAATTTTCGATTTGCACCCCCCCTCGAACTTTCGATTTCCACCCCCCCCCCCCTCGAGCTTTTCATTTGCACCCCCCCTCAAACTTTCAATTTGGCGCCCCCCCCCTAAGGTCGGCGTCCGGGGACATATGTCGCCCCCCCCCCCCCCCCCCCCCCCTCGCTACGCTACTGGTATTTACGGATTTTTGTACTTGCAAAAAGTGTAAAAGTGTAGACAATTCTAAAAAGTGCAATTTTTTTTTTAATTAAGTAATTTTAATTACAAAAAAAATTTACAAACAAAATCTTCTGAAACAGTCCTAGCACTACTCAAACACACGTCGTCAGACCATCTTTCACACATAGTACATCCAACCCCACTCACATTTATACTGTGCTAACACAGAACACGAATATGAACAGAATGAAAAAAAAAATGTGCGTTTGTAGATAAACTGAATAAAGTCCGCTATCGACAAAACTACCATTTAATAAAAGGGGTCATCCATAAATGACGTCACGCTTTTTTGACGATTTTTACCCCCCCCCCCCCCCCCCACTAAAATAACGTCACACCTCAGCCTACAACCCCCTTCAAAATTGCAGTTGAATTTTTTTTAAAACATCGATATTTTCCCAAAATCTTGTCTTATTTCTGTCCAAATAGAGTATTTTAATCAATTCCTATTACAATTTATTAAAACAGTTTTCTAAACCGCGAAATATCGTCTAAAATTCTTTTTATAACATTGCTTTTTTATAGTGTGACGTCACAATATCTAGCCCCCCCCCCCACCCCCCACCCTCCTCATCATAACACATTTCTATGCCACAATACAAAATATGTTTGCGGCGGCAGCGGATTCGGGCTCGGTGATCTTCAAAGACGGTAAATCAGGCGGTCTCGGCGTTCCACACAAAAGACAGAAGTTCATCTATCGTCGGCGGTATTTCCGTCGGTTTCGAACAAAGTGGTATTCTAAGTCGACACAAAAGGTGGGGGGAGTTGACAAATCATCAGTATGTCTAGCGACGGAAAAAATCGGAAGTTTTAACAATGTAAACGAAACGTCTTTGAAGTCTGGACCAAATACCACTGAAAATCGGGTGCGGTAAATTTTTCGCAGAAATCTTCGCATTTCAACACCACCCAGCTTAAGTATCGGCTTATGGTAAAATGCGAGACAAAAAAGTCACGTGACCGACCGTTTTCGCGCCCTTCTCGCATTTTCCCCGCCTCGCCATTTCGCTTTTCGCGTCTCGCCATTTCGCTTTTCGCGTCTCGCAATTTCCCCACACCCCCCCCCCCCAGCGACCCCAATAATGGTTAAGGGAAAATCGATTGATATATAGAAACAAACGTCAACTGACCTTAAACTCGTGATCTTTACGCTTCATTTGTCTTCGCCGTCTAAAGGCCTGTAAGTCAGCAATACATAAAATTAATAGTGGAGTTGGAATTTCTATATGTGGCTAGATATCCGTTTATATGTGGCTAGATATGTGTTTAAATGTGGCTAGATATGTGCAGCAACACATATAATTATTAGTAGTTATATTATCTATATGTAGCAGGATATTATGTATGTGGGGATCAAAGCTCTTCTTTATAATTTTTATATTGTTACAATATTTATAGTCGTTAGCATATTTGTATGTGTAGTTACAACAATATTAGAGATATTAACATAAACTATGGATATAACAAAATGTCATATTTTGTATATTTCAATATAATGCAGATAAGCATGTTTGAATGATCATATATTAAAATTTAAATTCGTCGTTTCATCAATAGTAACGTGTAATGCCTATAAACTATCACAGCAGGAAGTGGTTGCTAAGGTGCATAGACTTCAGCATTTTTGAATGGTAGGTAATTTTCTTCCTGCTATCATTACAGCTTCTCTAATGAAATGCACATGTTTAACATCTCATCTAGTTCTAACGTCCGTTTAACATCTCATCTACTAATGTAGTCAACTAAAACTGAGCCGAAGCTATCCCCCCCCCCCCCAAACTAACCGTCAGCTGGATGTAGATGATGAAGATGGCGTGGAACAAGACGATGAGAATGACGAGGATCGTCTGAGCTATCTCGTCGTATGCCATGATCTTTGCCTTCTCTCTGAACCTGGACAGGTGGGTCATCATGGCGTTGACGAAAGCTTGGAATGCCAGGTAAATCAAGGTAAACACTACGTAGATATCCTGTAGGTAAACAAAACTATCTTACCATCTCTGATTAAGAAAAGATTATAATTTTCGCTATATAGATGATTGATTTGTTTCTTATTGAAAATGAATAAATACTACAGAACGGGGATGATTAGCGTTAGTGTAGTATACGGTATTTTATTTCAGTGATGTGTACAACGTTAACTTGTGTGATATGTTTTATTTACTAATGGAGGTCTAATTTTTAATAAAGGTTTACAACTTCAAATAGAGATTTTTAATTTTGAATGGGGATGTTTAAATTAAAAATGTGAATCTTTAATTTAAATAGGGTTGTTTGACTTTTAATGAGGAGGTTGAATTGAAATGAGGTAAACTGTAACGTGTGTGAGAGAGAGAGAGAGAGAGAATAGAGAGATACTCACCAGGTATGTCAAATAGGAAATAGTAGGCAGCGTTGCCTTGACAACCAGTTTAAACGCTACAGCCGTCAAAAACAGCATCAAGATTAGGGATAATCTATCGCTTCCGGCAGGGTCCATGGTCAGAACTGTCAGACTGAGACCTAGTATCAGGAGCTGGAGAGAAGTCAGTTATACAAAGTATGAAACATGTTTAAAACATTTACAGCGTATTTTACTAAAGATATAAGGACGATTTTTCTAGTTTGTAAAAGTATATATGCCTTAAATAAAGAAAGTGGCGCCACAAAGCGGGGTAATGGACCCCACAGGGTGACACCATCTAAGAGGTAGTCAAAGAAAGGATAGTCGTCATCCTAGGGTAGGGGAGGATGGAGGGATGTGACACCTGTTATATTTGTAATCAACGAGTTAATTTGTAATGTTGCGAAATTTAAATGAAAATGAATCACTAACGACTATGATTGCAAAATTCCAAAAGTAGAATCCTAGTCTTCTTCTGACATGCGCAGAGGCTAGTAAAACCGGATGTTTGGTGTTGTCCATGTGTTCCAGCGTCGTAAAGTCACGTGTCATCTCAACGTGGTGGTAAGCTCTCCATTCTTGGCTGTCCTGGAGGAAAGACATGTTTGTTAGAGCGAAGTTTTGATGGAACAAAAGCACAATTTTCGTTTGGAAGAAAAAGATCTTTGTAAGAACGGATTGTTGCTAGAATAAACAGATGTTTGCTGAAATAAACAGATCTCTGCTGCAATAAACAGGTATTTGATGAAGAAAACATGTCTTTTCTGGAATAAAGAAATATTTTCTGACGTAAATAGATCATTGCTAAATAAACAAATCTTGGTTGAAACAATTGGTTCATTGAACATTCAATAAGTTCGTAAAAAAAATGACATCCTAGAGAAGCTGATATGAAAGCTGATATCCAACAAGTACAAGACACTGACATCCAACAGAAGCTGATATTTAACAAGACACTGACATCCAACAGAAGCTGATATTTAACAAGACACTGACATCCAACAGAAGCTGATATTTAACAATACACTGACATCCTACAGAAGCTGATATTTAACAAGACACTGACATCATACAGAAGCTGATACTCAACAAGACACTGACATCCTACAGAAGCTGATATTCAACAAGACACTGACCTTTAAAGCTCGAACACTGACGTGGCTTGGATGAAAAAAATCTCCAACTAGTTCAATTTCATCCAAGGGGAGATCACTCGATAGTACGATGCTCAGCTCCTGCAAGATAACAATAAAAATTGAGGTTCAAACCAGCACATTTTACATTAGGAAGCACGCCTCTATCGGGAGGCACCGACTAGTGCAAGCGGAGATGCTAAAAGTAAACAGAAACATACAATAACATAATCAGCCTACATATATATGTACATTTTCATGTTGTGGTAACTACTTGGCACGTATGTCTAGATCATAGTGAGTGAGGGGAAAAAAGTAGAAATCACCGCACAGGGAGAAAGATACATAAAATGCCTGTGTAACCTTGAACACTGTGCTCACCTGGACGTCAAAAGGAAAATGCTGCAGCTCCAGATGCTCCTTGAAGAGACCAGACACGTGCCACATGTAGGTCAGCACGGGGTAGATTCGATCCTCCTCGTACTGGAGCATCATGGTCGACCTGTCGGAGTCCAGGCTTCCGATGACGTTCAGGATTTTAAGGCACGGGTCCCAGCATTGGTAGAACTCGACTTTCTGCAGTTGCTGCAGATATTAGAACTGGGTTACACAAACAGACAGACAGACACACACACACACAGACAGACAACCACACACAGACACATACAAGTAAACACAGCATCGATAGAACTCGACTTTCTGTAGTTGCTGCAGAATTACGGTTGGATTATACAAACAGACAGACAGACATACATACAGACACACACACACAGACCAGAGGCGTAATGACGGGGGGTGAGGGGTGCATATGTCCCCGGGGTGCCGATCCTAGGGGCGCCAGAATAAGCTCATTTTAGCGGCTATTTTTAATTATAAATATAAAAAAATATGTCGGGGGGAGGGGGGGGGGAAGGGGCGCCTCTGACACACACATACACGCAAACACAGCATTGGTAGAACTCGACTTTTTCCAGTTGCTGCAGTTATTACAGTTGGATTAGAGACAGACAGACAGACATACACACACACAGACACATACAAGCAAACACGGCATAGAACTCGAGATTCTCCAGTTGCTGCAGTTACTACAACTGGATTACACACACAAACACACCTACAGACACACAGACAGACACACAGACACAAACACACACACAACATTTGGTAGAACTCAACATTCTCCCGTGAGAAAGGTTTCGAACCCCTACCTCTTCAGACATGCCGGCAAACTGGCTCTCCGACCACTTGGCTTGTATGTAGACCTCGGCCTCAAACTGCTGGCTGATGGTGTCGATGTCGGAGATGCTGATAAAAATTACCTTGACCTCCACGTATTGCTGGGGTAGAGATACACAGGTATAGTGACCAGATATGTAAAGATACACAGGTATAGTGTCCAGATATGTAGAGATACACAGGTATAGTGTCCAGATATGTACAGATACACAGGTATAGTGTCCAGATATGTACAGATACACAGGTATAGTGACCAGATATGTACAGATACACAGGTATAGTGGCCAGATAAAACCCACCAATTAAGATTAAACACCACTTACCACTTCCCCATAATAGAAGCCACTAATGAAGGTTAAACACTACTTACCACATCCCCATAATAGAAGCCACTGATGAAAGTTAAACAATACTAACCACATCCATATAATAAAAGCCACTGATGAAGGTTAAACACTACTTACCACGTCCCCATAATAGAAGCCACTTATCGTACGCGGGGCGTGACTGGGCTTAGCCCCCTTCCTGACACTGGGCACGGGCTGATGCAGACTCGCCCCGCCCTCCCTGTTGACCAGAGACCTGACGCTGGCATGCAGGCCGCTGACCACCTGCGTCAACTTGTTGATGGCGTCCTTCATCTCCCTGGAGTTGCTGCTCAGATTCTTGCTGCTCTGCTGCTGGACAGCCACCATGTTCTGTAGGATGGTCTGGACAGGCAACTCCTCTTGGACTTCCGGTTTGGACCTCGACAGCTTCGCCTTTAGCGACTTCCCTGTCTCCGGCACGTCCATGGCGACGTCACTCAGCATGATGACGCCGTGGCGGTTATCGGTTGATATCCGGCGTTCATTCTGGTCGCGTATCTCAGATGACGTATCAGGCGCGAGCGGATTGTCGCTTCCTTGTTGCTCGAGCGTATCGGTTCTGAAAGAAAACATTTTAAAAACAATCAACACTGATTTAATAGGTTTGCTGATGTCAAACCAATATCTCGTGCAAACAAATAAAAATTCCAAAAAAAAAAAAAAAAAACTCACTGAATCCCCACGTGACCTTCGTCCAGCACTAACAGATCTTCATCTTCCTCAGCTGACCCACTCTGGAACCCGATGCCTGACCTGTTGGTATCCCTCCCCTTCCCAGCCACCTTGCGCACGTTGGCGCCGGTCTCCACCGTCTGGAAGGAACTGTCCGTCTTGTCGAAGCTCAACAGGTCCCTGCTGGTCTCGTGGTCAGCTGTGAAGAACGGGTTGACCTGTGAGAGAAGGTCACGTGGTAAGTGGTCGAGTGGATAGCGCAAGTACATGATTTCAGATGCGAACACAAATATATCAATGCCAGGTTCCTAGATTATTATCCAATAATCTAGGAAACAGGTGGATAAGGACTACGCTGGTGGATACTAAATACGCTGGTGGATAAGGACTACGCTGGTGGATACTAAATACGCTGGTGGATACTAACTACGCTGGTGGATAAGGACTACGCTGGTGGATACTAACTACGATGGTGGATAAGGACTACGCTGGTGGATACTAACTACGATGGTGGATAAGGACTACGCTGGTGGATAAGGACTACGCTGGTGGATACTAACTACGCTGGTGGATAAGGACTACGCTGGTGGATAAGGACTACGATGGTGGATAAGGACTAAGCTAGTGGATACTAACTACGCTGGTGGATGAGGACTACGCTGGTGGATAAGGACTACGATGGTGGATAAGGACTAAGCTAGTGGATACTAACTACGCTGGTGGATGAGGACTACGCTGGTGGATAATAACTACGCTGGTGGATAAGGACTACGATGGTGGATAAGGACTACGATGGTGGATACTAACTACGCTGGTGGATAAGGACTACGATGGTGGATAAGGACTACGATGGTGGATACTAACTACGCTGGTGGATAAGGACTACGATGGTGGATAAGGACTAAGCTAGTGGATACTAACTACGCTGGTGGATAAGGACTACGCTGGTGGATAAGGACTACGCTGGTGGATAAGGACTAAGCTAGTGGATACTAACTACGCTGGTGGATAAGGACTACGCTGGTGGATAAGGACTACGCTGGTGGATAAGGACTACGCTGGTGGATACTAACTACGCTGGTTGATAAGACCTACGACGGTACAATTTGAGGAAAAACATCGCATGAGACACTAAATCAACAGAAGGTAGATCAACTGTACTATCTCAAATTTAAATAGTAAGGGCTATTAGACTAAAAGATCTTGCTCAACAGATGCTTCAAAAAATAATAACAAAAAGATTGCTATTCTTATAACATTCGTTTTAGGAGGTAGTTTTTTAAAAATATATTAGAAAGTGTTAGATATTTGATATAGGCTACACAATGATTGTTTTTGTTATGTCGTTATCTTCAAAATTAATCAGAAACAGCCATAGAGCACAAGTTAGAATGTTAACAAATAACCACAGAGCACACTGAGAGCCTAAATGTTAACAAACAACCATGGAGCTCACTGTGTATTAGGATGTTAACAAACAACCATGGAGCACATTGAGATCCTAAATGTTAACAAACAACCATGGAGCACATTGAGAGCTAGAATGTTAACAAATAACCATGGAGCTCAATGAGAGCCTAAATGTTAACAAACAACCATGGGGCTCACCTCTTCCATGATTATTTCCTCCGACGACTCATCAGTAGAAGCTTCATCACTTTCGGACATTGAATCTTCCGTTGACGTCATTGTACAGCGCTTCTAACGGGTGGGTTATGGTAGTGATTAGCAATATAATTAACTAATATCTACGTTTGGTTTTCGTTTTCGTTGAAAGAATGGATAGGTCTACTCACATAGGCCTGTAAACAATAATTCAGTCATACCTACTTGTATGCAAAATAAACACATTCAATCATCATGTGTTGTGTATTAGAGCACCCATTAGGGTCAAATTGGTTATTGGACGATTTGCTATGTTGCAGTGGGGGGGGGGGGGAAGCTGTAGGGCCATGTGAGTATTTTAGATGTCACTACATTAATAATTTTTAATATAGATTCTAGATCTAGTCCATTTTTAGATCTAAATTTATTCAAATTTAATTCAAATTTATTCAAAATACGGTTACAATTGTTGGCACAAAGGCCTTTTTTCACATTGGCCGTTTAAACAAATAAAACAATTCAATCTAGATCTATACTAGGCCTGTTAGATCTACTTGTCTGTTTGTTCTTACCTCCGTTTTTTAACCTTCAAATCCCTGGACTACGCGGAAACTTTTATACAAATGTCGTATGATTTTTTAGGGTAAATTAAACTTAGTGGCTTATTTTTACCACTGTTCAGTAGCTGTAACATGTTCCTTTTGGTTTACTATGTGTGCTTATGGTACAGGACAAGAAATAGTCCGCACTTAGTTTGGCAGATTGTTTCAAGGTGCGCAAATCAGATTTCTAAAAATAAAAGCTTCTCTCCAGTAAATTATAATTTTTTTTTACTGGCTATTAATAAAGTTGATTCGTACTTTCGACTTCATCCGCAATGGTGTTTTGAAACGTGTGAACGAAATTTACCGACTTTTACTGGTGACAATAAAAAAAAACATGATAATTCATTAACTTTTTAAAATCACACCTTTTAAACACACTTTCCCTCACAAAACATCGAAGTAGCCTACCAGAGGTCCAAAGCAACGCCCCCCCCCCCCATAGTGTGACCACTATATATACAAATCAACAGGTCAGGTTTCGTTCATCAGATATTCACACGCCTCAGAGATTTGTTTGTGGGTGGTTTGTTTAAAAAATCTGTAACTTGCGGTGAGACTACTTTCAAATTGTCCACGCCCCTGATTACACATTGTATAATCATTCACTGCAGTGACGTAGGAAATGTTATTATTTTTCCTTATATATATATATATATATATATATATATATATATATATATATATATATATATATATAATTTATATATATATTTAATTATTTATATCCTCTATATCTATATAAAGATCGATGGGAATCGACACTTTATTCACCACAAATCACATATTTCAACTAACACATTTCACATATTTCAACTACCACATTTCACATATTTCAACTTCCACACATCACATATTTCAGATACCACACATCACATATTTCAGATACCATACATCACAGCCTCAGTCACAGAAGAACACAAGACGTTAGAGATTATCCATTATTTTAGTCATCGCATCTTACTTTAGCTCACATAGTTACACATGAAGCTGGACATTAAAAAGCTAACAGTTTGCAACACAGTACATACAGTCATAAACACCATCTAAGGAAAACACGCTGTAATCTGAGTCTCTCTAGGACCTGCGTCATCTTAAAGCATTGGTTTACCATGTATAGAAAACAATTTACACCGTCATGAAAAAATGTATAAACACATAGTAGAAAACAAAGTGAGAATTAACATTGCAACATAACAATGGGATTTGATTAAATAATATTGTTTCATAAAGCATACACAGGAAAAAATCCTAAATTTTAGATTTCTTAAAAAGAACATTATGAAAGCACTTATTACACTAATTATGAGCCATTTTTAGATGATTAGAGAACAGATAATAAAATTATTTATTACTCTAGTTATGGGTTATGGTTGGACAGTTTTTTTAGACATATTTCTCCAGGGTAGGGGGGGGGGGGGGGGTTGGAGCTCTTGAAACTTTTTGGGGTAAAGTATATTTAGTATATTATTCTTTACAAATTAGAGTAGGAGTCAGAAGCCTTCACTCAACTTCACTGCCCTTGAAGAGTCTTAAATTTTGACCTATAATCACTGCACCAAGTCCTATATTCTGAAATTTACATTGGGTAGCTTACATAAATATTTGGCTGTCCATGTAATCCAACAACACACTACTAGTTTATTTTATTCAATAGTTCAAACATTTGAGTTTCATTACCGAAATAATTATTCTGTTTTTGGTTTCAATATAGTCTACACATTGAACATTACAAAGCTCAATAAGAAATAACATATTTCAGTAGCTAATAATAGATTAGCAGAGCATATAAATATGTAACATTAACAAATAGTCCAAACATTCAATACAAATTTTCTTAATTTTCATACTTCATATTTTGTTAAATACTAAAAGCTAAGTTTAAAAAAAAATGAAAATCTCTAAATATGGCAATTCAAATATTACAATAAGTAAGTTCTATGATAATTTTAACATATTAGAAAAAAAATACAGGCTTAAGTAATAAAACAACACTTGTAGTTGTAATACCAGTACTTAGATTTTAATTTACTTTCTAGATGAGTAAGTTAAATATTTGATATATTATTATATTTATCCTGTATATATTGTACGAGCAAAACATTACCAGTTTTACATCATCCATCCTATATAATTAAGTACCAAAATTGTTACATGTCTCTTAACACCATCATCCATCCTATAAAATAAGTACCAACATTATTACACATCCCATATGAAATATAGAGCTCACAAAACCAATAATAAATATTCAGAAAATGTACCTCTCATTTAGCCTCCTCAGTCATCACATTCACGTATATCTTACACTTTTAGACTTTTGTTCAGTTATTTTCCATACCAAGCAAACAGGTGGATTTAAATATAAAGAAAACAAAACAAATTCACTCATGTTGATGTTACCATGGTTACATAAGTAATGAGATGGGTAATATCTCAAATATGAGTATTAGAAAAACTTTCAGGATACTGCACAAATATATTGATATGAATGATGAATATCAAAAATGATATTTTGATAGATGATCCTTAGTGAAAGAATCAATTTATAACTCTATGATCTAAAATATTCGGATGATCAATCCTGTCTCAGACAACAGCTGGTTTATGAAGATAACGTTGCAACACAAAACCTGCTTTCTGTGTACATGAGATCTGCTTTCTGTGTCTTCGTAATCTTTCACTGACTTCAGATAATGTCAGGTGGTTTATTTCAACCAGGAAACAGCGTCATCAAAATCTAAAGCCAGTTTGACATTCTGTTGTCAGTAAGTTTAGTCGTATTACCCAGGATAGGTTTTACCCCTGGGGAAATGTCAGGAGGGGGGGTCCTCAGTGATGATGTTACAACTGTGGCAACATTCCTTGATGAAGGCGCTGAATCTGCACAGCTTCATCATGGGGACTATGCTGCAGTAGGTAGAGTTGTCCACACATTCTGGGAGTAAACAAAAGTTAAGCTGATAAACAATTTATCAATAGTAATAAATAATGTATGCATTAAGATAAAGTTTGTGTTTATGTACATAATTTTTGTAAAGATTAATTTATATTTTAAAGTATTCGTTATCGTATTAAAAATACACCTGACAATGCTTATTTATAGAAAAAAATAGGTAGATTTTTAATTTTTAGAAGGCCTATTCATTTACTTAAAGGCCTATTCATTTACTTAAAAATTAACAGTTTTACTGAAAAACAATTAGAAATAATAAATTTCCCAGATTTATTAATTTATACTTATTATTTAAAAATAGATATTTTTTTGGGAACAGATAAATGATGCTTTCTTTACAATTCAACTGCAAGTACATTAATAATTGGACAGATAAAAAAACAACTAAAGATCCTGAAACTATGAGTCCTAAGATTTTTCTAAAAATGACTAGAGTTACGTCATGAGTTGGTGGAACTATATTGTCCATGTATCAAATTTAAAATATTGGGTAGTTCTTTATTTAAATTTAAATACATGTTTTTCATCAGCTTAACTGATCAAACTACTAATTAAATACATAATTCAGAAGACCTACTTGAATATAAAAACTAATAATTAAAACAAACTAATTTTTATCTTAATATAAAACAAGTTTTTTTTATTATTATCATTATTATTATTATTAATATTGTTGTTATGATTATTATTAAGTAATGCCTTGGACAATTACAGGTTAACTGGTTGTCAAATATAACTAGGACTACATTCTGAAAACATTTTTAAACATGCTTTATACTATAGCCAAACATTAAAAACATGCAATTTAATGTAAAAAAAAAAGGTATGAAGTAAATAATAGTTGAAATAGTTAAAAAAAAATAAGATATCAAAACAATGCATTATTAATACTAAAATGAAACTGAAAAAGTTGAACTGAAAAGATTAGAAACAAAACTGAGCAATACCCAACTGAGAAGGAAATCCATTCTACTAAAGCCACATCAAGTCAAACGGCGTGCCACATGGAAGATTAAAAAAATGTTTACCTAGACCTATCTGCTTTAAGTTTGAAGTCCACATACCATTAGTACAGTTATTAAAACATGGGCGGGTGACAACAGGGCGGACCAGGCCCTCACAGTTCCTGCCTGCTGACAACGTAGTGCCTTCCCATACACATATCAACATCCTCGTCTGAAAGCCCGTCTGTCCACACTCCGACATGCACTGTTACAATAGTTGAACAAAGATTTTTGTTATTTCAGCATGGTTTTAGTCAAGCATTGTTTATGACATTGTTTGTGTATTTGTGAGTGTGAATGTCACTGATTAATAAAGTGGCAAAACATTAAAAATTTTAAATTGTATACTGCTTAGTGTGAATAAATAAATACTGTTTTTTAGATCTTAAATTAAATACAAGGTAATTAAATAATGCAGTTTCTTACAACACGAACACATTATTTATTTTAACAGAAGCTAGAAATATTTTAATATTTTAAAAAATTGTGGCATAATTATGACTATATTGACAAAGAAATTTTATTTAAAAAATCTCATAAAATATAAAACACTTAAAACAATTTAAAAATTTGAAACATTTTTAATTAGGTTCACTTACTGATGCACTCACCTAAGACCATGATGGTATATTATTTAATGGCTACACCTTTTTAATACACTTATGTCAGATGATAAATTGGCTACACTTTTTATAGCACTTATCTAAAACAATAATGATATATTGGCTACAGTTTTTAATACACTTACCTCAGACCATGATGGTTACAGTTTTTAATACACTTACCTCAGATCATGATGAGGTATTTGCTACAGTTGTTAATACACTTACCTCAGACCATGATGAGGTATTCCAGGCTGGGTGACAAGATGGTTTCCTACACTCTTTCTCTAGCACAGGTCTAGTAGAGTTATCACAAAACTTTTCATGGACAGGAATTGTGTTTTTCTCTTTTGTACACAAAACTGTCCTCACTTTTTTAGAGTAACCTTCCTTGAAACATCCATTCTCCAAACACTGAAAGTAGGTTTAGTTCATAAAAGTTAATGTTTCAAACAAGAAGTTAATACATGTTTAACATTCTAAAACAAGAAGGTTAAATTAATGTACTTTTAACATTGTAAACAAGAAGGATTATTTTATGTTTATGTTTCAAACGAGAAGTTAATATATGCTTAACATTCTAAACAAGAGGGATTAGATCATAAGCTTTAGGTTTTACAATATGCCTGCCAATAGTTCTTGTATTTACACATCATCACAAAATTATGTAAAATGTTCATAGCTTTTAAAAATTTACTATTTATGTGTCCTGATGGATAGGGTGGTGGGACGTTAGAGCACATCCAAGTCTTGTGTCCAAAGATTCATGACCTAGGTTAGGAAAAGTAATGGCACCTGGGCATAGTGCTGACCACAATATCTCTGCATATGCTGAAGTCACAGACACAGGTAAACTCTACTTCATCAGCCCCCATTGACCATAAGGTTCTAATGGGTAACTTTTTTTATTTTGTTTTGTTTATTAAAAGAAAAGTAGTTTAGTTATTTGTCAAAAAATAATCTAAATATTGTTTAAACAAATGCATGATACAAACATCTTTAAAAGTATTAATAGATTTTGCTCAACGGAAAACAATTAAAAACCAGCTTACAGGAGACCAGTCTTTGGCAATCCACTTAGTGCAAGGTTTTAAGTTGCATTTCTCTGTCGTGTCTGGCACCTCCAGGCCGGCATTTTGACAAACTTTTAACGAGAAAATCTCAAAGTAATTGTCAGTAATTATTTCACAAGTCACATTTCTTTGTCGAACTCCCCGCCCACAAGTAGCTGAACAGGCTGTCCAGTTGCTGACCACTAGTTGAAGGGGCCGCAGTTTTCTATCAAATGGATCTAAATATTTTGTCGACGTGTTCATTTTTGATGCATTGGACATAAATTCCAACAAATGTTTTTCTCTCTCCATTGATTCCTGTTAAAAAAAAAATGATGAAAATTAACTTGTGTGCTTAAATATAAGGCAGCTATGAACTTTGAATTAGGATGGATTGTGAGATATTTCTTAATGTAGACATGTTAAGTAGCAGGAAATTGACATTCTTCATTCTTCTAGAACTAGCGTGATAGCATTCAGCTGATAAACAGACACTAAAGCCAACAGTATACCAACACAAGCTCGAGGCTCTATACTTCTATGTTTGATATTCATACAAAATTTTATTCATTAGCAAGGGCATATGTAAGTGTAATAAAATTTTATTTTAGTCTAAAAAGAATTACCTGTAGTATGTCATATATATTGGAAAAGACAATTTGAACAGAAGCTCTTTTATTCTCCACTAAGCAGGTATATTTTCCTGTATCTTTATCAGGACGACTTTTTATGATTTTCAGATTTCCTCTGTACAGATGGTTAAGGTAAGAAACAAATTGAAAAAATAATTACAAGGTCAATTTGTGATAACAGGTAGATTTTAAAATATTTTTTGTGTAAAAATAAAAAATTGGACTTGCTTATTAGAGAAATGAAGCCTTGGTCCATTTTTGATGTGTCGGTCATTTTTGAGCCACTCAACTCTGTGTTTGCTGGCTCCTTTTACTGGACACATGATAACAATGGTTGTACTGGGCAGGACGGCAGCCTCTCCACCCACATACACACGGATCTTCATGGAAAAAACAAATTTCATACATTCTTTTTTAACATTACATTAAAATTATATTAAATTTAACAAGATTTTAGTTCATTACAATTACTAATTAGGTAACTATAAGAATACTGAATAACTAGCTTAATATAATTTATCAACTGGGTTAATCTTATCAGAGTGTGACAAAGGACTAGAAAAAGAGTACTGTAGGAGGTTGAAAGGGTAGGAAGGAATTGGGAACAGCTGAAAAATAGTGGCAGGATACAATGGGGGAGTGGAAAGCTTTGACAGAGGACATATGATCTGCGAGGAATTAAACAAAGATGATGAACAAGCCTATTGTGTAAAAAATGCATTAATAATATATATATTTTTTTATTATTTTGTTTATTACTGTTGTATATTATTAGTATTTTAAATATATCAACACAATTCTATCTTTAATAACATAACAATTCTCTTCAAAATTAGTAAATAAAAAATTCTGCCTACCTTGTCTATTTTATTGATTTGAAAAAATTTGATGTGTTTTTCTTTTATTTTTATTTCAGGACATGCAGAGGCGTTGCATACAGTTTCGGATTCTGGTTTTTCTGTGGGTGGACAGTGGTACTCGTCCACATCTACTGGACCTCCATCTTGGCTCACTCGTTGGCAGACCACGGGACGAAGCTGGACACCTGACCCACAGGTGACTGAACACTGAGTTAACAACAGCTCATAGTTAAAAATAGGTCATAGTTAACAACAGGTCATAGTTAACAATAGGTCACAGTTAACATTACCTCATAGTTAACATTAGATCATAGTTAACATTAGATTATTGTAAACTTTAGGTTATTTTCAACAACAGGTCATAGTTAACAATAGGTCATAATTAACAGTTAGATCACAGTAAACATAATTAACATTAGATCATGATTAGTAAAACAATTAGATCACAGTTAACATTCCATCATAGTTAACATTAGGTCATAGCTAACATTAGGTTATAGTTAACATTAGGTCAAAGTTAACAGTTTGGTCATATTTAAACAGGTCATAATTAACAATTATAATTAAAATAGTTAACATTACGCCACAATTCTTTATGTCAGGTCATCAGGTCATAATTAACAGTTAGGTCATAGTTCACAGGTCAATGGATACTAGAGTAAAGGATGAGTCATTGAATAGCCTACAGGAATTAACAAAAGGGTCACAGCCATGCTGGAATAATGAAACTTCTAATTAATAGATTAAATCATCTAAAATCTAGGTCTATTTGAAGCTGACTTCTGAAACCTCTAATTAATACATTAAATCATCTAAAATCTAGGTCTATTTGAAGCTGACTTCTGAAACTTCTAATTAATACATTAAATCATCTAAAATCTAGGTCTATTTGAAGCTGACTTCTGAAACCTCTAATTAATACATTAAATCATCTAAAATCTAGGTCTATTTGAAGCTGACTTCTGATACCTCTAATTAATACATTAAATCATCTAAAATCTAGGTCTATTTGAAGCTGACTTCTGAAACCTCTAATTAATACATTAAATCATCTAAAATCTATTTGAAGTAGATTCCTGATACCTCTGACCAGTATCCTGTGGCCCAGTTAGCTGGACACAGCTGAGTGTTGCACTCCCTGACCCTGGGGGGTATGGGCTGGCTGCACATGTTGTCTCGCAGGGTTAAAATCTGATTCATGTCAACGTTTACTTCCTGGATGCAGGTCACGTTCCTGATCATAGTCCCCCCTCCACAGGTGCTGGAACACTCACTGAAGTCACCTATTTTCCACCTGTACACACCATTTAAAAACAAATTAATTGATTCATTATAATTATGTTTATAGGCCTGTACATTTTTAACATGATATTATTCATTTTCTAACCTTAAACACGATTCAAGAAACATTTTAATTAAGACTTAATTAAAATTAAGTTAGATTCATTTTTCATAATACAATATTTTTTTTCTACCAGACGCCATTTAAAAAGCAATTAAAAATTAATTAGTATCAAGTAGGTATTGATCAATGCATCATTATATTAAAAATGTATGTGGTCTTAGTAAGCAATAAATATAGAGTAAAACTATACCTTTGTGGACAGGCTACATCATTGCAAAAGTGCCTCTCTGTTCTCAGTTTTTCTGCGTAAGCACAAAAATGATCTGGCACGACCGAGTTATTTATTTTGTAAACACAATCCAGCTGTGACTCCTAATCATTAGAAATAACACAACACAATTAATTAATAATAGCTTATGTATAATGAATATCAGAGTATTCTAGATATGCATTTATATGAAAAATGTAAATGGTTTCATTTGCATAGTAGACAGCAATAGATCTAATTATTGATTCCGATGTGTAGGCCTAAGTAATAAGTAGTAAGTTTTTTAGTTCCATGGGAAGCAACTCATAATTCCGATTTTTATAATGCTTTACTAGCGTTATTTCCCTTTGTTGGTACCTGTATTCCACGAGAGCAAGTTTTACTACAAGGCCCTAAACCTCTGGACACCCATTTGTAATCCTTGTAGCACGGTTTCAGGTCACAAGCCTCAGTAACTGCCGGCTTCTCACCTGTTAAAAAACACACAAGTTTAGCATACTCTACCATGTTTTACCGTAAATATAAATCTTATTGCGTCTATATCACGAAAAATTTTTACCGCCCCCCCCCCCCCCCCGAACGAAATGAAATTTATATAATTTATATAGAAAGTATATACTTTTAACAGTGTCCGCCCCCCCCCCCCCGAAGAAAGTCTACCGCCCCCCCCCGAAAATTTCAAGTGCCCCCCCCCCCCCCCCCGGAGAAAAAAGTCTGGAAGTAACACTGATCACGTATGTAGCCTAGGACCTTTGTTCCTAGGCTGTGTAGTATGTAGGCCTCTATATTACCGTCCTGTCTAGCAGTAATTATAAATGTTTTTGTGTCTCTGTATGTAGTCTATGTAGGTCTATATCTTGGCTACAACGCTGTTTAGCGAGTGTTATGGGCTAAGTGTCTACGTGTCTCTATATGCTGTCTAAAATAAACCACAGATATGACTTAAATATGAAAGGTTAAGGATATTATCATTATTATGGGCTTTGTGGTTTTAACCATCTTCAAGGCTAGTTAACCTTAAATACGAAATGTCATATTTTTTATTTATAACTATGTAATGGATCGCTAATATTTCTATTTTGTTTGTTGTGAATAGCCAGTCAGTCATTTAGCCATGTGTACATTAGCAGATATCTTTGTCAGTGTTTCTTCCAGACTTGAAATTTTCGGAGGGGGTGGGGTGTGGCGAACACTATTAAAAGTATATATTTTCTATATACATTCCAATTCGTTCGGGGGGGGGGGGGATGCCTGGAGAAAACACTGATATTTGTACAATGTGTAGGCTTATGTCTAAACTACATGTAGGTGAAACTTAGAACACACCTGTGCATTCAGTGTCAGGTAGATCCTCCACTGCCTTTATGTACTGCAGCTGCACCTGACAGCGCACATACCTGCTGCGATAGGTCGTGCCACAGGTCGCACTGCAGGGGCTCCACTCGGTGACGACATACCTGGGTCAAATTAGATAATTAGGTGTCTTCATTAGAGGGGGGGGGGGGGGAGACAGACCTGGGTCAAATTAGATAATTAGTTGTCTTCATTAGAGGGAGACATACCTGGGTCAAATTAGATAATTAGTTGTCTTCATTAGAGGGGGGGGGGGGGCATACCTGGGTCAAATTAGATAATTAGATGTCTTCATTGGGGGGGGGGGGGGCTGGGGGGGAGACATACCTGGGTCAAATTAGATAATTAGATGTCTTCATTAGAGGGGGGCATACCTGGGTCAAATTAGATAATTAGATGTCTTCATTAGAGGGGGACATAACTGGGTCAAATTAGATAATTAGATGTCTTCATTAGAGAGTGGGGGGCATACCTGGGTCAAATTAGATAATTAGATGTCTTCATTAGAGGGGGGCATAACTGGGTCAAATTAGATAATTAGTTGTCTTCATTAGAGGGGTGGGGGGAAGACATACCTGGGCTAATTTAGATAATTAGATGTCTTCATTAAAGGGGGGACATACCTGGGCCAAATTAGATAACTAGATGTCTTCATTAGAGGGGTGGGGGGGAGAATACCTTGACCAAATTAGATAATTAGATGTCTTCATTAGAGAGGGGGGAGTCATACCTGGGCAAAATTAGATAATTAGATGTCTTCATTAGAGGGGGGGACCTACCTTGGTCAAATTAGATAATTAGATGTCTTCATTAGAGAGAAGGGGGGGGGGGTGGACATACATGCCTAGGCCAAATTATAGGCGGAGGGAGAGACATACCTGGGCTAATTTAGATAATTAGATGTCTTCATTAGGGAAAGGGTGGTGGAGACATACCAAGGCCAAATTAGATAATTAGCTGTCTTCGTTTAGAGAGGGGTGGGCAGAGACTACATGGGCAATTTAGATAATTAGATGTCTTTATTAGAGTCGACTTACCTGGGCTAAATTAGATAGTTAGCTTTCTTTATTAAGGGAGAGAGGGGACACATATAACTAGTCTAAAGTAGACAATTAACTGTTATCATTAATGAGAGGGGTAGATATACCCCGTCCAAATAAAATAATCGACATTCATATCTCGGAGAAGGGGAGACAACAAACTTTGTCAAAATGGGTCGCTGTCTTTCTGGTATGAATGCAATGGGCAGGGGAGAGGGGAGATAAACGTGAAGACGTTTTACTGTTGCAGCTTCACTGTACGTCACGTCATCGTTAAACACGTCATCGTTACCGAGTACACACGTCACAGTTTACGTCATCACTCATTGCTTCACACCTCACCTCAATTATATTATACATGCTACTGTTCATGCTTACCCCGTCTCAAAGTTTTTTTTTCTTTCATTAATCGAATTATTAAATAATAACAGATTTTATTTTAAAACTAAAATTGTCATCAAGTAATAGCTACATACGGACAGTTACAAATTCTGATTAATTAAAATTTTGTGAGAAATTTTGATAAAAAATCGTTCCTGTAGTTAATTACCAGCCGAAGGGTATTCAATAGCAAAATTATTTCGCCTGCTCCGGTGACAGTTTTTAAATCTCCTATAGCTTGATTTCATTGGCGACAACAATGGCGGACTAACCATGAATGAAATAACCCTCTACCCTCCATTATTCCCAGAAGCTGATTAAATAAAAATCTGTTTCTCAGTAATTACCAGGGCAAAGGTCGATGTGCCCTACATTTTTCGATTGATTATTCTTTTCATGTAATCAGAAATTGAGTGCTCAGCTAAAAGGACAATGACAATTATTTAGATAAGAGAATCTGGGGACGTTTGGGGAAATAAAGTGTTTTTAAAGAATGTAGTAGATATAGTAGTGTGAGATGTGGTGGTTTTTTCATTTTAGTATATTCTGTTCTTTAGTTCTGTGGTCTATCATGTTGATATATTGTATTATATGGGGTTTTGGTCGTCAATCGCTTTGATATTTTGTGTTATATTGCGTTGGGTGATCGTTTACGGCCATTTTATAATAGGCTATATTTTTTTTTCTTGTTTCATGAAAAGACCTCCAAAGAACCGCATGTATAATTATCAACAAAATATTATCGCGAGCAGCAGCAGTGATGTTATTTAACATCAATGTTCCAAACAAACTTTTTGTAGTTCGTTTTTCAACGAGGTTGTGGTAGGGTGGGACAAAAGAGATGCAGTCAAACATTTTATGGAATAATTGTCAAGTGGTCATCCGTAAATGAGGTCACGCTTTTTGGACAATTTTTAACTCCCCCCTAACCATCCGCCACGCATCGTCCCCAAAAGCTAGACTCTCCCCCCCCCCCCCAAATATGACATCACACCTCAGCCAACAACACCCCCCCCCCCACCCTTCAAAATTTGATTTGATTTTTTTTTAAAGCACCGATTGTTTTTTCTAAAATATTGACTAAGCTTGTTCAACATGGAGTATTTCAATCATTTTCTTTTGCAATTTGTTAAAACAGTTTTCTAAAACACGAAATAACGGTTAAAATTCCGTTGTTAACATTACTTTTTTTTTAAATGCTAAAGTGTGACGCCACATCTCTGAACAACCCCCCCCCCCTTCTCACACATCGTCACAAAGTAACGGACCCCTATCCGCCCTACGAGTGTGGCGTCTTCTATGGACGATCCCCAATATCGCTAATCAGTAATTAACATTTTAAAAACATTTTTAAAAATGTGACCCAAAAAAAATAGCACTAAGTTTAGAAATTATTTTTCGAGATTATTAATTTTAACCCCCCATCAATCTAAATAACAAAAAAAAAATATCGGCCAACAGGTTTTATAAGCCGGGAGACATTGATGAAATGTTTGTTCACACATTTTTTTTTACATACGTGAACCAATTCCCGCAACTCCGTTCAGTACTTTAGGGGGAATAATAAAGCTACCTTTACTCCAAAAAAAAACAACTTTTTTAAAAAACCAAATTCATTTATAATTTCCTTTCCTATTCAAAATGCCTCACGATTGACCTTGGAAAAAACCAGATCCCCAACGTAACATTAAAGTCAGAGGTAGTTCAGCAGAAAATAAATAATAAATGATAAATGGCGATAGCGAACGCCGGAAGAAGGTGACGCACATGTTATAAAAAATGAGTTGCGTTAGAGGAGATGATAAGGGGGAGGGGAGTAGAGGGGCGTAATTGTTTAATATCAGCTTTGACGTAAGGTGATAACCATATTTCTGGGATTGGGAATTTAAAAAAATCATTTCCCGTTAACTGACCGTGCGGTAAAAAGGTGTAATTTTTTTTTCTGCCGTGAAGTGATTGACGTTATATTTATCTGCTGGTGAGCGACGATGGCATGTATTATTACAGGTATCTTTGAAGTGGTTTTTTTTCTGGCTTTGTCCTGTACAAGCCAGCTGTTTTTTGTCATGAGACTATCAACTATCAGCTATTTATTGTCATGTTCAGGTGAACTATTGTGTTGTTTGTTCAACTTTTGTTGTCCTGTATAAGTCGATTGCTTGTTGTCTTGTATTCGCTATACATTGTCCTACTAAAGTCAGCTATAGTAGTCTAGTCGTTTGTTATCTCAATACAAGTTGACTGTTTATTAAACTGTCCTAGTTGACTGTTGTTTTTTTAATCTTGTTCAAGTCAGCTGTTGGTTATTCTGTCCAAGTCATCTGTTTGTTAACAGCTGCTTAAAAACATTTTTAAATAAAAAATCGTAAAACATAAATATTTAAACAATGTATCTTTTGCCCTAATATTTTTGCGGGGTAGTGGGTAATAATTGTGCTAAGCTTATCATATTAGAGACTCACTTGGGCGACTGGAGGTCCTGTAGTTTTGTCTCGTCGTCTTTGATAATGATCTCGTTTTTAAATGGGCTGTTGTATACCAGCTCTTGACGACCTGTGGGGGTACAGAGATGTGGTCATGGTGTCTGGGGTGGTACATGTGGTCATGGTGTCTGGGGTGGTACATGTGGTCATTGTGTCTGGGGTGGTACATACATGTGGGGATGTCTGGGGTGGTACATATGGTCATGGTGTCTGGGTGATACACAAATGTGGCCATGTTTTGTGGAGGTGATACACACATAAGGTCATGGCAAAGTTTTCTGGATGGTATTTCAGAAGCATTGACAATGCCCTTTTGTATGGGAGTTATATAAGTGGCGAAATGTGCCGAAGTTATCTCATATAATTTGACACCATACACCACTCTAATGGCCGAGTCGCTGTTTGATGTGATAGTTGTAGCCCGTTCACAAACATTTATCCTGATGGAAAGCTTTACTTTACTCACCATTGTAGTCATGTTCTGCTATGTGTCGTGGGTCTGAAAAACAGGAAAAAGGTAACAGCTTAGTGAAGTTTAATTGAGTTTTTTTTTTTACATCATTCTTACTTAAGAGTTATCGAACATGAAGGAAAGTTCGTCTAAATTTAGTATCATTGGTACTTAAGAGTTATCGTCCATGAAATAAAGTTATCTTTCTTTAGGAGTGGAGATTACAATAAAATAGTGGAACAAAATAAAACAAAAAGAAACAGATGTTCTGTCATACCGTCAGGGTCGTTGCAGGGAAAGATGGTGGTACAGTTCCTGCGGGTGACAGGCTGTGTGGTGATGTCACAGAACATCTCACCCTCGTGACGGCAGACGACCTCCCTCACCTGCTCACCCCAGCCACATGTCGCGCTACACTGTAGGGAAAAACACGAGGGGGGGGGTAGAGGTTGTTAGGTTAGATGATGTAGGCAAACTGTTGATGTGAGGTTTCTAAGATGGTCTTGGATGTAGCGATGCCGTTACAATGATGTTGTTTTAATGCCGCTGTGATGTCGCGATGTAGCGGTGATGTTAACACGATGTTGTAGTGATGTTACTGTGATGTTGCCACGATGTTGTAGTGATGTTACTGTGATGTTGCCACGATGTTGTAGTGATGTTACTGTGATGTTGCCACGATGTTGTAATGATGTTACTGTGATGTTGCCACGATGTTGTAATGATGTTACTGTGATGTTGCCACGATGTTGTGGTGTTACCGTGATGTTGCCACGATGTTCAAATGATGTTACTGTGATGTTGCCATGATGTTGTAGTGTTACCGTGATGTTTCCACGATGTTGTAGTGATGTTGCCACGATGTTGTAGTGATGTTACTGTGGTGTTGCCACGATGTTGTAGTGATGTTGCCACGATGTTGTAGTGATGTTAATGTGATGTTGCCACGATGTTGTAGTGATGTTAATATGATGTTGCCATGATGTTGTAGTGATGTTGCCACGATGTTGTAGTGATGTTACTTTGATGTTGTCACGATGTTGTATTGATGTTGCCACGATGTTGTAGTGATGTTGCCACGATGTTGTAGTGATGTTACTGTGATGTTGCCACGATTTTGTAGTGATGTTGCCACGATGGTGTAGTGATGTTGCCACGATTTTGTAGTGATGTTACCACGATGTTGTAGTGATGTTACTGTGATGTTGCCACGATGTTGTAGTGATGTTGCCACGATGTTGTAGTGATGTTAATGTGATGTTGCCACGATGTTGTAGTGATGTTAATATGATGTTGCCATGATGTTGTAGTGATGTTGCCACGATGTTGTAGTGATGTTACTTTGATGTTGTCACGATGTTGTATTGATGTTGCCACGATGTTGTAGTGATGTTGCCAGGATGTTGTAGTGATGTTACTGTGATGTTGCCACGATTTTGTAGTGATGTTGCCACGATGGTGTAGTGATGTTGCCACGATTTTGTAGTGATGTTACCACGATGTTGTAGTGATGTTACTGTGATGTTGCCACGATGTTGTGGTGATGTTGCCACGATGTTGTAGTGATGTTACTGTGGTGTTGCCACGATGTTGTAGTGATGTTGCCACGATGTTGTAGTGATGTTAATGTGATGTTGCCACGATGTTGTAGTGATGTTACTGTGATGTTGCCACGATGTTGTAGTGATGTTGCCACGATGTTGTAGTGATGTTGCCACGATGTTATTGTGATGTTACTGTGATGTATCGCGATATGTTGCTCCTGACATGAACCTTGGGTCTCAAAGGTCACGTGTCAGACACCCAGCTCACACGGTACGACCCTTGGCGCAGGCTGCAAGTGCCAGGCGCCGTTGTCTGTCAGATGTCTTTAACGCCAGGTTACGGTCTACTGGTTCTGTGCTGGTGCTGACCCAGAAACAGCCTCTGATGTCTGAATGAGTGGTTCTCAAACTGTCAACACGGCTAACATCGGTGACTGAGTAGTTCTCAAACTGTCAACACGGCTAACATCGGGGTGTCTGAGTAAACATTACATAGCTACTGTGTCCTATTACAGCGTTGTAGCGACACTCTAAGCTTGTAATTTCCACCCAGCACATACGGCTGGCTCAAATTCCTCGTTACTTCATTTAAATAATAAATATTGGCTTACGCATGCTTTGAGAAAAAAACTTTAACACTACGTTTGATGGTTGAGTAAGAATACAACGCTGCTGGCATGAACGGATCTAGATTTTCATGCAGTTGGAGGGGGGAGGCATATATTTAAATATAAATGTATTTATTGGGACAAGGGAAGAATGCAGCTACGCCTTAATGACCCCCCCTCCCAAGATCCGCCTATACACATTCTACAAAGATTCGTTAAGAATAAAACATTTTTTTAAAAACTTCGTAAAAATAAATATGCAAACTATTTATTTTGTTGCTAATATGCTTTGCAGGGTGGGTGAGCTTGGTAATTGTTCTAAGCCTATCATGTAAGCTACTGGTCAAGCTAAAACTACACTGTCGTTAAAGTTACTCACCGGAGACCACTCCCCCGCGTACCACTTGGGGCAGATGTGCGTGTTACACGGCCGTGAGGTGGACGGCTTGGGGAAGGGACAGAAGCTGTCGTGTAGCCACTGTTGACGGCCGTCCTTCAGGGTGTCCATACAGCGTACCGCACGGGTAGCCAGCCCGCCCCCACAGCTGACCGAGCACGGTTGCCAGAGAAATATCTTCCATCTGGGGATTATCACGTGATAGATGTAGGAGTCACGTGGTGGAGATGGGAGTCAGGTGATCATCGTTCACCATACGTGAAGAAAGAACAAAGACAAACTTTTTTTTGATAATTAGCATATTCTCTAATGGGTTTTAATGCAGCTTTAAATACTACTTATGCAATAAGATAAATTTAGTTTCAAAGCAAATAGAACAACTTAGATTTAACCAATCAGAAAGCGTTTAAAGATTGGGCACACCAATCAGATAACTAAACCTTGACTTAGCACTTAGACTTCGGAGTGAAACATGCCTTATGACTTACACTATAGTGTGAAACATGACTTAGCACTTAGGCTTTGAAGTGAAACATGACTTAGGACTTACACTATAGTGTGAAACAAGACTTAACACTTACACTGGGTCGTGATACATGACTTAGCACTTACTCTAAAGTGTCAACATGACTTAGAACTTACACCAAAGTGTGAAGCATGACTTAGGACTTACACTATAGTGTGAAACAAGACTTAACACTTACACTGGGTCGTGATACATGACTTAGCACTTACTCTAAAGTGTCAACATGACTTAGAACTTACACCAAAGTGTGAAGCATGACTTAGGACTTACACTATAGTGTGAAACAAGACTTAACACTTACACTGGGTCGTGATACATGACTTAGCACTTACTCTAAAGTGTCAACATGACTTAGAACTTACACCAAAGTGTGAAGCATGACTTAGGACTTACACTATAGTGTGAAACATGACATAGGACTTACACTTAAGTGTCAACATGACTTAACACTTACACTGGAGGACACTGGCGTCTGTAACATGACTTCTCCCGTTCGTTGGGTCGGGGTGACTTAGCACATCGTGCCTCGGGCACCTGGTTGCCCGTGGGTCGATCCTTGCAGCGGTACTGGTACACCTGGGTCCCTGGCACGGAGAAAAGTAAAGAATTGTTCAACAGTTGTACTAGGTATTGCTCTACAGCTGTTCTGGGTATTGTTCTACAGCGGTTGTAGGAATTGTTCTACAGCCGTTCTAGGTATTGTTCTATCACTGCTGTAGTTTTTTGCATGGTGTAACCGTTGGTATGCCGCTGTTCTAGAACTGTTCTGTGTTTGTTTTATAACTGTTCTATTTTATAAAAATTTGTTCTATCGCTATTCTGGGATTATTGTTGTGTTCCTGTCTTAGAGTTATTATAGCATTGATATACATTTGTTTTAGTACTGTTCTGTTATTGTTGTTTTAGTTCTATCATATTTTAGCCCTTTCTCGGAATTATTGCATGATTTAAACATTGTGGGAAATCAAAGCTTGGATTTGCAATGCGCAATCATCCAGTGGTCTATTTGACTCTGAAGTTATATTACTATTATTATTGGTATTTTTCTATGACTGTTCTATAATGTTTCTAGTTCTTGTATTGTTGTAATGGGGCTGTAATTCCGTTCTAACATGCTACGATAGCGGTGCTAGTATTCTTCCACAACTAAATCATTGTTCCATCCTTGTTTAAAAATGTAGTTCTCTCGTACGCCGTGTGAAACTAAAATGAAAAACCTGTTTTTCAAAGCGTCTGCACCTGTCATTACCAAAGTGAACGTTGGCATCAATAGATTATCTTGT
The DNA here is from genome assembly GCF_028476545.2 of Physella acuta. Classification (NCBI taxonomy): domain Eukaryota; kingdom Metazoa; phylum Mollusca; class Gastropoda; family Physidae; genus Physella; species Physella acuta. Next base: position 247,623 of record NW_026732081.1, on the reverse strand, counting down.
GATGCGGAATATCTACAAAACAATGGCTGTTATCTATAGAACAATGGCTGTTATCTATAGAACAATGGCTGTTATTTATAGAACAATGGCTGTTATCTATAGAACAATGGCTGTTATCTATAGAACAATGGCTGTTATCTATAGAACAATGGCTGTTATCTATAGAACAATGGCTGTTATCTACAGAACAATGGCTGTTATCTATAGAACAATGGCTGTTATCTATAGAACAATGGCTGTTATCTATAGAACAATGGCTGTTATCTATAGAACAATGGCTGTTATCTATAGAACAATGACTGTTATCTATAGAACAATGGCTGTTATCTATAGAACAATGGCTGTTATCTATAGAACAATGGATGTTATCTATAGAACAATGGATGCAGGAGATGTAGAGATGAACGGTAATAATTCTCAGACCAGGTCGGGTTGACGGGTACAGCGGGTACAGCGGGTACAGCGGGTACAGCGGGGTGTAGAGGGAAGCAGCGGGGTGTAGAGGGAAGCAACTCGATAAATTGTGTTTGAGTGCAATGTTTGTTTGAGGCATGATGGGCATAACACGTCAACAATCACGGTGCACGCGCTAGGGTTGTCTGTGATGAGTAGGACTAGGTGACCTAGGCGGTCCAGGTGCTGGTAGACTCAGACTTTACACGGAGCAGTGGTCTTGATTTTTAAAATAAACGATCATGTACTTCTTCTTCTTTCTTCTTAATTAATAGTGTTGGAAGGTATATCCTCCAACACAATTAAGTATACGTGTCAACTGGTTATGCGCCATTGAGGCAATTAACTCCGATTTCAGCCTGCTTTTCTTTTTGGATTTGCTTCCATAGCCTTTGTCCAACCAAGAACACAGCAGTTGTTTAATTTTGGAGTTGTCTCTCCTAGAAGAGTGGCTGTGCCCAGCAAACGAGTCTCATCTGCCCGAGGGTTCGAACTCAAGACTTGGGTTTAGCAACCATGAGCTTTTACCGACTCAACCACGCCGACCCCTATGAACTGATGTGTGCCACGTGAAAAATGTTCTGATGATTCTACCGTATACATGAAAGATATGTGTACGTTAAGTAAAGAATCCTCTTTAGCCATAGCGGTCCGTTGTGACAATGAAGTAGAGTTCATATGTTTCTTGACCTCGGCATATTAAGGGAAGATGTGGTCAGCACTTTGCCCTGTTGCCCTACTTTCCCTAACATGAGTTAGGTTCAACGGACTTGAACCCGGATTCGAACTCAAGACTTTCGGGTTAGATGTATTGATTAGTCTATCAAGTATTACATGGAAAATATTAGGTGTAAACTGAGTTTGAATGTTCACATTTCTGCTCCATCATCAACTCCTATGTCCAATTTATTACATTTAGATCTACTCAGTTTAACGGGTGCCTTTTATTATAGTAAGTTCCTGTGTTGTACGACATGGGATTTATTTATTGTATCAGATATTTAATTCTCTGTATTTCATACGCCGTGTTTTGTACAGCAGGACAAGATACCATATCCTGTTATCACTCAGAAAAATTATATATATGTATTTCCAGTTGTATCTGTAAGCAGTTTATTCTAGTTTACGATGTTTTTATTTCGTGTAACGATGGAATAAATTTTCTTTCAAACTTTTTAACAGTGCACATTATCTTTTCTTGCTCTAAAGTTATGTTTTATTGGTTATTCGTAACATTTATTTAATTGAAATATTGCTTAAAAATGATGAATTTTTGAATTATGTGTGTGGGTATCAGATCCAAAAGTGATTGTTGGCAAAAATGAGACACTTGAATTATACATCAGACAGACACAATGTGAGTGTTTATGAAGCAGAATGAAGAATGATGTGAGCAGATGTAGACGTGAATGATGTGAGCAGATGTACACGTGAATGATGTGAACAGATGTAGACGTGAATGATGTGATGTACACGTGAATGATGTGATGTACACATGAATGATGTGAGCAGATGTACACATGAATGATGTGATGTACACGTGAATGATGTGATGTACACATGAATGATGTGAGCAGATGTACACATGAATGATGTGATGTACACATGAATGATGTGATGTACACATGAATGATGTGAGCTGATGTACACATGAATGATGTGAGCAGATGTACACATGAATGATGTGATGTACACATGAATGATGTGATGTACACATGAATGATGTGATGTACACATGAATGATGTGATGTACACATGAATGATGTGATGTACACATGAATGATGTGATGTACACATGAATGATGTGATGTACACATGAATGATGTGAGCAGATGTACACATGAATGATGTGAACAGATGTACACGTGAATGATGTGATGTACACATGAATGATGTGAGCAGATGTACACATGAATGATGTGATGTACACATGAATGATGTGATGTACACATGAATGATGTGATGTACACATGAATGATGTGATGTACACATGAATGATGTGAGTAGATGTACACGTGAATGATGTGAGAAGATGTACACATGAATGATGTGAGCAGATGTACACGTGAATGATGTGAGCAGATGTACACATGAATGATGTGAGCAGATGTACACGTGAATGATGTGAGCAGATGTACACGTGAATGATGTGAACAGATGTACACGTGAATGATGTGATGTACACGTGAATGATGTGAACAGATGTACACGTGAATGATGTGAACAGATGTACACATGAATGATGTGAACAGATGTACACGTGAATGATGTGAACAGATGTACACATGAATGATGTGAACAGATGTACACGTGAATGATGTTTTACCTACACCGCAGGATGCGGAACATGGGGTCAGGCCAATCTCCACCCACTGGTAGCGTCCCTTGGTGCCATTGTTTAAACACGAGTTGTTGCCCCCACACACCCCACACATGTCCTGGGTCAGTGGGGAGTCCAGCTGGTGGTCACAACCTACTGTCTGGAGGGGAGAAGAAGAAATGGTCACAGGGAAGAAATGGTCACAGGGAAGAAATGGTCATAGGGAAGAAATGGTCATAGGGAAGAAACGGTTATAGGGAAGAAACGGTTATAGGGAATAAATGGAGTTATCATTAGGAGGAAATGGAGTTATCATTAGAAAGAAATGGAGTTATCATTAGGAAGACATGGAACTATCGCTAAGACGAAATTGAACAATCTTAAGGAAGAAATGGAATTAGGCGCATAACAAATTGACACGTAATACTTATTTGTGTTGGAGGTAATTCTTTCCAGCATTAAAAATTAAGAACGAAGAAGAAAATGTAATTATCTTAAAGGAAAATTAGAATTCTCATTAGAAAAACATTGATTATCTTATAGAAGAAACGAAATGATCCTCAGATAGAAATGGAATTTTTTAACGGAGAAAAAGAAGTATCATTAAAAAAAAAGATATATCACAAGGAAAAAATGGAATATCTTATAGACAAAAAATATTGTTTTGAGGAAGAAAAAGATTTAAGGAAAAACTAGATTAGTCATAAGGAAGAAATAAGATTATCATACAGAATGAATGTAAGAAATGATATAATAATGTTAGCCACAATGGAACGATCAAAACGGAGAGAGGAATAAATAAAAATATCCTACACGAAGAAAGAAAAAGCCAAGATTTGTCTTACAGAATGAAACCAACATTACTCAAAAGCTTCAATTCTGTTTTATTTCGTCGTCTGCGCACTGGTTAACCTCTTAAGTGAGATTGATGGGACGACGAAATGACCAGAGATTTCTCGTGTTGGGAGACGAAACGACCGTGTAAACGACTTGTTTTGACTTAGTCCCCCTCGCGTATTCGCTGGTTTCACTAATTAACTACAGAACGTTCGGGTCAAATGTTTGCTAAATATAACTTTGGGAAAACCCGGTGCAATAAATCTGCAACATCAGATCAAGTCTGTGTTGTTTAGTGGGGGGGGGGGGCACGGGGTGAGAAGGGGTGTATGCCAGACATATGGATATACGTTGTATCAGTGGCAAACGGACGTTTTCCAGAAATCACTTTACCGAATGCCGTTTTCACGAATGGATACATATTGCCCGTATGCGACAAGTATCCGAATCGACACACCCGTATGCGACAACTTTCGGAATGGAAATTTGCTCGAATGCGACAAATGCCGGATTGAACAATTCCCCAAATGGACATTTGCACGAATTTGAAAAATGCCCGAATGGACACTTATCCGATTTCGACAAATGTAAGAACGGACAATTGCCCAAATGCGAAAAATGCTCGCAAGCCACTTGTCCGAAGCCTTTTCACCCAAAAATGTTAATATATTTTACTAAATAGACATTCTTAACACATTTTAATTAAGCGACTGATTCGACCTTTATATGTCCCAGCTGTAAAACCACAGCTACCATCACCAGCTGTAAGAACACAGCTACCATCACTAGCTGTAAAAACACAGCTACCATCACCAGCTGTAAAAACACAGCTACCATCACCAGCTGTAAAAACACAGCGACCATCACCACCTGTAAAAACACAGCTACCATCACCAGCTGTAAAACACAGCTACCATCACCATCTGTAAAAACACCAGCTGTAAAAACACAGCTACCATCACCAGCTGTAAAACCACAGCTGCAACCACCAGCTGTAAGAACACAGCTACCATCACCAGCTGTAAGAACACAGCTACCATCACCAGCTGTAAGAACACAGCTACCATCACCAGCTGTAAGAACACAGCTACCATCACCAGCTGTAAGAACACAGCTACCATCACCAGCTGTAAGAACACAGCTACCATCACCAGCTGTAAAAACACAGCTACCATCACCAGCTGTAAAACACAGCTACCATCACCATCTGTAAAAACACCAGCTGTAAGAACACAGCTACCATCACCAGCTGTAAGAACACAGCTACCATCACCAGCTGTAAGAACACAGCTACCATCACCAGCTGTAAAAACACAGCTACCATCACCAGCTGTAAAACACAGCTACCATCACCATCTGTAAAAACACCAGCTGTAAAAACACAGCTACCATCACCAGCTGTAAAACCACAGCTACCGTCACCAGCTGTAAGAACACAGCTACCATCATCGTCAAGACTTCCCATATTTATTTAACCACAGGTTAACCCTGAACTCTGGTCTACTTCACCTACCCACATTTTTTTACACATCTTACACCGACATCTCGGTACATAGTAACAAGTCACGTGATTATCCCAGCCCACAGTTGATGACAGGATTAACACAGTTTCACAGGTATAACCTGTCGCAGGGTAAAGTGTATACAGTACGCAGGGTGACCTATGGTCATTACGGTAAAACAAAGTTAATCTGATTTTTCTGGTATTAAAATCTTAAAATGTTCATATTCTATCACCAGCTTCCTTTGTAAAACATACTTAGTTTAGGCCATGGGTTAAAATGGGCTGCTTAGTAACCCCCCCCCCCCCCCCCTCCAATTTTTTAGTAACTTGGAAAAAGTGTGCAAACTCTCATGCATTTTTGTCTCTCTTTAGTAATAGCTTTTAGCAATAATAATTTAATTTTTTTTTTGTTTTACTATAAAACAAACTAATTATAATACTATATATATATATATATATATATATATATATATATATATATATATATATATATATATATATATATGTGTGTGTGTGTGTGTGTGTGTGTGTGTATATAGTATTACAATTAGTTTCTTTTATAGTAAATAAATAATAATAATTAATTTTTAAACTTAATTGTAAGGCTTTGAAAGATTTTTAAAAGTCCGCTGAAAAATTGATGGCTTTCGTCATTTTTTTTCCGTTCGCGTTGGATAGATGAAGTAGTGTTCATCTGTTTCAATGACCTCGGCATACAGTGGGGACAGTCTGGTCAGCTCTATGTTCAGCTGCCTTTGTTTTTTTTTTATTAACGTGAGTCGGGTGCACATAAGGGCTGGGTGGACTCAGATATCCTACAGAAATGAGTCCGAGATCTCAACTCGAGACTTCCGGGTTAGCAGTCGCTAGCTCCACCATCTGACCACGCCATCGCCCAAATCGATGACGTTAGCGAGTTGTTAAAAATAAGTTTGATTCAAAACCCATAACCACAACACAATTAAAATATTTCTGTTTGTGAAGAACGTCAAATCTAATTATAGAATATTTACGAGCCGTTTTTAAAAATAACTTGACACGGCTTTCAATCAGACAAAAATAAACACCGTTTGATTGGCGGTTAAATTTAGCTCGACTCCTGCTATGTAAAACATGAGTACAAGGTGGTTAACTGTTGTACAAATTGTGTAATTAGCCGCGTGAGTAATTATCAAAATTTTAACAAGTGTTTCCAATCTTTGCGCTATTTTTGTGAGCGCTATTTTCTATTTGTGGATGTTACGACGTAAGGAGTTTCTTTGTGTAGTGTTTTCTGTTTTTTTTACTTCTACATACGAATAATTCTTGTGCGCAATTTCTAGGCATTTTTTTGGTACGTGCCCACTGTCGTCTATTTATACAAGTCTAGGTATGTGACCCCTTCAACACAATTAAATATACGTGTTAACTAGTTATGGGCCATTGAAGCCGTTGACTCCATTTCAGCCTGCTTTTCTTTTTGGATTTGCTTCCATAGCCTTTGTCCAACCAAGAACAAACTACAAGGCAGCAGTTGATTCATTTTTCGAGTTGTCACTCCTAGAAGAGTAGCTATCCCAGCTAATTTTTTCGGTTTAGCAACCATGAGCTTTAGCGACTCGACCACGCCGACCCCTATGTGACCAGTGATTCTGATAATTTTGATGGGCCAGTAAAAAAAATGTTAAACTTTTTGCAGCTAATTAACAAGTGGAACTAAGAGGAAGATGGTCTAAATTAGCAATCAAGACTATGAAAAAGCTGGTTTAAATTAACAAACAAGACAATGGAAACGATGGTTTAAGTAAATAAACAACATTATGGAAAAGATGGTTTAAATAAATAAACAACATTATGGAAAAGATGGTGAAAAGGTCTAAATTAGCCAACATGACGATGTAAAAGATGATGTAAATTGGCCAACAGGCCGATGTAAAAGATGATGTAAATTAGCCAACATGCCGATGTAAAAGATGGTCTAAATTAGCCAACATGCCAATGTAAAAGATGATGTAAATTAGCCAACATGCCGATGTAAAAGATGGTGTAAATTGGCCAACATGCCGATGTAAAAGATGGTCTAAATTAGCCAACATGCCGATGTAAAAAATGGTTTAAATTAGCCAGCATGCCGATGTAAAAGTGGTCTAAATTAGCCAGCATGCCGATGTAAAAGTGGTCTAAATTAGCCAGCATGCCGATGTAAAAGATGGTCTAATATAGCCAACATGACGATGTAAAAGATGGTCTAATATAGCCAACATGCCGATGTAAAAGATGATATAAATTAGCCAACATGCCGATGTAAAAGATGGTCTAAATTAGCCAACATGCCGATGTAAAAGATGATATAAATTAGCCAACATGCCGATGTAAAAGATGGTCTAAATTAGCCAACATGCCGATGTAAAAGATGGTCTAAATTAGCCTACATGACGATGTAAAAGATGGTCTAAATTAGCCAACATGACGATGTAAAAGATGGTCTAAATTAGCCAACATGCCGATGTAAAAGATGATGTAAATTAGCCAACATGACGATGTAAAAGATGGTCTAAATTAGCCAACATGACGATGTAAAAGATGGTCTAAATTAGCCAACATGACGACGTAAAAGAGAATCGCGTGTACAAGCTCACCCAGCATTTCCCAGTGATGCACATGTCGTAGGCGTTCTGTTTGCACCGGGTACCATCCAGTACTTTAGGGGCCTGCCGCACCACGGTTCGAGTCCCCTTTGGGATACAGTAGAGGGCGCATGGGTTCTTCCTGTCCGTGTAGGGGAGCCAGGTGTAGAGCTTCCCCCCGTAGGTCGCGTTGTTGAAGGCTGCACATTGCTGGGCACGGAAATCAACTGAGTCGGACGGGCAAGGCTGAAACAGAAAATTGACTTGAAAAAAATTGAAAGAAACGACGACGTATAAATAGGAAAAATATCACCTTAGCACTTTATTTATAAAGTGCAATCTGATAGCTGTGGGGTTGGGTGGGAAGAATTGTTGAATATGTTATTTAGTGTGTGTTGTTAAGTGTATAATGTTAAGTGTATGTTGTTAAGTGTATGTTGTTAAGTGTATGTTGTTGTGTATGTTGTTAAATGTATATTGTTAAGTGCAAGTTGTTAAGTGTATGTTGTTAAGTGTATGTTGTTAAGTGTATATTGTTAAGTGTATATTGTTAAGTGTATGTTGTTAAGTGTATGTTGTTAAGTGTATGTTGTTAAATGTATGTTGTTAAATGTATGTTGTTAAATGTATGTTGTTAAGTGTATGTTGTTAAGTGTATGTTGTTAAGTGTATGTTGTTAAATGTTTGTTTTTAAGTGTATGTTGTTAAGTGTATGTTGTTAAATGTGTGTTGTTAAGTGTATATTGTTAAGTGTATGTTGTTAAGTGTATGTTGTTAAATGTATGTTTTTAAGTGTATGTTGTTAAGTGTATGTTGTTAAGTGTATGTTGTTAAATGTATGTTGTTAAGTGCATGTTGTTAATTGTATGTTGTTAAATGTATGTTAAGTTTATGTTGTTAAGTGTATGTTGTTTTGTGTATGTTAAGTGTATGTTGTTAAGTGTATGTTGTTTTGTGCATGTTGTTTTGTGTATGTTAAATGTATGTTGTTAAGTGTATGTTGTTTTGTGTATGTTAAGTGTATGTTGTTAAGTGTATGTTGTTTTGTGCATGTTGTTTTGTGTATGTTAAATGTATGTTGTTAAGTGTATGTTGTTTTGTGTATGTTAAGTGTATATTGTTAAGTGTATGTTGTTTTGTGCATGTTGTTTTGTGTATGTTAAATGTATGTTGTTAAGTGTATGTTGTTTTGTGTATGTTAAGTGTATGTTGTTAAGTGTATGTTGTTAAATGTATGTTGTTAAGTGTATGTTGTTTTGTATGTTGTTTTGACAAGCCACATCACAGACGATGCAGATTGAGGCAGACGTTTTCACATGTAATCCGTGAATCCTAATCTTCAAACAGATCTGTCGGTATGCAGGGTGTGCTAGCTGGGGGGAGGGGAGGGGGGGGGTTGAAACTTGGGTCAACATCCCGGAGTGCCGGATGAAAACCGGCAAATGTGAACAGCGTAGCGCGACAGCCGGCTGACAGCATGCGGACAGCACAAAACGACAGCCCGCTGACAGAGGTCTTAACACGGCTCAGAGAGTTATCGGATTATTTTTTTATGGCTAAATATAGCCACAGGGGGAAAATGGGTTGAATTCAATGAATGAAACGAAACTGTCGAGTCAGCACATTCCGTGTTGATAAATAAACAGCTTACGGTAAAACTCGGAAAATTTGGCACGTTTAAAAAGTGTCACAAAAAGTAGATTTTCGCGAATTCTAGGACACGATTTTTTTTAACGTCAAACAACGATGTAGTTAGCAAACAGTTCACTGATGTAAACAAAACACCAGCTGTTACACACAAAACGAAGGGTTTACTCTAATGACCGAAAACTGCAGGTTCTAAACCCATGCACACCGTACACGCTGTCGATCAGATAAACTTTTGCCATGTGCTACATCCCCATTCGCTTTTACATTCTCTACCAACATATACACGTTTAACCTTCGAAGTATATGTAAAAAAAAACGTGGATCTAAATTTAGAAATGCATAGATAATCCAGATAACTTCTCTTGCGGGTCTTCTATTGTTTGGGAGATCTATTTCTAGAGTAAATTGCAGCAGTTGTTGATGCGAATGGGGGAGTAGGCGGGTTTGTTGTTTCTGTTCGATAAAGCTGAACCAGGCACTAGAAGACAGGTGTGTTGGGCCCAGGTATGTGACCAGGACTGCCAACATGGCGGGGTTGTTAGTTTAGAAATACACAGGTAAAGCTAACGAGTCATGGGCTGTGATCCTGGTTAGCGAGGGCCAGGTAATAAGCACAAAGAGATATGGGTTTGTAGTGCAGTTTTTACGGCCAGATGCAAGATTTCTGGCGCGTTCAAGGGGGATAATGCTGGATAAGAAGCTCTAAGGGAATTCACTCTGTTTGACACTTCACGATTGAATAAAAGCAATTAATTTTTTTTTTAAATTTGATGATATACAAATTACATTTCCAGATGGCCTCTTCGAGCAAATATTTAATCAGTTTTCGTTTATTTTAATTAATTTAAAAAAATAATTCTTGCCTGGGTTTATTTTAATTCGTAGAGAAGGCAAACTAAACCGGAACTTACGTCATTATTGCACGTGTTGTATCGAAACCTCTCCCCCTCACAGGTCGAGTTGGACTCGTCTTCCTTAATGCACGTGCGCTCCTGGTAGGTGGCGCCGCCATCGCATGTCCTCGAGCACTCACTCCAGGGGGACCACTCGCTCCAGCGCTCACCGACTGTCGACGTCACCATCTAAAAATAGACCAAAATAAAAAGTTATCACACACGATGAAATTAATAAAAAAATATTTTCTAGAAAAAAATATACTTTAATTGTTATTTTTTTGCAGGGAGAACACAGGCCTACATTTGGGGAGACACAAATCGATAACTAATATTTGCTGTAACATTCCAGTTGATTTGGAAGAAATAAGTTTTTGGGGGCTTAGCGTTTGCGGGAGAGCAATATCCGAATGGAATGATGGGTCGATTACGGAAAGTTTTTCTCCTCGTAGATATGTTCCAACTATCGAACGTCTCAGCAATCGAACGACCCACTTTATGTACGTCTCGTTTCTCGCACGTTCCACCAGTCGTACGTCCCACTATCAGTACGACAAGTTAATCAACGATTTTTGTTGTTATTAATTACTCTAAACCAGGGATCTCCAAACTACGGCCCGCGGGTCGGATGCGGCCCGCGAGGTCCTCTCATCCGGCCCGCGGAGATCTTTCTGTCCACGGAAAAAAATGTTTGTAGGAGGTGACTGAGTAACTTTGCCCAGAAAATTTAAAGTAGCTTGAAAAAGTAGCTTTGGGTGCAAATACCAGAGAGGATATATTTATTGAGTTAAAAAAAACCCATTAATTTGCTGATTATAACTTTGACTGGACTAACTTCAGTTACCTAACTTTTGATGGTCGAAAGTACATGAGTGGCATAAAGAAAGGCTATGTTGGACAAGTGAATGAGAAAAACATTCTACAACCAATGTTCCTGTACTTTATTACTCCCCAGCAAGCTTTGTGTGCTAAGTATGTGGACATTAGCAGTGTACTGAATCCTGTGGTGAAGATGGTGAATTTGATAAGATCACATGGGCTAAACCATAGATAGTTCAGAGACTTGTTGAAAAATACAAACACAGAATAGAGAAAGGAAATAGGTTATTTTCTGGAAAGTAAATTCAAGCTACAGCCAATAATGTCTGGGTATAGAAATTGGCCTCTGCTGAAGACATAACCAGTAATTTTAATTTTCGGAACCTAATTCTACAAGAGAAGGAAATCTAGTTTTTGATCTATACACCCACCTAAAGGCCTTCACATATAAACTTGTCATGTTTTTGGAACAAGTACAGGCCAACAACTTGACGCACTTTCAGCAGTGCAAGGTCTTCATGGCTAGACAACAGCTGAATTCCTCACGTCTTTTGCATGCGAGATCATCAAAGATCTCCAGCTGCAGTTTCAGTAGCAGTTTTCTAACTTGGATCTAAAGGCAGAAGAAGTGAGATGGTTTCAAAGCCCATTTGAAACAAATGTGGCCAGTTGCCCAGATGAACTGAAGCTGGAGGTAAGTGAATTGCAAGCAAATGACCTTCTTAGAGACAAGTTCAAAGAAGGGCGGGTGGGTTTTTATAAGTTTTTGCCCAAGGAAGACTTTCCTAATATTAAAACTTTTGCATCAAAGTACCTTTCAAATTTTGGAACAACATACCTGTGTGAATACAAATTTTCAAGAATGAAATACGTGAAGAACAATTGAGAGCAAACTTGGACCTCGAGTGTGTTGGCGGCCCTCGACAGTGTTTCTTTCAGACTTTTTTCTCGATTGGGGGGGGGGGCTTGAAAGTTGTTGAAAGTTGTATATATTTCTATACTAATTGTATTACGTTGGGGGGGGGGGGAAGCTTCTGCAGGGGGGGGGGGGCTCAGAAACCCAGAAGAGATGCCTGAAAGAAACTCTGGTTCCCGAACTGATATTTGATAGTTAATGCGGCCCTCGGGCTGAAAAGTTTGGAGACCCCTGCTCTAAACTGTCACATTTTTGTACTGTTACAATCAGAATTTTAATAAAACTAGAAGTCGCTGTTGCTGTGGTCCAACATTCTGATGCTGTGGTCCAACATTCTGATGCTGTGGTCTAACATTCTGATGCTGTGATCCAACATTCTGACGCCGTGGTCCAACATTCTGATGTTGTGGTCCAACATTCTGATGCCGTGGTCCAACATTCTGTGGTCCAACATTCTGTGGTCCAACATTATCTTGCTGTGGTCCAACATTCTGTGGTCCAACATTCTGATGCCGTGGTCCAACATTCTGATGTTGTGGTCCAACATTCTGATGCTGTGGTCCAACATTCTGATGCTGTGGTCCAACATTCTGATGCCGTGGTCCAACATTCTGTGGTCCAACATTCTGATGCTGTGGTCCAACATTCTGATGCTGTGGTCCAATATTTTTCTTGCTGTGGTCCAACATCCTGATGCTGTGGTCCAACATTCTGATGCTGTGGTCCAACATTCTGATGCTGTGGTCCAACATTAAGATGCTGTGGTCCAACATTCTGGTGCAGTGGTCCAACATTCTGATGCTGTGGTCCAACATTCTGATGCTGTGGTCCAACATTCTGATGTTGTGGTCCAACATTCTGATGCTGTGGTCCAACATCCTGATGCTGTGGTCAAACATTCTGATGCTGTGGTCCAACATTCTGATGCTGTGGTCCAACATTCTGATGTCGTGGTCCAACATTCTGATGTCGTGGTCCAACATTCTGATGCTCTGGTCCAACATTCTGATGTTGTGGTCCAACATTCTGATGCTGTGGTCCAACATCCTGATGCTGTGATCAAACATTCTGATGCTGTGGTCCAACATTCTGATGCTGTGGTCCAACATTCTGATGCCGTGGTCCAACATTCTGATGCTGTGGTCCAACATTCTGATGCCGTGGTCCAACATTCTGATGCTATGGTTCTACATCTTGATGCACTAGTGACAATTTGCCACACTCTGTATTCAAACATTCAGGCAAAACACGTTGCACTAATAAATATTTAAATTGGGATTAGCTGAAGTGAAATGTGTTTGATTAAACTTTGCTTTAATGTCTGGGAATGTTGCTCTCCTGTTTGATCACTCAATGCACAATGTTGGTGTTGGTCTACGTCAGTTTGGTAGTGTTTCTTTCAAACATTTTTTTTATCCGGGGGTGGGGGAGGGGCTGGGAGGAACTCACTCAATGTACCTTGTTGGTGTTTGTCTATGTCTGTTTAGTAGTGTTACGTTCAGACTTTTTTATCCGGGTGTTAGGGGCCCTTGAATTATATTTTTTTGTGTGGGGAAGGTGGGGGTGGTGTTACTACATTTTCCGCGGGGGGGGGGGGGTGGGTACAGATACTGGTAACAATATATAATTTCCATATTAATTATTTTTCACATGCGGGGGGGGGGGGGGGGGGGGATAGGTGTGCTTCGGCCGTGTATGTGTATTGGTCTCTAGGTATTGCTGATGAGTTGGTAGGGTTTTTTATGTGTAGTGTATTTGTTAATTTGTTTTAAGAGTGTGTTTGTCTGTTTGCTGGTGTGTTGCTCTCTGAAATTTTGTGTGTTGATCGGTGTCTGGCCTATAACCAACATGCAAGTGTGCTAGCTATTCTAAACATGCCCTGAATTGTTGTTCAATTTGTTTCCCCTTAATTAAAGCAGTTACGTAACTAATTACATCTTAACATAACAACATTAAAAACACACTCGACTGAATCGTGACAATGTTTATTATTTATATTTCTACCACAAGATTTGGAATCACTATGATGATCATTACTGGTAAGCGACAAGATTAGAGCCATAGAATATGTTATGATATATGATACAAGTTATGGGCCATTATACAAGTTATGGGGCATTATACAAGTTATGGGCTATGAACCAAGTTATGGGCCATAAAACAATTTATGAGCCACAATATGAGCCATAAAACAACTTATGTGTCATGAACCAAGTTATGAGCCATGAAACAATTTATGAGCTACAATATGAGCCATCAAACAAGTTTGGGTCATGAAACAAATTATGAGCCACAATATGAGCCATGAAACACGTTATGAGCCACAATATGAGCCACAATATGAGCCATCAAACAAGTTATGGGTCATGAAACAAAATATGAGCCACAATATGAGCCATTAAACAAATTATGAGCCACAATATGAGCCATGAAACACGTTATGAGCCACAATATGAGCCACAATATGAGCCATGCTAGTTCTATCCCCACTTTGCGTGATGCTCTGCTGTTTGACAGGGACGTGAGAGGGTAAATTATAAACAACATTAGCTTGACGCAGCCCCTGGCCAATGTTCAACAAACCTGCAGTGCAAACAGGCACACTCTCTGTGACGTCATGGCTGGGAGGATGAACGTGCAATGAGCGTGAGTACTAGCCGTTTGCCGTTATGCGACGAGACAAAGACTGATCACATTCTAATTAAGTAAACTTTAATTATGTTCATTGGTGACCTCGTGTTTTTATAGATATTTTCTTTGCGGTAAAAAAAAAATGAGATACAGCTAGAGAGGGGGTGGGAGGGGATGACTGCAGACACGTAGTTTTAACGATATAATAGAGGATGTAATAGGTTTTAGTTTCTACTGGTCGTTAGTCACAAAACACAGCACAAAACATAACATAAAACACCTCACAAAGCATTAAACAAAACGCCATATGAAACACAACAGAAAAGACCAAACACACAGAGGACGACATTATGGCACACCCAGCCTCATAAAATAACACTAATTATAATTTTTATATTTGTATTTTTATAAACTACAGACTATTATTACATTTCTTAACCCTGGGCACTTGCTTCCACATTGTACACCAGCAAGGTTCTTAAGTTTAGTGTTGGAAGGAATTCCCTTCAACACAATCAAGTATTGCTTGTCAACTCATTATGCTCCATTCAGGCCATTGTCTCCGATTTCAGCCTGCTTTTCATTTTGGATTTGGTTCCATAGCCTTTGTCCAACCAAGAACAAAATACAAAGCAGCAGCAGTTTGATTTTGAAGTTGTCTCTCCTGAAGAGTTGCTGTCCCCAGAGCCTCAGGATTCGAACTCGAGACTTATCGGTTTAGCAACTATGAGCTTTGACAACTCGACCACGCCGACCCCAGGTCAGGTTCAAATACCAGCGTTTAAAGTCATAGTTACCCTTATCCCACTTATAATTTCAAATTTTCACATCTCCATAACCCGACCATATGCTCATAGTTTCAATCACTTTGTTTTCGAGCCCATATCGCGTCTTTAAGGCCATATCTACAGTTATCCCACTCCAAAGTTTCAATGTTCCAAACTACAGCCCACACGTCCACATCTCCCGACCATATGCTCATAGTTTCAATCAGTGTTTCTTCCAGACTTTTTTCTCCGGGGGGGGGGGGGGCACTTGAAATTTTCGGGGGGGGGGGGGGCGGTAGACTTTCTTCGGGGGGCGGACACTGTTAAAAGTATATATTTCTATATAAATTATATAAATTTCATTTCGTTCGGGGGGGGGGGGGGGGGGGGGGCGGTAAAAAAATTTCGGGGGGGCTTTGCCCCCCCCCCCGAAGAGATGCCTGGAAGAAACTCTGGTTTCAATCACCCTATCTTCGAGCCCATATCGCGGCTTGAAGGCCATATTTACAATTATTCCATTCCAAAGTTTCAATGATCCAAATTACAGCCCAAATTATCACCAATCCCAACAATAAGCTCATAGTTTTACTAATCCCAACAATAAGCTCATAGATTAACTAATCCCAACCATTAGCTCATAGTTTTACTAATCCCAACAAAAAGCTCATGGTTTTACTAATCCCAACAAT
Organism: Physella acuta; assembly: GCF_028476545.2. Classification (NCBI taxonomy): domain Eukaryota; kingdom Metazoa; phylum Mollusca; class Gastropoda; family Physidae; genus Physella; species Physella acuta. The sequence goes on along the minus strand of NW_026732081.1, from coordinate 231,538 downwards.
AAGCTCATGGTTTTACTAATCCCAACAATAAGCTCATAGTTTTACTAATCCCAACAATAAGCTCATAGATTAACTAATCCCAACAATAAGCTCATAGTTTTACTAATCCCGACAATAAGCTCATAGTTTTACTAACCCCAACAATAAGCTCATAGTTTTACTAACCCCAACATGCATCCCATCCTTTCACTTATCCCCTTCAACCAGCCGCATGTTAAGCTAATCCCCGCGTCTATTTATACATTTGTTTTACCTAATACAAACAAAACCCTGGTTGACCTTGAAGCCACACAACTTTCCCACGTAGCATTCATTCATTGCACGTGCACACTGCTGTTCTATGGAACCCACGGTACGGTTAAAAAAATACCTTGTAATATTTGGAAGGTAAGGAGAAGATTGTACAGGTAAAATCAAAGCGTGGGATGATCTCGTACATAAACAGTCTTAAACAATTTATCACTCGCGAGTTAAAAAGCAATTGTGGTTTTCTAAGCTAAAAAATTTAAGTTTAAAAAAATAAATAAATAACAAGACAATAAAGTATCTAGCGAGTTTTTTTTCAGGTATCTCTTGTAGGGTTAAGGTTAAGATAAGGATCAAGGCTAGCTTTAAGGATTTGGGTAGAGCTTAGATTAGGGCTAGTAGAACATCAGCATTGAATACCACCTGCCTACGTGTTGCTAGAAGAAAGACGTGATACACATCGCTACTACACATCACTACATATCACTACACATCACTACACATTACTACACATCACTACATATCACAACACATCAGTACACATCAGTACACATCACTACACATCACTACACATTACTACACATCACTAAACATCACTACAAATCACTACACATTACTATCATCTTTCCTCTGATGCACGAGTCTAAAATATGAAAAAAGACCGCAATCTACATCCTCACACCCATATGAAAAACTATAATGTCACCCCCCCCCCCACACACACACACACGCGATTAAGCATAGTAATGAACGCCTCAATCCCCAATACATTTCATTTAAGATATTCCACAACAATGTATTATATTATGTGTATAGATGTATTATCTCAGCGCATGAGTATGGATATATTTTGTAAGTGTATGTGTATGCATGCATTATGTTAGCTTATGTGAATCTGTGTATATTGCCGTCGTGTGAGTATGGATATATTTTGTCATTATCGGGACATGGATCTGTTAAGGTATATGTGTAAGGATGTAATATGTAATCATATGTGTGTGTTATATTATAAAACGGTTAAATAGAATATCAGAACATGCTGTGATCCAAACAAAAATGCTTGACGCTCATTTACAAAGCAGTGGAATAATGAGTTAGAGGAATAATTGATTATTAATGATCACCAGATAGTGTCGGTGTGTGGGTGTGTGTGGGGGTCTGTACAGTATTTCATATTCTACAGATCCTTTATGTATGACATTAAGCATGCATGTGATAGGTCTTTCGTGCAGGTCTGTGATAGGTCATTGACACAAGTCTATAATAGGTCCTTGAAACAGACTGGTGATAGGTCCTTAATACAGACTGTAGATAGGTCCTTGACACACGTCTGTGATAGGTCCTTGATACAGAATAGTGATAGGTAAGTGACACAGGTCTGTTAAATGACATTAATACTGTACGGGGATAGGTCACTGACACACATGTTATAGGTCATTGATACAGAACATCTGACAGGTCAGGTAGACTAGTTTAAACGTGAGAGACAAGTCTGTTATATAAACTATCACATTTCAGTACAGAAAACACCAGCCAACACCATCCCTACCATCCCACCCCCTCTCCCCATATTATCCTAGACCACCGTCCCTCCCCCCCCCCCCATGTTATCCCGCCTCGACCCCCAACTGTCCCACGCCACTGACGTCAGGCTGGTGATGGTATCGTGCTTGACAGGCGGACCAACCCTGGGACGCTGGAATGTTCCAGGGATGGCTGTTCACAGCAGGCTGGGGTGGGGGGGGGGGGGGGTTGGGGGGGGGGTGGAGAAAATAAAGTGACAACCCAGTGGTTGACAAGCCACCCACAGGGGATATAATGACAACCCAAATACGTCAACCTACACTATCAAAACATCCTGCAAATATTTAGAAAAACAAGAAACTGAAGCGGCGTATAGAAAGAAAAAAAAAGTGATGAACCATCGTTAGGAAAGATATAATTTATACACGCTTTTGTCCGCATTTAAATTATATTTCAAGAATTCGACAGCTGTAACTACATTAATTTAAAGAAATTAAATTAACACGAAAATAAAAACGAAATTTCATTATAATTATATTGTTGTTAATTAATCCTAATAAAGTTGCTTTTTTATCAAAATGTCTTTATATAATATAATCAAATAATTATACGATTAACTATACGATTCTAAAGTTTGTTTTGATGACAGTGAACATTATTAATACGCTAATTTGTTTTAGCTGATGGTGTTTGAACGAGAGTGACATAGGGAGGGTGTGTGTGTGTGTTGGAGGCAGAGTTTCTTTCAGGACACATACTTTCACATACACACACACACACACACATATATATATATATATATATATATATATATATATATATATATATATTTGTACGGGGGAAAATTGAACCCATCCCCAAGGCAAAATCCTTCCTACGCCACTGCTAACAGTCCTACAATGATATATATTGCCTCGAGACATTGAGTGAACAAACAAAAAGCTGCCGGAATGTTCACAAAGAAAAATAACTCGTTTAAAGGGGAGACGATTCAGCCCAAAGGCCGATAACTAGTTAAAGACGTTCTTCGCATGAAATGTTAAGACAATATTAATGCAGTGCGGCCCTTACGGCGATACACGGACGTTATGTAAACGAACGTGAAGTATTGCAGTAATAGGAGCCTGTCGCGAGCATCTTGAAAACATTTCCAGGACCACTCACGACCCTGCTCTTCGCTACATCAACCGGCGCGGTGCTAGAAACAACAGACACTCAGGGTGAGTACGTGTTAGTTATCTGTAGGAGGGTGAGAGATATCAGATCTAGGGGTGGGGGGGGGTGTACATTTATGTTCATCGGTTATTGAAGCAGGTGTTTGGTATAGCTACAGGTAGAAACAATGGGGGGGGGGATGTCAGAGGGTATGATGAGGAATTAGGGGTCGTTCTCCAGATATAACGAAACGTTGTATGTATATATGGGGGGTGGGGGAGGAGAGGGTCGATCACTTGATATACTTGAATCAGTGTGTGTATTTAATGGGGGTGGGGAGGAGAGAGTAGTTCACTTGATATACTTGAATCCCTGTGTGTATGTAGAGAGAATGCGCCAGGTCATATTCCTATCTAAAGACCATCTTCTCGGCAAAAACATGTGGGAACGATAGTCACTTCGCCAACAGCGAGATATACAATAATCGAAATGCTATTTTTTATTTCCCTATTGCTAGGTTTAAAATATTACCCTTTTGTAACGATTGGTGAAAATTTTGGTTGTAAAACATAATTTATATGTTATATCGAAGGTATTTGAATATGAAAGGTGACATATTTATCAAAATCTACTTTTGGAAAAAAAATGGGTTAAAAATTATCACCGGGTGATTTTAAAAGTTTTGAAGACATCGAGCGCTAAATTTTAGGAAAGGAAGACGTGACGGCCAAGGTTTTCAAAAAGTCACGTGACGACCAATGTTTTCATAGTCACGTGATAAACTTGACACGAAGCTGACGCCGTCCAAGACCCTACACAAACACACAGACACGTGGTACAAACACACAGACACGTGGTACAAACACACAGACAAGTGACACGACATCGATGTTTACACATTACATTTTGACATCGTCTAGAATCAACTTGACACTTTAACAAGACACTGACACCCACCCCTAGATCAACTTTTTCACAGCTCAATTTGAAAACGTCGTCAGTTTGTTGGAAGAGATTATAAAATCACAATCGCTCAAATATAAAGATCGAATTAAAGAACAGCAACTCTACGGATTTTTAGAAGTATTGGGTAAATAAATCTAGCGCTTTGGTTTTAACTAGTTATATTATGGGAAGTTAAATTAAGATAATGGTGAAGTTAGGATATAGTTTGTGCTAGTTAAGTAGCTTTATAAAGATCGCTTGAACCCATGTAAATTGATTTTGATACTTCTGACATTCTTTCAGCTCCAAGATAAATATCTACATGAATATTTATATTAACATGGACCAACAACTACTTGAATTGAATGTTAAACCATCGTCTGTTTCCTTTGACCATCAGCAAATAGACCAGGTAGAATCCCACTGAAGTCGTCAGTATCATGATGTCCTCTATTGTCCATGGTGTCGCGCCCCCACCCCCCGGGGCGTCACTGGCGACTTGGGCGTGGGTTACCCGGTGTGGAGCGGGATGAGTTGATGAATGGATGGACCGGTCAGGATAAACTGGGGTCAAGCTGATGTCAGAGGTCACGGTAGGTCAGTTCACCAGCCCGACATACAGATCCCGTGGGGAGGTAATAATAGAAAGCAATCTCGATCTAACTATATGTAGATGTTTGGCATATATACATACACACATTTACTTTATATATATATATACAAATTTTCCAAAGAGAATATTCAATCTATAGCAAGAGATTTTAAAGCAAGTGGAGACAACCTCATTTCACCAGGGGAAATAATCTGAAGACGATCCCTTCGGTCTAGGGGTGAAATAAACATTTCTTCTTCTCATTGAAATTTTTCCTAGCTCAATTTTAGTTGATTTTTTTCGGTATTTTCTCGACGCCACTTGTATTGATACAAATGAGAGTTATTTCCCCTCTTCAAAAGAGTTATCTTTCTCTAGAGTTGCTGCCCCTATGTACTTGTTCATCTTCGATTCGGTCACCTCTGATTGCTGTTTATTCTCGTGCTGTTTCCTTGATGTATTTTATTTCTGTTATTATTTCTGTTAGTTTTTAAATACTGAGACTTCTAAAACTAACATCACAATGTTATATATATATATATATATATATATATATATATATATATACATTTATATATATATATAAGAATATATATATATATATATATATATATATATATATATATATATATATATATATATATATATATATATATATATATATATATATATATATACTTATATATAATATATATATATATATATATATATATATATATATATATATATATATATATATATATATATATATATATATATATATATATATATATATATAGGCCTATATATATATATACGAAGGAAGCCGAGATGCCAGGCCAGGGTTAATTGTGTCCGTTACACTGTGAAGCACGCAGAGAGAACACAATAGGAGGATGTGAACGGTGTGGACATAGCGGTACCTGACGGATCGCATTTCCTGACAGCCCCGGGGCAGGAAGTGGGGAGATGGTCAGGTATGCGACGACCCCAGATGGCTTATTACCGAGGGGTGGGGGAGGGGGTTGGAATCTTTTAATATATGGATCCGTTCAGACTTTTGGCTCCGACTGAAGAGATTACTGGTAGGGTGTCGCGTCTCAGACTATTTCACAGTGTAGTCTGTGTTTGTCTAAGGGAGGCAAGAAATGAATTTACTTGACACTTGGACTAAAGGAGGTATTCAACTCAGAGGCGTAGTCAGACTTTTGCCATGGGAGGGGGTTGTAACATCCCGACACCCCGTGTTTAAGCCACGGTTTTTATCTGCTGTGGTTGTCTACACTGTATGGAGACAGTGGGTTGGTTTAACGGAGTGGTATAAAGATAATGAAATAAGTATTGTACTACAGGCTGGAGGGTGGGTTAATCCTGTTTGGTTTAGATAAGCCCCGGGGGGTTCTGGGGGAAAGGGTGAGATCAAAGAGGCGGCAGATGAAGGGTGGGGGGTGTTGGAAGTATGCTTCTAGCGTGTGAATGTTGCATATCACACAGTGTGACATGGATGAAGACGCTGGGTGTGGCACAAGACAACATCTTGGGTGACAAGTTTAGCATGACAGTCATTGATATTTTGATGTGAGAGTTTAGCATGACAGTCATTGATATTTTGACGTGAGAGTTTAGCATGACAAACATTGATATTTTGACTTGAGAATTTAGCATGACAGTCATTGATATTTTGACGTGAGGGGGATTGATATACTTATTGGCTTTTTCGAACTGACACAATTTGCCGGATAGATATATACGAAAATTTAGTGAGTGTGGGATTTATATACTTTACGCTTTTGACACATTTGATGTGACAAGAATTGTCACAACGGACGTGACAACTTTGTGACAGGAAAGGACAGCCGCCTGGTATAAATAAACAGACGGGGCCTCGTTAGGTCATTAGGTCTTTAGGTCATTAGGTCGCAAGTCAGAAACAGCTTTAACCACCACTTATTGTACACCAGCCAGCCATTTAAAATCTTGAATCAAATAAAACAACCAATTCAAGAATTTTAACGAATCAAAGATGGGTAGGTATTATGACTAAACGGATTATCAAGCAAACGAGATTATCAAATAAGGGATTTAAAAAATTCCATGTAGGTAACCTAGCTTATAAAAAAACTAGCCAGACAAAACAGGCCAAGGGCTCAACACACAACTCACAGTCTAAAGCCCAGTTCACTAACGTCCCCCTTACCTATTTCAACATACCCCGCCAGGTGTTCCAAAAATAACTTACCTGTTGTGTTTCCCTACGACTAGACCTTGTGATATTCTTCTCGTGCGATTGGATCACAAAGTGATCAATGAAATGTGGACAAAATGAGCGCCAGATTCTGGTACTTCCGCTTTGGGAAAGAGACCTGGATCAAAGGGTGATTCTAGAACTGGGCCTGGCTTTATGTTGTTAAGATAAGACCCGGACTACATATTTTGTTTTAAATGTTGAAAACACTGTGTTTGTAATATCTTGGATCCTCCCTAACCTAGTACCCTAAATCCTCCCTAGCATTGTACCCGAATCCTCTGTAACCTAGTGTTTTTTAATGCTCTCTATTATTGTACTCTGAATCCTCTGTAAAGTAGTACTTTAAATGCTCTCTACCATTGTACCCTGAATCATCTCTATCATAGTACTTTAAATACTCCCTAACATTGTACCCTTGATTCTCTCTAGCCTAGTACTCTTAAACCTCTCGATCCTTGCACCCTGAATCCTCTCAATCCTTGCACCCTGGATCCTCTAGTACCGAACCCACTCCCTACGATGTCAACTTTCTCTTTCTCTCAATTCACCACAATCAACTCCAGCTTCTAGCCTTAACCACACCCTCTAGTACCCGCCTCTCAACAACCACACCCCCTTCTCTCCCCTCCCCTCCACTAATGTTATATTTTTGTGAGTGAAAAAAGAAGCCATAGAATTCCATAAAACGATTTCGCTTTTTTCCTCCTTCATGATTTGATGAGAAATCTGCAGAATAAATTGTGGATTCAGCGAAGAAACATTCGGACGAGATCTCAGCTAATTGGTCCGAGATTACCCTGGTCCCTATGGTGGCGCCCTCTGGCAGCTATGTCGTGCCACGTGACAGAAAATAGACGTTTCTCCGTGTCCTTGACCTTTATATAGGGTTGGGGTCAAATCAGAATGGGGGGGGGAGGAGGGGGTAAACATTTCACTGTGGTATTGGGATATCATCAGGATAAAGATATTTTAAGAGATAAATTTGATCTTGAGAAATGAAATCAAATTTGGTGTCAAGAAAGTTGAGTAAATATTTTCACCTTTAGCTTGCAGGCTACGTTACGTAAAACCAGGACATTTCACCCTCTGTAAACATGTCAATTTTAAAATTTATCTGTAAAACCTTAAAACACAATGTAGAAGTGTACACAATTACAGCAAATTTACATTTCCTTCTGTCCGGGTCACGTGGGGTTATGTTATCTACACTAGCATGTGCACCTGAGTGCATTCTTATTCCAGCCACGTGCAAGAATCACCTGACACTGGGTTGTGGGGAAACAGAGCTGGGCACGTTTCTCTGCCGCAGGTTAAACATCGTCGTGTGTTTAACTACAGCGTCGGCCGCAGGTTAAACATCGGTATGTGTTTAACTACAGCGTTGGTCGTCAGTTTCAATATCATGATGGGCTTTACTACAGCGTCGGCCGTCAGTTTCAACATCATGATGAGCTTTACTACAGCGTCGGCCGCAAATTACCGACAGCGTCGGTCGCAGTTTCAACATCGTGATGTGATTAACTTCTGTGTTGAGCGACAACAGCATATTTTTTGCAGGCATCATAACCGTTTATTATACAGGGATAGTTCTAGCTGACCTAAGACACGTCTAAAGAATACATTTCTGATATGGCACAGTAATACTAAGTTATATCTGTAACTAGGTAACGTAAATTTAGAGAAAATCTGTTGTGTTGGTAGATAGCTGGAGCGTGTTTGTGTAAGCTTCAGTAACCTTAACTCAAACATGAAGTGGGTGTTGTCAGGTAACGATGGCTAGTAAAACTTTTGGACACCAGTACAGAGTAATTTCTAGCGCGGAGATCGCTGACGTTAAGGAAACGTGTGTCTGGGTTGAATTTCTAAACTGTCGCCCGACTGAACGTGAGCTGTCATGGACAGGCCTGTGTGCTATCTTTCAGTTGTTCGTGAATTGTCCGTCAGTTGTCCCTGGGTTCAAACAAAGTTCCTCAAGTGGTCTATGTGTTATAGATAGTTTGTGCTAGTTTCCAGAGTTGTCCCTGAATTGACAGTAAAAAAAAAACCCACGGTGCTCATCTGATAAAACTAAGTCATGTCTATTGGAGTGGTCGGCCGTGTACGTCCACGGCTGCAAATCATAAAGTCCCGAGTTCGAACACTCGGGCAGCCGATGCTAGTCCTCTGGGGATAACAGCCCATCTAGGAGAGAAAAAAAACTCCAAACAGGAGTGGAGCGCCTTAGGTTTTAGGATTACTAAATATAGTTTCCATTCCTCAGCTCCTGCGACACTGCTGATTCCAAGCTGTACAGGTAACGTCCTGTCCCGTGGGTCCATCAGCTGGGTGGAGAGATGGGCAACATCTAGTTCTTCCTAACCCCCAGGCTTTGTACTCGGAGTCCCAATACGCAATCATCCTATTGTCTACTCACTAGTCTACGTATTACATGCTTTAAATTACAGTTTTACACTATTAATGGATTTAGGGGAATATCGGCTAAACAAATACACGAAAGTCCATTTAGATCGTTTTAAATAATTATAATAGCTTACGTTTTAATTGTAACAAAATAAATCTATTTTAAATTAATAATGATATAAACTAGGCATAGTATTGTTTTTAACTTTTTAACCATTCTTTATTTAAATTACCTTTTTTATTTTTTGAAAAATACAACTTCTCGAATGACGTATTATAGGTGTGAATAAACCCTTCAAGACTTCCACCGTTCTGTTTGTTTATGAAATTGCCAAAAAGATTAAAACTCAGCACTTTTTGAGAGCCCCAAACATCAATCATAGACCAGGCTTGTGTAACAATGGGTGGTCCTTTACCGGAAGTGTTGCCGTTTCCCACAGATAACCCTGGCAGACGACCACGTCAGCAGACGACATCAAACAGATCTCAAGGGCCTGGACGCGGGGGTGTCGTCAGACGGAGGGGCCATTAATCCCTGGGTATCGCGCAGACGTGTGTGTTCTGGAACTTTCTTTTTTTTCAAAGAGAGTTGGGCAAATCGTTGTATCTTCAGTTTGGAATGCGTCGTTGTTTAAATCCCTGGAGGGGGTCTAAGACGCAGGGGGTCTTTGATTCATGCGTTTCTTGATTTCATTGAACTTCGAGTAATCTAATTTTTTTTTCTAGTCGCGGGGTGTTACATAGAACAGTCGAATAGAGTAGACATATAGAGTAGATACGTATGGCAGACATATAGAGTAGACACGTATGCAGACATATAGAGTAGACATGTATGGCAGACATATAGAGTAGACACGTATGGCAGACATATAGAGTAGATACGTATGGGAGACATATAGAGTAGACATGTAGATAAAGTAGTTACATAGAACTATGTTATAGAACAGTGACATAGAACAAGGCATTCACATTCGAGCAGTCTTGGATTAGCCACCCCCCCCCCACCCCACACACTCAACACCATTCCCCCCCACATACACACTCAACCCCCCCTCCCCAATTCCCACCACTGCAGTGTAATACGACTACATTCATCACGTTACTTGTTCAATGACCGTCAAACCCCCTACCACCCCCATCTCCCAGCCATCACCATTGCGATATCCAAATCGTTAGCTATTTAGATTCCCCCCCCCCCACTTATCGTCCCATCTCCTTCACTCGTTCCATCCAAAACCTCTAAACAAGACAGGTACTGACGTCACTCCATTCAGGTAGAATTCATTAGCTTGATGTCAGATTAGACACAGGACCCTAGATTTATTCTCTTAGTCTTCTAGAGTTGGTCAAATGTTCTATATACGTTTCAATGATGTTCAAGTTAAGGTTTAGATATGGCTCAGTATGTTCAAATGTTGTTCTTGTAACAATTTCGGCGATGTTAAAATTATGTACTAGCAAAGTTTTGAGGGATGTTGAAATGATGTTGTAGTGACATATTGTAATAGTTTGTGTTAAACTCATGCGACAATGAGATGTCTCAGTGATGTAAACTCATGTTCGAATGATGTTACTTTCATATTTATGTGATGTTCAGGTGATGTTACTATTCTATTTTTGTGATGTTCATATTTAGGTGATGTTCGGGTGATGTTACTGTCATATTTATGTGATGTTCAGGTGATGTTACTGTAATAATTTCGTGATGTTCAGGTGGTTTACTGTCATATTTATGTGATGTTTAGGTGATGTTACTGTCATATTTTTATGATGTTCAGGTGATGTAACTGTCATAGTTTTGTGATGTTCAGGTGATGTTACTGTCATATTTTTATGATGTTCAGGTGATGTTACTGTCATAGTTTTGTGATGTTCAGGTGATGTTCTGTGATGCCAAATTGAAGTCACGTGGTGTCTGGCAGCACCCAATAAAATTCCACGAGGCCGAGGTTAATTGCATCAACACCATCACCAAGGTAATTATCAGCAAGTTAAGTTAATTAGCAGCGTGTGCCGGTGGTCCAGGCACAGACTGCCATGTACCAGCAGCAAGAGATGAAGATGCAGGTAGCTAAGATAATGTCGCTGAAAGTCTCCCATGTACCAGCAGCAAGAGATGAAGATGCAGGTAGCTAAGATAATGTCGCTGAAAGTACTCGGGCTTGCTTTAAAGAAATCGTTTTAGGCAATAACAAATTACTGAGTAGGTACATAGCAGGGGGTAGAATCTTTTGTTGCAAGGGGCACAATGTGTTGTTGAATGGGGCAGAATCTATTGTTTCAGAGGGGCATAAAATGTTGTAGATGGGGCAGAATCTATTGTTTCAGAGGGGCATAAAATGTTGTAGATGGGGGCAGAATCTATTGTTTCAGAGGGGCATAAAATGTTGTAGATGGGGCAGAATCTATTGTTTCAGAGGGGCATAAAATGTTGTAGATGGGGGCAGAATCTATTGTTTCAGAGGGGCATAAAATGTTGTAGATGGGGCAGAATCTATTGTTTCAGAGGGGCATAAAATGTTGTAGATCGGGGCAGAATCTATTGTTTCAGAGGGGCATAAAATGTTGTAGATGGGGCAGAATCTATTGTTTCAGAGGGGCATAAAATGTTGTAGATGGGGCAGAATCTATTGTTTCAGAGGGGCATAAAATGTTGTAGATGGGGCAGAATCTATTGTTTCAGAGGGGCATAAAATGTTGTAGATGGGGCAGAATCTATTGTTTCAGAGGGGCATAAAATGTTGTAGATCGGGGCAGAATCTATTGTTTCAGAGGGGCATAAAATGTTGTAGATGGGGCAGAATCTATTGTTTCAGAGGGGCATAAAATGTTGTAGATGGGGCAGAATCTATTGTTTCAGAGGGGCATAAAATGTTGTAGATGGGGCAGAATCTATTGTTTCAGAGGGGCATAAAATGTTGTAGATGGGGCAGAATCTATTGTTTCAGAGGGGCATAAAATGTTGTAGATGGGGGCAGAATCTATTGTTTCAGAGGGGCATAAAATGTTGTAGATGGGGCAGAATCTATTGTTTCAGAGGGGCATAAAATGTTGTAGATGGGACAGAATCTATTGTTTCATAGGGGCATAAAATGTTGTAGATGGGGCAGAATCTATTGTTTCAGAGGGGCATAAAATGTTGTAGATGGGGCAGAATCTATTGTTTCAGAGGGGCATAAAATGTTGTAGATGGGGCAGAATCTATTGTTTCAGAGGGGCATAAAATGTTGTAGATCGGGGCAGAATCTATTGTTTCAGAGGGGCATAAAATGTTGTAGATGGGGCAGAATCTATTGTTTCAGAGGGGCATAAAATGTTGTAGATGGGGGCAGAATCTATTGTTTCAGAGGGGCATAAAATGTTGTAGATGGGGGCAGAATCTATTGTTTCAGAGGGGCATAAAATGTTGTAGATGGGGCAGAATCTATTGTTTCAGAGGGGCATAAAATGTTGTAGATGGGACAGAATCTATTGTTTCATAGGGGCATAAAATGTTGTAGATGGGGCAGAATCTATTGTTTCAGAGGGGCATAAAAGGTTGTAGATGGGACAGAATCTAATGTAGCCGGGGACAGAATCTGTTGTGGATGGGGGCATAATCTATTGTAGTAGGGGGGAAATCTGTTTTAGATAGGGGCATAATCTATTGTAGCATGGGGTCGAGTCTGTTGTGAAATTGCCCAAACGAATATATACCGTGGGTCAAATAGTTGGGAAATCATTAACTGGCAAAGTGATGGCAACAGGCCATGGGTCAAATGGCAAAAAACAAAAGGTGAACAGGACAAGCTGTCTAAAATTCAACTTACAAGAAAAAGGAAAAAATCTCCCTCCAAAATACAAACCAAATTTCCCTCCAACATACAAACGAACATCTCCCCCCCCCCTCCCTCCCATCCCCCATCGCAAGTAGACCGCCACTGAATCAGGTTCATTCATCACCGGCACCAATGTAAACACCCCAGGAAAAAAACTTCGCTCAACACTCGCATGTACAACTAGGTTCTTATGGAGGCAAGATGACAAACTGCCTGCAGAATTATCAAGTCAATATTTATCTAACCCTCAGGTCAGATAGTGGTTGTAATTTTTTTTCATCGTTTCTTTTAACATTCAACATTTAAATCGTTAGGTAAATTTTAAAAGTCCCGAAATCTGACTAGCATTTATGAATGAGACTTTTATGTTTTTCTTCATGTAATTTACTGGCTGTTATGTTATCATATGGATAACACTAAAGCACACGCACAAGATATATGGAAGTGGCACATATTTTGGGTTAATAAAAACATATCTTCAACTTCACCTTTCAAATGTATTATAACGTGTATTATGCTAATTTGGATTGTCAATTTAGAATCGAACCCTTGTAAATTGGGCAAGTAATTGTGTGCTCTTTCATACAACCACATGGTGTCACATACATCAGAGGCTGAAGTACAGAGTAACTTTTTAAATGTAACCTTTGAACCACAAATGTAACCTTTGAACCGCCAATGCTTAAACTTTATTGCCAATTTAACGTTTCGAACTTTAAAAGCTGCAAATTAAGTATTTGATAAATCTAATTGTTTTTACATTTGTACATTCCATTCTTACACCATAATGTTTTATAACTTTGTTTACATTTTGGAATGAAGTAAATGCGTTGTTTAAGGATCATAAACTGTAACATAACACGAAATATGCGGTTGGGAGGAGCCTTATCGGTTTGTTCCATTTTGTCTGAGTGTGGTATAGTATACAGACTGCCTTTGACTATCTTTATTCTTATATTTGCAATGTTTCTGTTATTTAGATTGGTTAAATGCATTTATAGACACGGGCATTTACGCGATATAAGGCTTTGCTATTTCTAATGTATATGTAACTAGATTTGACCAGAGTTTCTTCCAGGCATCTCCCCAAAAAAAATTCTACTCCCCATCCCGAACGAAATGAAATTTATATAATTTATATAGAAAATATATACTTTTAACAGTGTCCTCCCCCCCCCCCCCGAAGAAAGTCTACCGCCCCCCCCCCCCCGAAAATTTCAAGTGCCCCCCACCCCCCCTGAGAAAAAATTCTGGAAGAAACACTGGATTTGACTATCGTATTTTAAAAAAAATCTCTTTTGTTGTATAGAAACCTTGTGGGACAAATGGGTCGGAAAAATAAATTGAAAGGTTGAGGGGGGTGCAAATCGAAATCTTGAGGGGGGGGGGGGGTGCAAATCGAAAAGTTTGTCCCCGGGCGCCGGGAAGGGTCGCTACGCCTCTGTGAAGTATTGTTGGGTTATATAACGTTTTTATCGTATGAGTGATTCGTTTTTTAAAGTTTTGTCTTATATTATCAGTGTTCCTTTCCTATTTTTTCCGAGGGGGGCGAGAGGTAGGGCGTACACCGGTGGCGGGAGGTGGTCGTACCCCCACCCCCCCCCCTTCCCGCCCCTCCAATAGCTGTCTGAAAGAAACTGTATATAATACGTGCACCTCTCATTATAATACATCAATGATGTATTCAATGTATATCTTTTGCAAGTCGTTAACAGATATTTCAATTCCATGATACGATATTCAAAAACATAAGCTTCTAATAACTCAAAATAATTAATTTTAAAAATTATTTTTATTTCTATAAATATCAAGACAGCTGGGTGATTTATGTGTACCTCGTCACAACTACACAAAAAGTGTTGACGAACTCACTACGTCACAACCCTGTTTTTCCATCACCTCCTACGCTTCACGGTGTCTGCTAATCAGTCAGAATTTTTTGTCTCTTGATACAAAGATTGTTTACACCGTACTCTGATGCAACGTAAAAATAAAAATAATAAAACTCCTGTGTTTATTTTACTCTCAGCATTAGCTGTTGCCAAAGTAGTTGTCGTTGATGATAATCCTGGGGTGGGTATCAACAATTGATGAAACTTTCATGGCGTGCACATATGTTGATACATCAATAGCACACAGCCATATATTCCTACAGGTAAATAACAGATTTCCACCTTCACACCACAGAAGAGCAGATTTTGGACTCCGTATGCAATGATACCACCTTTTAATATCCTCGTACCACCTTTTAATATCCTCGTTTACTAAATTAGAGTCTTGCCGCTCGTTTATAAAAGCATAACTTTGCCGTCACTAATTTTTTGAAAAGCACATTGCCGCTCATTCATTTTAAAAAAAAATAGCACCTTACCGCCCACACGTCAGAGGGAATATCACTTTGCCGCCCCCTCACCTACCAAAATAGCACTTTGCCGCCCACACAACAGCTATAATATAACTATGACCCCCACCCTTAAATAGCACTTTACCGCCTACACATCAGATGGAATTACACTGTGCCCCCCCCCCCCCCACCTTTCGCCTACTAAAATAGCACTTTGCCGCCTACACAACAGATATAATATCACTATGACCCTCACCCTTAAATAGCACCTAGCCACCCACACATCATATGGAATATCACTTTGCCAACCCCCCCCCCCCCTTCTCGTCTACCAAAATAGCCCTCGACGCCCCCTCGATTAGAGAACCTGTTGAACGAATTAATCAAGTTAAAGAAAGAAAAAAAAATCGTATCAGAAAACGAAAGTGCTGGCGTCACTAGAACAAAAATTTTACCGATAGCAGATGCTCCAGGACAGTGAACTAATCACTTTAGTTCTTAGGCAAGGGGCGAGTGGGCCACATTAGGTCTATATACAGAGATAGGGCGTTTGTGACATCACTGGGTGGATGGCCATTGGCCAGATAGCTAGAGAAAAAGTATTGAGGAAGAACCTTCGGAATTGTAGTTGGCTAATCATACTTAGAGAAAATGTAATTGGCCATCGTCCTTACAGAAAGTGTAATTATGCATGTTCATCAAAAAAGGTATTTTAAAAAAATTGAAGGCCAAGTTCTATATGCAGCATAAACAGTGTAAGCTATTTGAACATTGAGAAAACGTCCAAGTATTGAAATCTAGTTTCATTTAACCAGCATTTGTAACTGTTTTATACTTTCATCTTTCATCATACCCTCTTCTTGTATCATCGTTTTATTCCTCAAATCTTATCATTGCTTCACACTTACATTTTATTGTTCATCATCACCTCACGATCTTCCCCTCCCTCATCATCATTTTCATCTCATCTTTCATCATTTCTCCCCCCCCCCCCCCGTCTATTCAACCACCCCCCCCCCCCCACTGAAGATTGACATAAGATACGATTCATCATCCCGATCGATTTTCTCTTATTTTCCCATTGATCTCAGGACCTGCCAATACTGAGCACATCGCCTTTTAACCTTCAATAAAAACGTGACCCAACTAGACAATTACTTTATTCTCTGCCTCTAGGACGACGGGGATTCGTGTTTTAAATAAAGATTGCCTTTCTAAAGAATTTTTTCTTGGTTTAATTCTCTCGGAGGCTGGAGAGTTGAGCCGGGTTTCGTGAAAAAGGAATCTTGCGTTCTAGAATTGGCGAGGTGAAATACGAGTTGGGGGGGGGGGGGGGGGGGGGTTGTGTGGCAAGTCAGGGGTTTGTGTGGCTAGATGTGGGGTTGTGTAACCGGTTTATTAGTGGGGGAGGGGTGTGAGGTCAGTTAGTGGTGGATTGTGCCCAGTTAGTAGTGGATTGTGCGGCCAGTTGATGGGGAGATTGTATATTTAGTTGGTGGGGGATTGTGTGACCAGTTAGTGGGGGATTGTGAGGTCAGTTAGTTGGGGAGATTGTATAGTTTGTTGATGGGGGATTGTGTGACCAGTTAGTCTTAGATAGTGTAGCTATTTTTAGCTGTTACGAGTTATTACGTTTCCTTTGATTTATTAGTAACGCTCACGGTATAAAAAATATCACTCTGTAGCGCTCTTTTGAATTTATTTTTGAGACAGTCATCGAGATCAGTATAAAAACATCAGATTCTATAGAGAGGGCATGGCTTAAATTAATGTAACTATTGACCAGCCTGTGCCCTGTCGTGTGGAAGAGACAGTATGACGTCGGCAGCTACTTTAACCATGGACCAAGACAAGGTTTTGAGAGGATAGGGGAGAGCACTGGTAAGTCCCTATAGGCTGGAGTAGTGCGCTTGGCTAAAGTTGATGGGGGATGGGATATAAAACAGGATTGGGTACCACGGGTGGGGGGTAGTGTCTGATGTACTGCTCCCCACAGGGTTAGTGTCTGCGTATTGATCTGCATGGTTGTCTGGTTTCATTACGTCAGAGGTCATGTTTCGTCGATGTCTGGTCGATGTTTGGTCTAGATATAGTCAATGTTCGGTCTAAATTTTGGTCAATGCTTGCTCAATGTTTGGTCTAGATGTAGTCAATGTTCGGTCTAAATGTTGGTCAATGCTTGCTCAATGTTTGGTCTAGATATAGTCAATGTTCGGTCTAAATTTTGGTCAATGCTGCTCAATGCTTGGTCTAGATATAGTCAATGTTCGGTCTAAATTTTGATCAATGCTTGCTCAATGTTTGGCTAATGTTACTATACGAATTCTTTGTAAATGTTTGGTCAGTATTTGGTCAGTACTATACGAATTCTGTGTAAATGTTTGGTCAGTATTTGGTACATGTTTGCTCCATGTTTTGTATAAAATAGACAATGTTTAGTCGATTTTCGGTCAGTGGTTGGTCAATTTTAGATCGATATCTAGTCGATATTTCTAGCTAATGTTTGGCCAATAGAGAGTCAGTTTTGTTATGGTCAATAATCGGTCAATGTTCTGATAATGTGTAAACAACGAGTTCATCAAACTGTTCTATGCTAGCCTGTTGCTTCACACACAGCTCAACACGCACTAGGTGATTCTAGAACTTGTTGGATGGGAAACATGTGTAAGCCTATACTCACACATCCTGTGCTGGAACCATCTGGTCACCATGACACTGACCACTCGGACAGTGCCCGGTGGATCCACTTAAAGTTAAGTGGGGGGGGGGGGGTAGGGGGGGGGGCGGACGTCTGAGCTAGTACTGGCTGGAAGTTCTGTTTTAATCTAGCTAGAGCTGGGACTATCTGTCTAGCTAGAGCTGGGACTATCTGTCTAGCTAGTGCTGGGACTATCTGTCTAGCTAGAGCTGGGACTATCTGTCTAGCTAGAGCTGGGACTATCTGTCTAGCTAGTTCTGGGACTGTCTAGCTAGAGCTGGGACTATCTGTCTAGCTAGTGCTGGGACTATCTGTCTAGCTAGAGCTGGGACTATCTGTCTAGCTAGAGCTGGGACTATCTGTCTAGCTAGAGCTGGGACTATCTGTCTAGCTAGAGCTGGGACTATCTGTCTAGCTAGAGCTGGGACTATCTGTCTAGCTAGAGCTGGGACTATCTGTCTAGCTAGAGCTGGGACTATCTGTCTAGCTAGTTCTGGGACTGTCTAGCTAGAGCTGGGACTATCTGTCTAGCTAGTTCTGGGACTGTCTAGCTAGAGCTGGGACTATCTGTCTAGCTAGAGCTGGGACTGTCTGTCTAGCTAGAGCTGGGGCTATCTGTCTAGCTAGAGCTGGGAATATCTGTCTAGCTAGAGCTGGGACTATCTGTCTAGCTAGAGCTGGGACTATCTGTCTAGCTAGAGCTGGGACTATCTGTCTAGCTAGAGCTGGGACTATCTGTCTAGCTAGAGCTGGGACTATCTGTCTAGCTAGAGCTGGGACTATCTGTCTAGCTAGTTCTGGGACTGTCTAGCTAGAGCTGGGACTATCTGTCTAGCTAGTTCTGGGACTGTCTAGCTAGAGCTGGGACTATCTGTCTAGCTAGAGCTGGGGACTGTCTGTCTAGCTAGAGCTGGGGGCTATCTGTCTAGCTAGAGCTGGGACTATCTGTCTAGCTAGAGCTGGGACTGTCTGTCTAGCTAGAGCTGGGGGCTATCTGTCTAGCTAGAGCTGGGAATATCTGTCTAGCTAGTGCTGGGACTGTCTAGCTAGAGCTGGGACTATCTGTCTAGCTAGTCCTAGTTATAGTATGGGCAGTGCTCTTCACTAGGTCCAGTCTTATGATCATCTAACCTACTAAGTCAACAATGATGTCACCCTTTTACCTTCTGTCAACAATGACGTCATCTTCTGACCTACTTGTTCAACTTTGTTAACGGTCATGTAACCGCTCACCAGGAAGATATCGCGATCAGCACCGGCCCAGGTAACCACGTGACACATTGCCGCGTGACACATTGACCGGGTAACACAATATCACGGTTACACCAACACCTCATAAATTTACACACCCTCCATCTATACCAGGAACAGCTACCCGTCACCCGTAGAAAAAAAAAAAGAAAGTCACAGTGGGTCACATGACCGAGTCAATCAAAGATTAACACGCAGCGCCGAGATACTGAGATAAAACAAATATTTGATTTCACCTCTAGATCTTATCGCACTTGATTATCTCCCCTCAACAAGAATTTTTTTTTACTTCCCCTGAATAAATACCAAAATGATTGCGTTGGCAAATATAATTCACTATTATCTTTATACTTCATAAAAGGACGTTATACAAAATTTTATAATAATTATAACGACTAAAAGGATATTTTGTTGGTACAACGTTAACACTTGCAGACTTCTTCATCTATGATATAATCTCTGTGACGATAGACAGAGGAGTCCTCAGCACTTCCAAACATCCATTAGTGGATGCAGTGGCGTAGCCAGGATCGTCTCAAGGGGGGGGGGGGGGGTTCCAATTTTTACCCGGGGACAAACTTTCGATTTGCACCCCCCCCCCCCCTCAAACTTCAAACTTTCAATTTGCACCCCCCCCTCAAACTTTCGATTTGCACCCCCCCTCAAACTTTCGATTTGCACCCCCCCTCAAACTTTCGATTTGCACCCCCCCCCCTCAAACTTTCGATTTGCACCCCCCCCCCCCCTCAAACTTTCGATTTGCACCCCCCCCTCAAACTTTCGATTTACGCCCCCCTCATACTTTATATATCTATACCGAGGGGTCTATGGGGGGGGGGGGTTATGACCCCCCCTAACCCCCCCTGCCTACGCCACTGAGTGGATGGGTTAGTTAAGAAAATTGAAAGTAATGATAATGTAAAAACTTACCTGGCAAACAGAAAGAAGACTGATTTTTAATACAGAATAGAAACCTCCAGATTTTAAAATTACCTGTCCATTATAAAAATTAAGGCTTTGTAACACACAAAAAAAAAAACAACAAAACAACTGATGGCATCTTCACATTTTGCCACATTATTAAAACAATTGTATGTAATTAATTAAGATATAAAAAAAAATACAATTTTATAAATCTGTACTAAATTTAACTGTCTAAAGATGCTAATAATATTTATAATGAAAATTTCCAGAGCTTTAAAATTTTAAAATATCACATTTGACAAACTTTCCAATTGTATATTGTGGCATAAATATTTTATTCCATGCATACGTGAATTTTAAAATTCTATCTTTCAACATTAGATTTCACTCATTGCATTGGTTTATTGTTGTGAAATTCAGCTAATGGAAGTAAAGTTTATTGAATTAAACTTAACATTGGCTGTCTATGTAAATAACTGCAATCCATATTTGATGTAACTTTAAATTAATGTAAAAATAAATAAATTTATCTTGTAGAAAAAAAAATATATATATAACTTAACATATTCTAGAGTCAGCGAGAAAATATACAGATCCCCCCCCCTCCCCCCTTCCACACCATGCGTTGGTGTATCTTGTAACAAAAGATATCAAGTACAGGTAAATTGTACCTGCTTTTATCTGATGCACCTCGGCTTCATACAACAATTTAAACTATGACTTCATTCTGGACAGGTTTTATGTAAAGTATGACTTCAGTGTGGACAGGCCTTATGTAAAGTATGACTTCAGTGTGGACAGGCCTTATGTAAAGTATGACTTCAGTGTGGACAGGCCTTATGTAAAGTATGACTTCAGTGTGGACAGGCTTTATGTAAAGTATGACTTCAGTGTGAACAGGCTTTATGTAAAGTATGACTTCAGTGTGGACAGGCTTTATGTAAAGTATGACTTCAGTGTGGACAGGCTTTATGTAAAGTATGACTTCAGTGTGGACAGGCCTTATGTAAAGTATGACTTCAGTGTGGACAGGCCTTATGTAAAGTATGACTTCAGTGTGGACAGGCCTTATGTAAAGTATGACTTCAGTGTGGACAGGCCTTATGTAAAGTATGACTTCAGTGTGGACAGGCCTTATGTAAAGTATGACTTCAGTGTGGACAGGCTTTATGTAAAGTATGACTTCAGTGTGGACAGGCCTTATGTAAAGTATGACTTCAGTGTGGACAGGCCTTATGTAAAGTATGACTTCAGTGTGGACAGGCCTTATGTAAAGTATGACTTCAGTGTGGACAGGCCTTATGTAAAGTATGACTTCAGTGTGGACAGGCCTTATGTAAAGTATGACTTCAGTGTGGACAGGCTTTATGTAAAGTATGACTTCAGTGTGGACAGGCTTTATGTAAAGTATGACTTCAGTGTGGACAGGCCTTATGTAAAGTATGACTTCAGTGTGGACAGGCCTTATGTAAAGTATGACTTCAGTGTGGACAGGCTTTATGTAAAGTATGACTTCAGTGTGGACAGGCTTTATGTAAAGTATGACTTCAGTGTGGACAGGCCTTATGTAAAGTATGACTTCAGTGTGGACAGGCCTTATGTAAAGTATGACTTCAGTGTGGACAGGCCTTATGTAAACTATGACTTCAGTGTGGACAGGCCTTATGTAAACTATGACTTCAGTGTGGGACAGGCCTTATGTAAACTATGACTTCAGTGTGGACAGGCCTTATGTAAAGTATGACTTCAAATTCGACTAATTTTATGTAAAGTATGACTTCACATTAGAAAAGCTTTATATAAAGTTTGACTTCAATGTGGACAGGTTTTATGGTTAAGTTAAAGCATAGCATTGTCATGATACTAAGACGGGACTATAAAGTCTATTGCTCGTAGCCCCATCTACAAGAGCTGAAGCATTCTCTCCCCTTGTCAAGTGTGAACTACGTTCAGATGAATTGTTTAGTACGTTTCTGTTTCTTTCTCTTGTGAAGTGGTTAGAAGATTGTAGTTGAAGAGGTTGATTTTTACAGCGATAGGCTCAGGAATTAAAAGAGGGCTGAGGAACTTAAGTGGGTTATGGATAACCTGGGATGAATGGATGTTTGTGTGGATATAAAGATGAGCTCAGCTGGCTAAATGTCATGCTTGGAGTGGGTGGGAAAGAGGGGGGGGGGGTTTGACGTGTACTTGAGCTAAAATAAATAAAGAAATGTGTTGAGAATGTGCGAGAAATAACTTTATACAAAATGTTGTGGTAAGAAAAAAAAATGTGGATTTAAGGAAAGTAGATAGGCCTAGAGGTTGAATGATAGAAATGCCCGTGTCTGGCCGTCTAGTAATGCCAGTCATATGGCCGTCTAGTAATGTCTGTCATCTGGCCGTCTAGTAGTGTCCGGTTTTTGTTTTAAATTTAATTTTGTTATCGAATATTTTATGAAAATCTGCTACTTAAAACGCACGCAATTAAAAGTATGATATGATGTTTGCATTATTTAGAGCAGGGGTTCCCAACCCTGTGCCCGCGGGCGCCATGGCGCACGCCGAACGATTCGTATGTGCCCGCCTCTCACTATTCGACAGAGACAGAATTTTTAGCGCAATTTCCTTACAGGAATTACGATTATTAACTCGTCATTAGCGCAATTTCCATTCTGGAGAATTGCGTTTATTAACTCGTCAAGGATGGATGGATGTGTGTCCCGCAGCTTTAAGTCGTATCTCCACCTCAACGAAGCAATATCGAGGACTAGTTCCAAAAGCAAATATGTTAAGCAAGTTCCGAGGATGATTGTGGGCCAAAAAAATTCCCGGAATTCCTTCCTGGATTTCCCGGAAAAGCCAAAAAACCTCGGAAAAAAATGCAGTTTTTGGCCCATATCTCGGCAACCAGACCACTTAGCGACTTGAAACATTTACCAATCGATTCCTGCCATAATTTAGAACAATATTGCCGAAGAAAGTTTTCAAAAATATCCTTTCGTTCGGTCACAAAAAAAATGTTTTAATTATTTAAACTGAGCATCTTGTAGGCCTAGAATGATATTTACTACTTTTTTAAACTGAGCATCGTGTAGGCCTACTCGTTAAAATAAAACTATTTCCGTTGATATAGGTTAATATAGTTGTCTTTTTTTTTTAGCGCAAAAAAATATCCTTTCGTTCGGTCACAAAAAAATAAAAATTGTTATGGATAACATAAGGAAATTGCGCTTAAATTGTCACTAGACTTTTTATTAACTTGTTTTCATAAACATTATTGAAAGGTTGAAGGGGATGGAAATCGAAAGTTTGAGGGGGGGGGGGGGGAGGGGGGTGCAAATCGAAAGTTTGAGGGGGGGGAGGGGGTGCAAATCGAAAGTTTGAGGGGGGGGGAGGGGGGTGCAAATCGAAAGTTTGAGGGGGGGAGGGGGGTGCAAATCGAAAGTTTGAGGGGGGGTGCAAATCGAAAGTTTTGTCCCCGGGTGACGGGAAGGGTCGCTACGCCTCTGGAAGGAGTTTGTCGATTTAAAATAGGTGGTGCCCGCCACCCTACCGATATTTTAGAATGTGCTCTAGAGTCTAGAGTAAAAAAAGGTTGGGAATCCCTGATTTAGAGAATAGTTAACGAGCCCTTTGACGGTCTTAAAGAAAAGTAGCCAAGACGATTGTAGATTCTGTATTAGGCGGTCTAATAGTTTGCTTCAACACTACATGTTTGTTCTCTACCAGCAAGGGTTATTTTGTTAACACGGGTCATTTGATCATCAACACGGGTCATTTGATCATCAACACGGGTCATTTGATCATTAACGCGGGTCATTAAAACAGCCAAACGACTGCGTAAGTCTACGACAGCAGTTCCAACATAGAAGTCCACTGAACCGTGACGGTAGACACATTCATTGGTGGCGTGTCGGTGACACGGGGAGGGGGGGAGGTACGTTCAGACATTCGTTATGGCGTGTCACTGACATTTCAATGGTGCGCTAATGGCCAACGGGCCACCTGAACTTGGCCAGCGTTTGATGGGTAAAGTTACAGATATACATACTCCCTAGCAAAGACATACACGCATACATAATAAATATGTGTGTATATAAATAAGAATATTAATGTGCATATAAACGTTCACACATACACAACAAACATTATCTCTCTCTCTCTCTCTCTCTCTCTCTCTCTCTCTCTAAAATATATATATATATATATATATATATATATATATATATATATATATATATATATATATATATATATATATATATATTTATTTATATATATATATATATATCTAGATATCTACGTATATAGTATATGATCTCTCTTTCACTTTCTCCAAACATACACACACACAGTAATTTGGAAATTAAGAAGATTTTCATGTCCACAATTCGGCTTGGTATTTCCTTGCGTCGTGTGACTGATAGAGTCAGCGTCACATCTTTGTGGTTGTACAGTCAACCCTCAAGTACCTGGCCTGAATAAAGAGTCAGTGGTCCTCGCGTCAGTAAACAAAGACAATAGACGCATTAGAAGAAACGTGATAGAGCTACAATATAAAAGACGGGCACCAACATTTTGGAACAAACGTTTAGACTACATCTAAAAACTTTTATTTTAGACTGTTTAGTTGAATTAGAAAACTCGATTAGAAGTACAATCTTCCAATATAATTTATAAATGCCCTTATTTTTTTATCCCTCGGGTTTTTAAAATACTTCTTAGTATATTTTAATTCGAAGTGTCTACTCGGAAGAAGATTTTTCTCCCCAACGTCTCCACTAGGGTTAGGGCTATAATGAGGGTTAGGGGTAGGATTAGGGCTAGGGTTAGGGATAGGATTAGGGCTAGGGTTAGGGATAGGATTAGGGCTAGGGTTAGGGTTAGGGTTAGGGTTAGGGATAGGATTAAGGATAGGGTTAAGGATAGGATTAGGGTTGTGTTAGGGTTCTGCGGTTGTAAACACACGCATGTGCAGTACCATCGAAAACATCGCCGCTAAGGCTAGTCGTAGTTTCTCTCCATTGCGCATGCGTATCGCATGCGTATCTTATTCCGGCTAGAATCGGCCATTTTAATTTGGCATTATTGGTTTCTGTGCCCTTGTCTGAAATTTTAGGGGGGGGGGGGCTCTTTTACAGAGGCGTAGCGATGGGGGGTACATATGTCCTCGGGCGCCGACCCTAGGGGCACCAAAATAAGTTGGAAAAAAAATATTAAAAGCTCATTTTAGCTGCAGCTTTGAATTGAAAATATAAAAAATGAAGGGGGGGGGGGCGCAAAATTGAAAGTTTGTCCCCGGGTGCAAGGAGGGTTCGCTACGCCTCTGCTCTTTTACTCACCTACTTATTATCCAAACACTGCAGCTACGCTCCCCCCCCCCCCTTCTGCCTACTTGAGCTGTTGTGTACGTGAACTACCTACGGAATGCTCGCCCTGTAAACAAAAGCTAAGCTGTTTCTTCTAGACGTCTGCTGGTGCTTGTAACAAAAAGACCAATGAAATTGAAGTTGAGAGTCACGTGCTGCGCATATTTGCATACCTCTGTGTTTGTTTTGACTTAATTACAAACAGTACGCAGTAAATCACAAATGAGTACAAAGGGTTTCTCCCTTACAGCAGGAAATACAAATTGTTTTTGTCTTGTTTTTTCCATTTGTTTTACTTTTAGATGGGTCTGCCAAGTGTAGGGTCAGAGGTTAAAACTCTAGGGTCGGGGGTTAAGAGACAGAGAGTAGGGTCAGGGAATATCACACTAGGGTCAGAGGTTAACAGCCTTGTATTAGGGGTTATAGACTGAATGTAAGGTCAGGGGTTGACAGACAGAGAGTAGGGTTAAGGGTTATCATTTAGGGTCAGGGG
Source organism: Physella acuta (assembly GCF_028476545.2). Taxonomy (NCBI): domain Eukaryota; kingdom Metazoa; phylum Mollusca; class Gastropoda; family Physidae; genus Physella; species Physella acuta. The sequence goes on along the minus strand of NW_026732081.1, from coordinate 205,570 downwards.
TTAACAGACTAAGTGTAGGGTCAAAGGTTATCATTTAGGGTCAGGGGTTAACAGACTGAGTGTAGGGTCAAGGGTTAACAGACTGAGAAAAAACTGTTGCTACTAATCTAAGCCACCGGCTAACGGTTCCGGTCCTAACTTCCACTAACCGGAAACACGTGATCGCCGATTGGTGCCAAGCTCGAGCTTCCGGTAACAAACAGTTGAGGTCGTCTGCTCAGACGCTGTCGTCTGCTGAATCCGTTGCCAGACTTTATCGTCTGCTAAAACTATATGCACATACCCAGCCTTAAGAGTGGATATCTCAGTAAATATCTAGTGTACGGCATTTTCGTCACAGTAAAAATATATTAACATTGATTTATAACAGTACCTTCATGTTTATTTAGTACGTATATTTTTGTTGATATTAAAGCTTCAAGTTCTATTTTAACGACTAACCTTTTTAAATTAATTAATATGATTTATGTGAGTGTAAACTCCGCGGGGTGAGGGGGGGGGGGGGGTGTTGACAGAGAAGATTAAAACACATGCTTGGCTTGCCAGGACAAACTAGATAAAAAAACTGATTTAAAGAACCCTAAGGGCAAGCCGGCAAGTTGTACGGCGTTCCGGCCAGATTTTAATCTACGTCACAAACAATCCTCCACGCCGCGTTGTTGTGGGTCTGGGAAGTTCGCTTGCGTTATATCCGGTCCGTTGAATGCAGCTCACAACTGCTGCGGTGGTGTAGTGGTGGTTTTGGTCAGGTGTTTTGGGCATTTTTCAACACCTGTGTTTACTGAAGAGAGTAGCAGACGACAGGAATAATTGTCTGGAGATTTCGTTGCATGAAATTTGATTAGCTTGACATTTTCTTCCAGATGATTTTCATTGTTACCTTTTTTTTTTGGAATGCTAAATGAAAACGTGACCTTATCATAAAGGCATTATTCATTGTAGGAGGTGTGCCCCGGGCGCTATTTATCTTATATATCTTATATATCTTATATATCTTATATATCTTATATATCTTTCTTATATATCTTCTATATCTTCTATATCTTCTATATCTTCTATATCTTATATATCATATATATATATATATATATATATATATATATATATATATATAGCGAGAGAGAGAGAGAGAGAAAGAGAGAGTAAGAGTGTATAACTGGGTAGTGCACCGTATTGTTTTAGAACATATGTTATATAATTTTTTAAAGATTTGTCACAAGGATTTATTGGAAGACGCTCTGAGATATATTTTCTACAACAAACTGAGACCTACACACAGACACGTAATAGCACATAACACACACATACCGCATATCGTTAATTGTAAGCACCTGCATACACGCATACAGTTGATATCGTGCTAATCTCACTGCCTATTCACACTCGCACAACGATTGAATTTAGCTATGAACAGGTGTCCCAACTGCCTATTCACACTCGCACAAAGACTGAATTTAGCAGACACACCCATCCCCCACATTCCGTTAATCCCTCATACACACTCACACAACTGTTGAATTTAACCATGAACAGGTGCCTCAGAAACACCCCCCCCCCCACCACACACACTCTTTGCTAATCACCCATACACACTCCCACACCGACTATTTTCAGACATCAACATGTGTCTTAGCCTCCCCCCCCCCCACACACACACTCTCACTCCGTTAATCCCTCATTCACACTCACACACCGACTAATTTTAGCCCTCAACAGATGGCCTAGACCCCCCCCCCCACCCCTCACACGCCCTCAACAGGTGCCCCAGATCCCTCCGTTAATCCCTCGTGTTTTCAATCACTGATCTAATCTAAAATCGATACATCGCCAATCCACGTCAACTCCGGCTTTATGTCACCATTACGCCAGAAATACACTTCAATACACCAATTGTCAGGATGCCAAAAATCTCCCGCCCCCCCCCCCCCCAGCAGACGTGCGGTGCGGGGGGGGGGGAGACTTGCGGTCTGTCAACTAACGTTGAAGAACCTACGACACATACCTGGGCGGCCGCAGTCAATGGGGTTGTACGCCGACCATAAAAGAGAAAAAAAATCGTATGCGAGGTTGGAATTTAAATTTTTTTAAATCGAGAAAGAAAAACATTTTTCGTTGAAGCGTGTCGCGGCGGTATCTTTCTGTATTCAGGACTGACGCGGTGGAATCTCACGGTCCGGTGAGCAGGTGGTATGTCAGTGTTTTTACCTGGTTGTGTTGTGTCATAGTTTTACCTGCACCCTGGGTTGAAGTGGTTAGCAGGTTGATGTACAGGGGTCAGGTTAACCATCTAGCGGTCATGGGGGTCAGATAGCCATCTTAGTTGTGGTCGTATGGCCACGTTAGCCGGCTATTGGCCAGATGGCCACGTTAGCCGTCTATTGACCAGATGGCCACGTTAGCCGTCTATTGACCAGATGGCCACGTTAGCCGTCTATTGACCAGATGGCCACGTTAGCCGTCTATTGACCAGATGGCCACGTTAGCCGTCTATAGACCAGATGGACACGTTAGCCGTCTATTGACCGGATGGCCACGTTAGCCGTCTATTGACCAGATGGCCACGTAAGCCATCTATTGACTAGATGGCCACGTTAGCCGTCTGACGGCCAGATGGCCACGTTAGCCGTCTATTGACCAGATGGTCACGTAAGCCGTCTATTGACCAGATGGTCACGTTAGCCGTCTATTGACCAGATGGCCACGTTAGCCGTCTATTGACCAGATGATCACGTTAGCCGTCTATTGACCAGATGATCACGTTAGCCGTCTATTGACCAGATGGTAGCGTTAGCCGTCTATTGACCAGATGGCCACGTTAGCCGTCTATTGACCAGATGATCACGTTAGCCGTCTATTGACCAGATGATCACGTTAGCCGTCTATTGACCAGATGGTCACGTTAGCCGTCTATTGACCAGATGGTCACGTTAGCCGTCTATTGACCAGATGGTCACGTTAGCCGTCTATTGACCAGATCGCCACGTTAGCCGTCTATTGATCAGATGGTCACGTTAGCCGTCTATTGACCATATGGCCACGTTAGCCGTCTATTGACCAGATGGTCACGTTAGCCGTCTGATGGCTAGATGATCACGTTAGCCGTCTATTGACCAGATGGTCACGTTAGTCGTCTAGTGGTCAGCCATTTGAGCCGTCTAGTGGTCATCACACAAGTTCTAACCATGTACTCGAGATTAGCAGGATATTTTGTTGACTGGAATATATTATAGCACGGGGCTGATCTCAGTGGGCAAACAATAGAAGACCGATAGGTCGTCAGTAGACGGCCAGATGACAGGCACAACTAGACGGCCAGATGACAGGCACAACTAGACGGCCAGATGACAGGCACAACTAGACGGCCAGATGACAGGAACAACTAGACGGGCAGATACGGGCACAACTAGACGGTCAGATACGGGCACTCTTACACGGTCAGATACGGGCACTACTAGACGGTCAAATACGGGCACTACTAGACGGCCAGCTGACGGGCACTACTAGACGGCCAGATGACGGGCACTACTAGACGGCCAAGTGGACGGTAAATAGACACCAAGTAGGACTTTGGCTTAATTTCATATCTGTACATTACTTCTCTTACACCATATAGCTACAGCAGATCTATCAGTGTACCTGTATCTTGGCATTCGCTAGCTTGCCAAGCTCTCTGTACAAGGTGAATGACGCCCAACAAAATTTGATACTCCACACATTAAAATTAAAATTAGATTAGATAACCCACAAGGTAGCAGCGAAACTGGTTTGTGTTTCTTGATATGTTTAAGTGTTTTTCCTATCTTCAACCCCAGTTTCGTTTATGGAAAAAAAAGAAATGGGTTGATACTGGTTTCGCTTCACTGACCACTGGCACTTTCATACAAGCCACTAGCCTGCGTTAGCCTAAGGAACGATTTGATCAGATAATTGACCCTACATATATATATATATATATATATATATATATATATATATATATATATATATATATATATATATATATATATATATATATATATATATATATATATATATATATATATATATATATATATATATATATATATATATATATATATCAGTGACATGGGTCATCGCTTGGTCAGCCTAACTTAAGGAATGATATGATCAGATAATCGACCCAACATCAATGACATGGGTCATCGCTTGGTCAGCCTAACTTAAGGAATGATATGATCAGATAATCGACCCAACATCAATGACATGGGTCATCGCTTGGTCAGCCTAACTTAAGGAATGATATGATCAGATAATCGACCCAACATCAATGACATGGGTCATCGCTTGGGTTCGTTTAGAACACGCCACTAAAATAGGTCGAGTTTATGTCCCGTAGTCCACTCAGCTCTATCGGGTACCTGACTCAAGTCGGGAGAAAAAAAAGACGACTGGGCGTAATGATTATAGCAATATCTTCATACGCCTTGGTCAAGGAAACAGGTGAATTCTACTTTAACTTTATCGTCAAGTCTTAAGCGCAGTTGAAAAAAAAAATTGATCACTACCGCCCACATATAACCTGGGTCACTGTGACCTGACAATGGATCTGTTGAGTCCAAGTCCATCTTGCAGGGGAAAAAATCCCCCCCCCCCTACTGAGATCAGTTTTTTTATTCATTTATCTCTTTCTCGTCCCTTGACCCGAGATCCTTGAGTACTCATCTGATTAGGTCGCCAGACAGACCGAAATATGGGATAGATTCACGCTAGAACCAGCCAGACCGGATTACCCTTTAGAACTTCTGTCGAGTCCTCAGACATAGAGGCTGTTTTCGGTTATAGAAAATCTGAAAACAGATTCTTAAAATACCTTAACCCTTACATCTCTTTTTTTTTTTTGTTGTTGTATATTCACGTCATTGTGTTTGTATAAGTTGGTTGTCTCAAAAGAATATGTTGTAGATATAAACGGGGTGATAAAACTTGTTTAAGAACAGATAACCCCGTTTGGAATGTACATAATTATTTTAACCAGTTTGGGAATTCAGATAACTACAACATCCATTTTAGGACTTTGAAGAATTATCGTAATCTGTATGAGAATTTTGAGAATTTTGTAACACCCCGTTTGTGAATATACTAAATTGTTAAACCCATGAGGGAACAGACAGAAAAGTAGGTTACCATTTAGGAAGAAAAGTTGATAAGTAAATACACATTTAAGTTTGGCAACAAAAACCTACAGATAAAAATCTACTCACCAATATCAAACAGATGAATCCAAATGTTCTAGCGCTCATTTCAACTGTTATAAAAAGATAACTCTTTGTTTCTGAACATAAATCCTCGGGTATTATCTTCTCCTGACACCAGCAGACGACAGAATTAAAATTGTAAAATCCAATAGAAAGACTTGATTAAATCAGCCGTTTGACCTTAAGGTCAACCCGCGAGAAAAATCCACCAGCATCATCTAGAGTTCCAGCAATCGTTTCTAGTTTCATGATGTGTTCATGGCACTTCTCATGAAAAATTAACGAGCGCACAAAAAGGCAAGGAAAACTTGTTCTAAAATTTCAATCGTTAGTCGAGGCCTGTCGAACGTTTGAAGATTTTAAAATACAGCCGGATCGTTGCGTCATACGATACCGTGGCCGCGTCGTGAAGATCAGCCATATTGGGTCGAGACGCGTTGCCACAGCAACCAAGGGACGCTGACGTCTCCCAGTGCCCAGTTACAGGCCATTTTTATCTGCGGTCTTAATGTAGGGGTCTTGTTGCTGGGTCAGACCTTTGAGCGGCTTATCATCGACCTGAAGAAAAAGAATTTATAATGCATGATGTTAGCTTATGTTAACAATAGATATTAAAAGTTTTTAAAACTAATTAAAAACTAAAATTACGAAAAAAAATGTTGAAAACGAAACAAATATTTTGAGATACTGCTCAATTTTATATTTTTAATTTAAGTTAATTAAAATAAAGCGAGCATACAAGTTATACAGGTGTGTATAATTAAAGAAACGTGAAACACATTCGTCATATTTACATAAATTAATGTATAATCGACATATACGTGGCTCGCGACTGTAAGAAATAGCCTGTGCTTGGTAGAACTTGATATTGTTGTATTGGGGCAAGTGATTAATTAAACTCGTCAGATGTTGCGGGCTAATTGACGAAATTTAATTATTTCCTGATATCAGAGTCTACTTCCGGTACTTTCTGCGCATGACGGGGCATGGTGATATTGTGATAACCAGGGATTGTTTTACAAGTTTGTAGACTTCCGGTAGAGCAGGGTTATTGGGAGATGTAAAGTCAAGCACATTTTCAGACTTGACCGTCCACTGGGCAGGTGAAGTAGAGTTCATCTGCAGAGTTTACATTAGGCTTTCCTCCACAAAAATTGAACTCACCAAAATAATAATCGTCTAGCAGCTTCCTATATATATAGACAACATACGTATGTGTACGATGGTTATGTAATGAACCACACAAACACCAGTACACAAGCATATATATATATATATATATATATATATATATATATATATATATATATATATATATATATATATATATATATATATATATATATGTGTGTGTGTGTGTATATATAGTAAAGTATAGTACCCTTTCAAACCTGACGGTCTACGGGGCAAGTGAAGTAGAGTTCACTTGTTTCTGTAACCTCGGCATATGAATATATGTATATATATAAATATATATAACTTTAAACAGACATTTAAAAAAAATACATAATATAGATCTACCTACTGAGTGGATGAATATTTTTCTCTATGCAGGTTAAAGACTATCAACCAGTACCTGATGTACCTGTAAGGTAGACTTACCTAACCATGCCGGTATAGAGGGCGTACAGTTCAGTTAATGACAGGTACATCAACATTATTATAAACAAATAAACAAGCCGCCCTAGATGAAGGCTACACAGAGAGAAGTTGGTTTCTACATCACACAACAATATAACACAGCTAAACGAAGGGGAGACGAGTCAAGTGTCTGTTTGAATGTAAATAATCACAAAGAATATTTTTTTCTAAGTTATATATCCCGACGCAAATTAAAATAAAATAAACAAATTTAAACAAACATCAGGTAAATAACAATTGACCACCCACTATATGTTAATAGAAGCTGTTCCCGTCTTAACTTATTAAAAATAATAATCATTAAAAAAGTTTTTAAAAACCCACGTTTTCTGATTGAACTAAAAAGTAGAAAATAAATGCTATACATCACAATAATGCAAGCGATCACTCTACTATAAGCGATAAAAAACGTGGGGCGCCGAAGTAAAAGTTATATTACTATTGATTAGATAATACTATTGACTTTTATTAGGGAGCTTGTAGAGAGTCAACAGTATTAGAAACTGTAAGAAAATCACGGCGCCCCACGTTTTTGATCGCTTATAGTAGAGTGATCGCTTGCATTATTGTGATGTATAGCATTTATTTTCTACTTTTTAGTTCAATCAGAAAACGTGGGTTTTTAAAAACTTTTTTTAATGATTATTATTTTCTACTTTTTAGTCTTTGTCTGTTTGTTTGCATTAAAATCTTGCTATCGATTTGATCTTTTCACTTTTTTTTTGGGTAAACGAAGACAACTCGTAAAAAGACAACTCGTAAAAAGACAACTCGTAAAAAACACGTTGTGTGAATACGTTACTGACTAGAACACATAGATTTGAACCCGTGTCGAGTGGGATAGCAATCGTGTGCCCAACCACTCGACCATATCGTCTCCCCCATACCGGCCACCAGTTGTTACGGTTGTTTGTACACAAATTACAGTTACTGGGTTATGTCCCTTTTTCCCCACGTTTTTACTACAACGAGCCGACCCGCGGCGTATCATACGCCGCTATTTAGTTGATTTATTTTCTACTTTTCAGTAATTCATAATTTGTGAATTCGACAGTACCAATGCTGCCACTGAAAATTTTTGCTTTAAAACACTAACCCCCCCTCCTTTCCCCTAACCCCGACCCTACACCCCCTCCCCCCGTGAAAGCAGCCTCCTCTTAGTTACCTCCTGTAAGTTTAAAGTCGGTTCAAACTAAATTATCTGCCCCTAATAGCCGTCACTAAACCTGGCTGTACGGTTTGTAAACATTAACGTGACCACAGCTCAGCAGACCATGTGGGGGTGGGGTAGGGTGGTAGTGATAGTGATAGAGAGAAAGAGAGGGGACTGTAAGGAGGCGCTTGCAGCTTGTTTTCTAATGGCTCGCAGAGGAGAATTATATATATAGATTATATAGCGGTCTAAAATGCTCAATAAAATGTTTCCATGGATCAATTTAGTAATAATAACAATTGCATATTCTAATGTCATCCAAAACAAAGCTTCCCTGAAAATTTCAGCGCGCTAGCTAACTGGGAAGTGCCAGAAATTTCGATCGCAAGATTTGATTGGAAAGACAAACAGAGACGAAAGCAAGTTAAAGAAAACGTGGGAAAAAAGGTTTGATTATGACGAACATGTTTACAACATCATTTTAATGTTTTCCGTCTTACGACTTATAAACATTGTTTTTTTTTGTTGTTTTTTTTCTTGTAGTTTGTTAGTCGCGTAGAACAACTCATTTCACCAGCTGTGTTATCATTTGACTGACAATTAAAATAACAATAACTTTATTCTCATAAAGCTATTTTCGCCGTGGCGAGAATTTCATTGTATACAAAGTTTTAATCTCTTTTTTAACACCTTCAACCACTTTTATCTAAACAAAAACAAATCTTTACTTTACTTAAGTTTCAATTCAGGTGGGTTTTTTATTAACCTTTCCCCCCTCCCCCCATCTATAAAGAAGAAAAACAAAATTGCTTACATTAAGACAGCACTAGATAGCTCCATTTCAAAGTAAATAAACAAAATTCCTACATTGTCAAGCCAATTCCGAATGTGAAACATCTTTCTCAAATTGCACCTCCTGCACCGAAGAATGCCGTTGTTTTTATCCCCCCCCCCTCCCCCCCCCCCCATGCACCGCAGTGCAAACAAGTATGCGTGTGTTTGTTTCAATGAAAGCCGGAGAAGACCGGCAGGCTACATAGAACCGGCAAAGTTTCTGTAATTAAGTAGTTTGTCTCATTCCTAGCTGGCAACAGGAAATATCTCCGTCATGCCGGAAAATTCCGGCCGAGAAAACTCAACTATCGTGGAAGTGATTTATCACGTTGGTGTGTTGGTGTCTTAAGTAGGCGATGGTAAAACTTAGAACGGCCTTCAGTGAAGAAGCTGGTAAAGCTCATAATGGTCTTGATCAAACGATGTTAAAACTCTTAACGGTATTGAGCAGACGATACTAAAATCTATAACGGCCTTAAGCAGACGTTACTAAAACTAATAACGGCCTTGAGCAGTTTGAGCAGACAATGTTAAAACTCATAAAGGCCTAGAGCAGACGGTGTTAAAACTTACAACGGTATTAAGCAAATGGTGCTAACATTTTCTGTACCTGAAATTGGACTAATGGAGCGGTACCAAGATGTAAGGACGGTGGTGATTGGTTGAACAAATAGAGAAGATTAAACGTACGGCGTCGTAACATCAGTTAGTTGGTCGAGGTAGTCGTCACGTTAATTGATGTAGCCATATGTGCTCATGTTACAGGTACGTTTGTAAGGTAGGTATTGTTGCACACAGGCAAGCTTGTAGGGTAGGTATTGTTGTACACAGGCAAGCGTTTTAGGTAGGTATTGTTGTACACAGGTAAGCTTGTAGTGTAGGTATTGTTGCACACAGGCAAATTTGTGGGGTAGGTATTGTTGTACACAGGCAAGCTTGTAGGGTAGGTATTGTTGTACACAGGCAAGCGTTTTAGGTAGGTATTGTTGCACACTGGTAAGCGTGTAGTGTAGGTATTGTTGCACACAGGCAAATTTGTGGGGTAGGTATTGTTGCGTTGGTAATGTTAAGTCAAACCTCAGCTGTATGCTAGTGAGTTATCGTCCAAGGTTTAGAATTGTAAGTTTCGGAACTGAAGAGTTTTTTAAGTGAATATTATAATGAATAAGACGGTGATGCGGGTTGTATGTTACACTTATGTGTTTACACCCAGGAAAAGCTAGGCAGAATGATACATTCCGATAGGGAGCAGGACATTACCCCCCCCCCCCACGTCAGTTAACCCTTTCGGACAATTCCCCCACCCAGACTTTACCCCTCCCTGGAGCAATTGCTCCCTGTCAATTACCCCCCCCCCCCTGTCAATAACCCCTCGCCCAGTTAGGGTTAGGGTTTGGACTATTGTTAGAGTCAGGGGGTAATTGACAGGAGGGGGGGGGGGGAAATTGACGGGGGAATATCCGGGAGAAATTTCCGGATGTGGATGTGGGGGGTAATGTCCTAGACATATACCTATAAGACAAAAGACACACTGACTTATGCCGACAAGAAACTCTAGGCAAACTAACACAGGCAAGAAAGAGATAGGCTCATGGAAACATACCGACTAGAAAAATAGACACACTCACTTATGCAGACAAGAAACCCTAGGCATACTCAAACCGACAAAAAAAAACCTAGCCGTACTCTACATACTTTTTATTCATATTGCTTGTATAAAAGATGCAAATACATGGTGTGTCCTACTCGTGTTTATAGTTTTTATTCGCCAACATTTAGATGGTAAGCTATCGTGGCTGTGTAAACAAACCCTAGTGTAATGTAGACTAGGCGAAGTTTTTTCTAGCCATTGTTGTGTATGGAATAGAGGGAGAATTCTGTCAGATGTTAGACTGTATGTACACCGTGTGTATGCTGGGATCTTGTTACACTAGTCATAACATTGGGTTACATACAGACAGAAATGGATTCTACTTGTAAGCTTAGGAAAACATGACACCGTGGGGCCTAGATGACTTTTGTAAGGTGGCTGTCTAGTTAGTGGTAGTTTAGTTAGAGGTAGTCTAGTTTGTGGTAATCTAGTTAGTGGTAGTCTAGTTTGTGGTAATCTAGTTAGTGGTAGTCTAGTTAGTGGTAGTCTAGTTAGTGGTAGTCTAGTTAGTGGTAGTCTAGTTTGTGGTAGTCTAGTTAGTGGTAGTCTAGTTAGTGGTAGTTTAGTTAGTTGTAGTTTAGTAAGTAATAGTTTAGTAAGAGTTAGTGTAGTTAGTGGTAGTCTAGTTAGTGGTAGTCTAGTTAGTGGTAGTCTAGTTAGTGGTAGTCTAGTTTGTGGTAGTCTAGTTTGTGGTATTCTAGATAGTGGTAGTTTGGTTTATGGGACATGACCCACTGAAATATAGGACATGACCTACTGTGTTATAGGACATGACCCACTGTAACATAGGACATGACCCACTGAAATATAGGACATGACCCACTGTAAAGTAGGACATGACCCACTGTAACATAGGACATGACCCCCTGCAACACAGGACATGACCCACTGTAACATGGGACATGACCCACTGTAACATAGGACATGACCCACTGAAATATAGGACATGACCCACGGTAAAATAGGACATGAAAGGACATGACCCACTGTAACACAGGACATGAGACCCACTGTAATATAGGACATGACCCACTGTAAAGTAGGACATGACCCACTGTAACATAGGACATGACCCCCTGCAACACAGGACATGACCCACTGTAACATAGGACATGACCCACTGTATGGACATGACCCACTGTAATATAGGACATGACCCACTACTGAAGACACCTACCACTTAGTTCTCTCTCCACCCCCCCCCTCTTTGTTGTTGTTGTCCACGTTATTCAACACGACGACTGATACATTATACTCTAACATTGTTTGGGTTTTAGACGAATCTCAGTTTTCCCCGTCTTTATAATACAACTCTTAAACCGGAGCGAGGGGTGGTGGTTAAAAAATGACTTTAGACATTAATACCCTATTACCCATATAGGAAACAGCAAGCATAGAATTTTTTAAAACAGTTAAAATATGCAAGCCTGTCTCTTTTATTGATTTTTGTTATATTTACATTTGCGTTTAATAGCAGACCCGTATTTACCCTGGGTTATTTATGCCAGAGTTACGCCCCTTCCTTATGGCTTATAAAAATTATTTCCCTTTCAGGCTAGATAGGCACTCTCCAGTTTTAAGGGCCAGGCCACTAGGTGTGAAATTTAGACAGGATTTTATTCCTGCTGCCTCAGCAGTAAATCTCCCGCGTCATGTCTTTGATGTTACAGTAACAATATCTCCCGTTACGTTACTGTCCCATAGTTCTTTTCTCAACTGCGGTCTTTATCTAGTAATTTTACCGCGAAATTCCGGATAAAATTGTTATCCAATTCGTCGTGAAATTTAAAACGCGAAACAGAGCAATCGGTTAGAGGGAGACAAGTCGTGTGACATTTTGGTTAACAGTTTAACCAGGTGATGAGATAGCACGGAGCGGCTGGCGCTAATCGGTTAAATTTATAACCAGGTATCGCTGTAAGAGAAGACAGGTAAGGTCCGTGTACTACATGGGGGAGGGGTGGAAGGGGAGCAGGAAGAGTTTTCTTTAGTTAAAGCAATTAACGGACGGTGTTGTTAAGGTCTAGACTCGAATGAGATTCGTTTGGAGTTTATTTTTAGTAACAATGTAAGACTTTTAAAAATGTGACAATACAAATCGTGATTGTTAGTGGATTAAAAATCTAATGAATACCAGTACACTCTCTAAACTAACACTTTCCAAAGAATGTGACAAACTCACGACTTTTGTACAATGCAACAAGATAAACGGTTTTTAGGAAAAGAAAAAAAAAAGAAAAATTAATGATAGAAATTCCCAGAGACACAAAAAACACGACAAACAAACGAACTAAGTTAGTCAATGCAGTTGAGGATTTAGGTAGAGTGGAGGGTGTAGCTAACAGGACTGTAGCTACGGGTCTCCAAACTTCAGGGCGTCAAATATGTTTTGTATCTTTAAATTCTTCTAGTGGCACAATGGTCACGGGTCAAACCCCAGTCCATCTTCAACTAACGAGAAAACTCAACAAAATAAACCAATTTAAAAAACCCAATCCACATTGAACTAACGAAAAAACTCAACAAAACAAACCAATTTAAAAAACCCAATCCACCTTGAACTAACGAGAAAACTCAACAAAACAAACCAATTTAAAAAACCCAATCCACCTTGAACTAACGAGAAAACTCAACAAAACAAACCAATTTAAAAAACACAATCCACCTTGAACTAACGAGAAAACTCAACAAAACAAACCAATTAAAAAACCCAATCCACCTTGAACTAACGAGAAAACTCAACAAAACAAACCAATTTAAAAAACACAATCCACCTTGAACTAACGAGAAAACTCAACAAAACAAACCAATTTAAAAAAAAAACCAATCCACGTGGAATTAACGAGAAAACTCAACAAAACAAACCAATTAAAAAAAAACCCAATCCATCTTGAACTAACGAAAAAGCTCAACAAAACAAACCAATTTAAAAATCATCTCCATAAAAATATAACCTGTATAAAAATGAATTTGAAAATCTCCCTAAGCTAACGAAGAGGCTAATGAGAAAATTCCTAGAGCCACACGCTAACGATCCTGACAGTGTTATTAACATAAAAAAAGGATTATTACAGCTCGTAACAGCCAATGAATATTTCAGTTAAAACTTAGTTTAATAAAATATATAAAATACCGTACTTAATTCAAAATTCGAATGAGTTCCTGATTTTAAAAAAATGATTATTACTGGTTGAGTGTAAGTTGTTTATGTTTGTAAACTTCCTTTTCATCGTTACTGCGTGCTCTAGAATTGTGAAAACGTTGTCTACCCTGCTCCATTTGCTGATATCATTTCAACTTCAGACCATATTATTTCGGTAACCCCGATCTCTTTTTCGACGGATCTATTCCTAGTTATTGCGAGTTTCATTTGCAGTTTTCCTCTCTTCACATGTTGGTTCCATTTCGTTGGTTTCAGAGTCAGTTTAGAGATTGGTGAGGGGTAGTGCATCTGATAACTAATCCAAAAGCTGTGAGTTAGATCCTTAAGCTTTGAGTTCGATCCTTAAGCTTTGAGTTCACTCAGCTCTAATAAGTACCTGACTCAAGTTGGGGATTGGTAAAGGAAGATGGCCGTCGGATCTGAAATGATACGATATTGTTTGACCTAAGAACCAAACACTCGGCTTCATCGCCGTATCCACGTCTGATTAAAACCAGTTACTCCCAGCATCATGACGTCACTAGCATTCACCTGTTAACTCATGTGACGTCAGCAACGGTATTGTCCTGGACTAGTCGATTTCCCCCTGCAAAGTTGGGATGAATTTTAAACACTCGGCCGGCCAATGAAGCGTGTCGCGTCAATACCAAGCTCGACACGTTGCTGTAAGCCGTCCATGAATTAAACACGTCTGTAATGGACGTGTATCGGAGCTGTTGTTTTATTGACACCCGCTGTACTAACGCATCCTCATGCTCTGTCAACTTTACAAATCTCGTCAACACAAGCACGTGACTCTCAGGGGTCTGAGATATTTTTTTTTATAAGATCACAAAGACTGACTGATAAACAGTATAAATAGATTTAAATTTAAAAATATAGAAGAAAAAAAAAGCAACAGATTTTTTATCTAGCTTGTTTCGCTTTAATTAAAAATGCATTGAAAAAGGGCACGCAACTCAACAAGATAGGGGAGATTTAAAAAAAAAGAGAGAAACTGAGAAGCAACGCGGTTATTCTGAATTCTGATAGGATTGTTTAAATTTTTAAATAGAAAGAAAATTAAATATAGGATCTTAAAGCTAAGAGCGGCAAACTTCAGCCAGCACAGAGTTTCGATAAAAACATGTTGAATACTGAATGTATAAGCCTGTACTAAGAAGTCGATAAAATAATTTTTAGAATACATAGAGATACCACTTGCGGTTCATGAGGCGTCTATATGAAGGAGGTGTTAAATAGGGAAGGGGTTAAGATAGTATACTATTAGTATAGGAACGTGTGTGTGTCTGTAGGGGGGGGGGTAAGATACAAGTACCAATGTTGGGGGGGGGGGGTATATGAGACAGGTATTTTCGGTGTGCAGGTGAATAAGACAGGTACTTAGTGATGATGTAGTGGGCAAGCACAATGTGTGTGATGTATATAATGCAAGTACTTTTGGTATGGGGGTGTGTAAAACACGTACTGTGTGGGGATGTATTGGGTGAGTAGGGGTGCATCAGAGCTTACGGTGTGATGTTTGATACTCCTGCTCGCACTATACAAATCCTACATCGGCCATCGACACACACAAATCTCTAACTTTTGCATGATCTTCTTCTTCTTTGTTCTTAATTTTTAGTGTTGGGAGGGTCGAGCCTTATCTGCCAGAGGGTCTGAACTCGAGACTTTTTTTTCGAATTTATCAACCATGAGCTTTTGCCGACTCGACCACGATTCCATCACAATTAAGGATTACGTGTCAACTGGTTATGCGCCATTGAGGCCATTAACTCCGATTTTAGCCTGCTTTTCTTTTTGGATTTGCTTTTGCATGATAAATCAGGATAATATTCAGTATGATCATTAAGAGGGGAAAAAAATGAGGATAATATTCAGTATGATCATTAACAGGAAAAAATGAGGATAATATTCAGTATGATCATTAACAGGGAAAAAATGAGGATAATATTCAGTATGATCATTAACGGGGAAAAATGAGGATAATATTCAGTATGATCATAAACAGGAAAAAATTAGGATAATATTCAGTATGATCATTAACAGGAAAAAATGAGGATAATATTCAGTATGATCATTAACGGGTAAAAATGAGGATAATAGTCAGTATGATCATTAACAGGGAAAAAATGAGGATAATATTCAGTATGATCATTAACAGGGAAAAAATGAGGATAATATTCAGTATGATCATTAACAGGGAAAAAATGAGGATAATATTCAGTATGATCATAAACAGGAAATGCTAATGCCACACGCAGAGCGGAAGTGATGAATGACCGGAACGGTTTGGTGGTCATGTCCGTGTCTAATCTGATTAGTAGACAGAAATCTGTAGACAGTTGTCTAGACTAGATATTGCAGCAACCGTCATTAGGACATGTGCAGAAGGCAATATGCAGAGGACAATATGGAACAAAATATGCATAACACAATTCAAAGAAAACAATATATAGAAGACTTTATTTATACAGAAGACACTAGACATAAGAAATATACAGAAGACAATATACTTAAGGCAATATAGAAGAAAAAATACAGAGGAAATATACATAAAACAAAATGAGGAAGACAATATTCCCTATTAGTAATAAAGATCCTTCATACAGTTCGATGGAGAAGTAAATCAGCTACGGCATATTTATAGTTGGGTTCGTCCAGGTTGAAAATGCAATTTAAATTTTAGAACGATGTTGCTGAAAGGCAAGTAAACGTTGCTTAAATAATAGGATCAAATTTCCCATAATGCCTGCCTAAGATGGATCTCGCTACTCGTGTGGAATGGTCAGTGTATGCATGTATGTATATGAGTGTATATATATATATATATATATATATATATATATATATATATATATATATATATATATATATACATATATATATATATATATATATATATATATATATACATATATATATATATATATATATATATGTGTGTGTGTGTGTGTGTGTGCTGCTCACTGATGTATCATCACAAACCCATCCACAAGATTCAAATATTGAATAATGCATGGTTAAAAGAGCTTTATCATAACGAGCTATTGATTGCGCAGTTTTGATGACATCCTAAAAACTGCGCATGCGCAACTTGAGATAACTAGTTCATGCCAGCGTGCAAAAAAATTATTCTCAGGTTTCACATAAACTTTTAAATTACGAGAGAAATATATTTTAGAATAAGATTTCCATTTCTTCATAGAATTAATAATTCTAAGCTATATTTTAAAGCAAGATTTACATTTGCTCGTGGAAGAAATAATTCTTGGCTTTATTCAACGTTGACTTCATGTGATAGTCAAAGTGAGTTGTCACAAAAATATTACTGAAAGTAGATATGCTAAGATGCTGAAGTAGAGTCAGGAAGCAAGAGCATTAGATCTTATCTAATTAATTTAATGAATGGTCTATATTTTAATGACAAGTTAACGTATTTTAGCTGATATATTTTGCTTTCAAACAATTCATTTTAAAAGGTAGGATATTTAAAAACAAAAGTAAACAAAGGAATGTTCGACCATGCTGCTTGTTACTATTTTGAGATATCTTAAGTCGTCTAGCAATGCTTGAAATTCAGTAATTAATTAACAGCTGTACGAAATCCTAAATTTAGATCTGAACGATTTCCTCGACGTATTAGCCCTGTAATCGGGCTGTAAATCCTTCTAGAACCATCTGATTAGGGCCATTGCCGGCATTCTTTCACCAAGATTAGGATTTATGTAGGAGACATCTGCTGATTGTTTCCAGCGGTGGAGAGTGATTTCCCTTTCTTGATACTAGGGGGAGAGTGATTTCCCTTTCTTGGTGCTAGGTGGACAGTAATTGCCCTTCCTTGAAGCTACTTCCCTAAACTTCTACTAAACTTAACTAAACTGATGTTATAGTTTATGTTACCATTGGATGATACCGTTGGATGTTAATGTTTGATTTTACTCTTGTGTTTAGTCCTGTCTGCTGTTGATGTTGTTTTTTTAGATTGATAATCTGGAGGATTTTAGATTACCCACACCACCCTGGAGAGTTAGAATTATGCATAAGGATAAGGTTTAGAGTTACATTAGTTTTCAGGTGAATGTTTATGAGGTTTACTTGTGTAATACGAAGAAGGCTATTCGTATAATTATTTTTATAGCAATATCAAAAAATATGATCTGGTATGATATGGCTAATTTATATTGCGCCTAGATATTGCGAGGAAATGTTCGCATATACTAATCGATGTGTCTTAACTACAATCATATTGAAGGGTTGACCACTATCTGTCACCAGTAAATGTTTTACAGTAAAACATAGAAGACTCTTGCAGAATAAAACATAAACACGACTTATGAAATGTAAGCACAAGGTAAAAATAAAAATAAAACATTCCATGGAGATAAAGAAAACAAGCACCCATTGATTTCAGAAAGTCTGATCTATCCTCAAGTTTTCTATGTAGTCTAGGTCCAATAAAAATATTCTTTTAAAAAATATTTACGTTAAAAACCTTATAAAAAGGCAGTGTTTCTTACACGTATTTCTGCGGGACGAAATAGAAAGAAAATATCAATATACTATAACCTATTTCCACCCCCCCCCTTACCATCCCCTGAGTTTCAAGCGCCCCTTACCCTTAGAGAAAAATGTCTGAAAGAAACCCGTAAGTTGTGTTGTTGGCATCTGAAATCTAAAAATGGCAGAACATCGTCTATATGATGATGTATAGAAAACAGCGATGCAAATAATGTATGCATTATAAAATATATATACAGTTCTGTATGTCTGTCGAAGTTTTAGATTTTTCAAATTTCGTGTAAGTTTCCGACTGTTCGGATTTCATGTACACATGTTTAATATGTCAGATACTGAAAGAACGACTCGCTGACCGAATTAGTGAAATGTTTGGTAAAGTTTGAGTCCTCTACCATCTTGACAAAAGGGACCTAAGAGTCGCTGTGAGTTACACACCATGATTAAGCTAGTCACGGCTCTATGCTGCAACCTCCTAGAGGACCCTTTTCTCACAGCATCAAACTTGAATGTGATTTCAAATGCCACCTAGTTGAAGGCGAGCAGAGAGCTGGGTGCAAAGGTAAAGTCAACTGTGTTTGTAAACTATGGTGCTCTTCTTCTGAAGGGCAGAGGTCAAGGATATTTGGGGGAAACGGAAGGTATGTTTTTGGGGTTTTAGTTTTTTGAGCGCTGTCTTAGATTTAACGTATACACCTGGATATGTATGTATTACACATTGTTAAATACATACACTTCAAATATGTATTGAGTTATGCTGATAAAGTTCAGAGTTGTGGTTAAAGAAATGAAAGTAGGATTAGGATGAATACATGATCATGGGATAGAGAGAGAGAGGAAGTGTGGTGGGTGGGATAGAGAGAGTGGCAGTGTGGTGGGATGGGATAGAGAGAATGGAAGTGTGGTGGAATGGGATAGAGAGAGTGGAAGTGTGGTGGAATGGGATAGAGAGAGTGGAAGTGTGGTGGAATGGGATAGAGAGAGTGGAAGTGTGGTGGAATGGGATAGAGAGAGTGGAAGTGTGGTGGAATGGGATAGAGAGAGTGGAAGTGTGGTGGAATGGGATAGAGAGAGTGGCAGTGGTGGAATGGGATAGAGAGAGTGGCAGTGTGGTGGGTGGGATAGAGAGAGAGACAGGCAATGTGGTGGGATGGGATAGAGAGACAGCCAGTGTGGTGGGATGGGATAGAAAGAGACAGGCAATGTGGTGGGATGGGATAGAGAGAATGGCAGTGTGGTGGAATGGGATAAGATCAAACTGTCCAATAGTATAAGACTCCAAATTCTCAGATAAAGTAACCAGTTAATACACGTGTGTTGCATTTAAATATTTAAATGTGGAAATTTCATCTATTTCTACCAGCGCACTGACACTTATCTGCATATATATATATATATATATATATATATATATATATATATATATATATATATATATATATATATATATATATATATATATATATATATATATATTTATTTATTTATTTATACTGGCAAGAAACCCATTTAAGTCCCCCCCCCCCCCTCCCCGTTACAACACAGTATCTTACGAACTAACGACGTCATTCAAAGCTAGCGAGGCTCAGGCCTACTGCTATGATAGCACTTGTGTGAACAAATAGCTAACATAGCAGTTAACATTCCCCACTCATTGATGCCATTTATCACCCGGTCTATTTACACTCCAAAGCTAAATCACGTGGCACGTTCGTATAAAGGGACACAATGTAAAAGGGGAGGTAATCAAAGACATAGGTAAAAGGACTAGGCTTAAAGATCTTATGCTAATTTTTTGTCTACAGGCTAACACACACAGAGATACACACAATAGTATTTACATAGGTAGACGTTCATACAATAAAACACACACACACGCATATATATATATATATATATATATATATATATATATATATATATATATATATATATATATATATATATATATATATATACATACATACCAATATGTTGATATGTAAATATGGCCTCTATCTACATCATATACATATATATGTAATATGTACATATATTATATATATATATATATATATATATATATATATATATATATATATATATATATATATATATATATGTCTATGTTTAAATGTGTGTATATAAATAATATAAATATACATGTACATGTGTATATATACGAGTAAAAATATGTGTATTTATGTATATATGTATATCTATGTATTTCTAAATATTTCTATATTTATATGTCCCCTATCTACATTTTTTAAAACACAAGTAAACACACACACACACACACACACACACATATATATATATATATATATATATATATATATATATATATATATATATATATATATATATATATATATAAAGTATATAATATTTAAAAATAAATATATATTTGTAAATGTATGTTAGAAAAATGTAACAGTGTCTGTGTTATGGATTAACACCTGATGCAGGCAGGTTTAAGGGATTACGACTGTCATCTACAGTGCTGTAGTATGTGCTACAGTCAGCCAGATATCGTGGGTTGTGTCATTAGCTCTTGCTAACACCTGATTGAATGTGATTTTAAACGCATGAGTTACTAGATCTACAGGTGATAGGGGTAGGAAGTGGTGGTGGCTGTTAGCTGTGTGTGTGATGAGCTGTGTGAATTGAGTGAATTGGCTGTGTGAACTAGCTGTGTGAATTAGCTGTGTGAATTAAATGTGTTAATTCGCTGTCTGAATTAGATGGCTGATCTAGTTGTGTTTGAGTTATCCGTGTAACTGAACTGTCTGACTTAGGTGTGTGAATTAGTTGTCGGAGCTAGCTGTGTGAATTAGCTGTATAACAGAAGCATGTGTTAGCTGTGTGAACTAGCCGTGTGATTTGACTACGTTATATTACTGTGAATAAGTCGTCTTACTTAGCTGTGTGAAATCTATAACACAGTTGCATGACTTAGCCGTGACTAGCATAACTGCATGACCTAGCCTTGAATAACTTAGCTGCATGATTTAGCTCTGACTGCTTTAGCTGCATGACCTAGCTGAGACTAAATTAGCTGCATGACTGTGACTAAATAAGCTGCATGTCTTAGCTGTGACTGCATCAACTACATGACTGTGAAAAAATTAGCCGAATGTCTTAGCTGTGACTGCATTGGTTGCATGACTTAGCTGTGATTAAATTAGCTGCAACACTGCGACTAAATTAGCCACATGACTTAGCTGTGATTAAATTAGCTGCAAAACTGTGAAAAAATTAGCCGAATGACTTAGCTGTAACTGCATTGGCTGCATGATATACATCTCTACCACTACCACCAAAGGGCCTACACTCTTATTGTATAATTACGTCGGGTTTGCTTGACAGCGATGAAATAAAAAACATCTCTTTTATTACCTTCTAACCTTCCAACAGTGTCTCACCTCCCCCTCCCCTTCCACAACTTCAACTTCCTTCAAGTCAGCAACTACCATAATGTATTCTACTTTTAATGTAAAATAATATTAACTTTGCATAAAAGTAAAAAAAAAGGTACTTTAGATATCTCTGCCTCTCTTTCGTACAAAATAAACACAAAATATGTGGTTGTTTATATGATATCTAGCACTAAACTAAATTAAAACTATGCTGTATATAGATTCTAAATATAATTACATAACTGGTAATGAAAATTGTAGCGTTTCGTACATAAACAAATAGACCTACTAATCACTAACAAAACTAACTTCTAGAAGGTTTTCACTCACCAGTAATGGTTATTTGATAGGCGACGCCAACTCCCAAAACAATCCCCAAAACACAGCAACGAATTAACCCACGTGTGAAATCTATCAATCACACATTTTTTTAAAAACCACAGAACAAAAGATAAAGCACTCCGTACGACCGTCCGTAGACGCGTTAGGTATTCGTTTCGAGTTGCCGGCCCTACGTACCTGTTCGTCTGCACCAGCACGCGATCCCCGCTGTCACACCGTGCCCCCAGCCGTCCGTGACAGACGTGAGGGGGCAGTCTACGTCTGCGCCCAACATTTTTCTTCTAGGTTAAAAAAAATCTAGCGTAGATCTATAAATAAAGCACACCAACTAGATCTAAATCTAAATCGAAACCGCCCCCGCGTTTTACTATACTCTATATATATATATATATATATATATATATATATATATATATATATATATATATATATATATATATATATATATATATATATATATATATATATATATATATATATATATATGTATAGTCAGAGTGTGTGTATATATATATATATATATATATATATATACACTCACAAAAGTGTATATTTTAAAAATAAACTCGCAATACAAGTGCATTAAAAGCAAGAAAAATTGCGGAAAAAAAAGAAGAAATTTTTTTTTTATTGAATGCGCCCGGGGTTAGGGGCGATAATCAAATTTTAATTTCGATAAAATGAGACAAGCCCGTGTCAAGTTGCTGACGATAACATTGAGCAGACGCGGGTCTGTTTACCTTCCCGATAGAAGTTGGTAAGAAAAAACTTGACAAAATGTATTTTTACCTGTCTTGTTGAAAAAAAAAGACAACTTTATGGATTTAAAAAAAAAAAGTTTGAACAAACAACAACCTACAAGTTCATTCATCAATTTTGTCGCAACCTTGACCTTAGCTCATACTTAAGTTTAGGTTTAAAATTGAATTCTTTCTTCTAAAAACGATTGATCTAATAACATATTGTCTCATACTGATAGTAAAGCTGGACACGGTAAAACTTCAACAGAGAAACTAGTTTGCTAATTATTTAAAATGTGAGCCGTAGATTTTTAAAAAATATATAAATCTTGGAGCTCATTTGCACACAAGTGTGTATTACTATTACCCTACCAGTTATTCGACATTGTAAAAAGGACAGTTTTTGTAAAGACTGTCAAACTTGTGTAGATTTTGTCTAATTTTACATTTTGTCTAGAATGTCAATACGGAATTTTTTTATGTAGACTTTTTAATATAAATGTATTAGGAAGGAAGACTTGTCAGTATATAGATCTACCTAAAGGCAGAAGTCTCAATAGGTTAAACATTGTGTACAGGCTGATTATTATATACAGCTGAGTACTTGACAGCATATGTAATATTTTAATAGACACCGTTTACAGTATCAGTGACAATCACAAACTTGGTAGTCATATCCAAACTATAAATAGAATCAATATCAAGGGGTATAACTTAGAGTATGTTAGTACTGTAGAGTTATTGGACTTTTTCACTAGGCTTAGGGTAAAGGATAAGGGATTACATACAGCACACGTTCATAGAGTGTAGCGTGGCAGGATATTTGTTATCTGGTGAGGAAATGTTCAGTAAAAAGTTATCTCAATGTTCAACGCAATTTTTTGTTGATTTAGGGCTAGGTTATTTCATACATAGGGGAGTATGGTTAGGGAAGTAAAATTATGATTGGTGGTGGTGTAAAACTATGATTGGTGGTGGTGTAAAATTATGATTGGTGGTGGTGTAAAATTATGATTGGTGGTGGTGTAAAATTATGATTGGTGGTGGTGTAAAATTATGATAGGTGGTGGTGTAAAATTATGATTGGTGGTGGTGTAAAATTATGATTGGTGGTGGTGTAAAATTATGATTGGTGGTGGTGTAAAATTATGATTGGTGGTGGTGTAAATTTATGATTGGTGGTGGTGTAAAAATTTTGATTGGTGGTGGTGTAAAATTATGATTGGTGGTGGTGTAAAACTATGATTGGTGGTGGTGTAAATTTATGATTGGTGGTGGTGTAAAATTATGATTGGTGGTGGTGTAAAATTATGATTGGTGGTGGTGTAAAACTATGATTGGTGGTGGTGTAAATTTATGATTGGTGGTGGTGTAAAATTATGATTGGTGGTGGTGTAAAATTATGATTGGTGGTGGTGTAAAACTATGATTGGTGGTGGTGTAAAACTATGATTGGTGGTGGTGTAAAACTATGATTGGTGGTGGTGTAAAACTATGATTGGTGGTGGTGTAAAACTATGATTGGTGGTGGTGTAAAACTATGATTGGTGGTGGTGTAAAACTATGATTGGTGGTGGTGTAAAACTATGATTGGTGGTGGTGTAAAACTATGATTGGTGGTGGTGTAAAACTATGATTGGTGGTGGTGTAAAACTATGATTGGTGGTGGTGTAAAACTATGATTGGTGGTGGTGTAAAACTATGATTGGTGGTGGTGTAAAACTATGATTGGTGGTGGTGTAAAACTATGATTGGTGGTGGTGTAAAACTATGATTGGTGGTGGTGTAAAACTATGATTGGTGGTGGTGTAAAACTATGATTGGTGGTGGTGTAAAATTATGATTGGTGGTGGTGTAAAATTATGATTGGTGGTGGTGTAAAATTATGATAGGTGGTGGTGTAAAATTATGATTGGTGGTGGTGTAAAATTATGATTGGTGGTGGTGTAAAATTATGATTGGTGGTGGTGTAAAATTATGATTGGTGGTGATGTAAATTTATGATTGGTGGTGGTGTAAAAATATGATTGGTGGTGGTGTAAAATTATGATTGGTGGTGGTGTAAAACTATGATTGGTGGTGGTGTAAATTTATGATTGGTGGTGGTGTAAAATTATGATTGGTGGTGGTGTAAAATTATGATTGGTGGTGGTGTAAAACTATGATTGGTGGTGGTGTAAATTTATGATTGGTGGTGGTGTAAAATTATGATTGGTGGTGGTGTAAAATTATGATTGGTGGTGGTGTAAAACTATGATTGGTGGTGGTGTAAAACTATGATTGGTGGTGGTGTAAAACTATGATTGGTGGTGGTGTAAAACTATGATTGGTGGTGGTGTAAAACTATGATTGGTGGTGGTGTAAAACTATGATTGGTGGTGGTGTAAAACTATGATTGGTGGTGGTGTAAAACTATGATTGGTGGTGGTGTAAAACTATGATTGGTGGTGGTGTAAAACTATGATTGGTGGTGGTGTAAAACTATGATTGGTGGTGGTGTAAAACTATGATTGGTGGTGGTGTAAAACTATGATTGGTGGTGGTGTAAAACTATGATTGGTGGTGGTGTAAAACTATGATTGGTGGTGGTGTAAAACTATGATTGGTGGTGGTGTAAAACTATGATTGGTGGTGGTGTAAAACTATGATTGGTGGTGGTGTAAAACTATGATTGGTGGTGGTGTAAAACTATGATTGGTGGTGGTGTAAAACTATGACTGGTGGTGGTGTAAAATTATGATTGGTGGTGGTGTAAAATTATGATTGGTGGTGGTGTAAAACTATGATTGGTGGTGGTGTAAAACTATGATTGGTGGTGGTGTAAAATTATGATTGGTGGTGGTGTAAAATTATGATTGGTGGTGGTGTAAAACTATGATTGGTGGTGGTGTAAAATTATGATTGGTGGTGGTGTAAAATTATGATTGGTGGTGGTGTAAAATTATGATTGGTGGTGGTGTAAAATTATGATAGGTGGTGGTGTAAAATTATGATTGGTGGTGGTGTAAAATTATGATTGGTGGTGGTGTAAAATTATGATTGGTGGTGGTGTAAAATTATGATTGGTGGTGGTGTAAATTTATGATTGGTGGTGGTGTAAAAATTTTGATTGGTGGTGGTGTAAAATTATGATTGGTGGTGGTGTAAAACTATGATTGGTGGTGGTGTAAATTTATGATTGGTGGTGGTGTAAAATTATGATTGGTGGTGGTGTAAAATTATGATTGGTGGTGGTGTAAAACTATGATTGGTGGTGGTGTAAATTTATGATTGGTGGTGGTGTAAAACTATGATTGGTGGTGGTGTAAAACTATGATTGGTGGTGGTGTAAAACTATGATTGGTGGTGGTGTAAAACTATGATTGTTGGTGGTGTAAATCTATGATTGGTGGTGGTGTAAAACTATGATTGGTGGTGGTGTAAAACTATGATTGGTGGTGGTGTAAAACTATGATTGGTGGTGGTGTAAAACTATGATTGGTGGTGGTGTAAAACTATGATTGGTGGTGGTGTAAAACTATGACTGGTGGTGGTGTAAAATTATGATTGGTGGTGGTGTAAAATTATGATTGGTGGTGGTGTAAAACTATGATTGGTGGTGGTGTAAAACTATGATTGGTGGTGGTGTAAAATTATGATTGGTGGTGGTGTAAAATTATGATTGGTGGTGGTGTAAAACTATGATTGGTGGTGGTGTAAAATTATGATTGGTGGTGGTGTAAAATTATGATTGGTGGTGGTGTAAAATTATGATTGGTGGTGGTGTAAAATTATGATAGGTGGTGGTGTAAAATTATGATTGGTGGTGGTGTAAAATTATGATTGGTGGTGGTGTAAAATTATGATTGGTGGTGGTGTAAAATTATGATTGGTGGTGGTGTAAATTTATGATTGGTGGTGGTGTAAAAATTTTGATTGGTGGTGGTGTAAAATTATGATTGGTGGTGGTGTAAAACTATGATTGGTGGTGGTGTAAATTTATGATTGGTGGTGGTGTTAAATTATGATTGGTGGTGGTATAAAATTATGATTGGTGGTGGTGTAAAACTATGATTGGTGGTGGTGTAAATTTATGATTGGTGGTGGTGTAAAACTATGATTGGTGGTGGTGTAAAACTATGATTGGTGGTGGTGTAAAACTATGATTGGTGGTGGTGTAAAACTATGATTGGTGGTGGTGTAAAACTATGATTGGTGGTGGTGTAAAACTATGATTGGTGGTGGTGTAAAACTATGATTGGTGGTGGTGTAAAACTATGATTGGTGGTGGTGTAAAACTATGATTGGTGGTGGTGTAAAACTATGATTGGTGGTGGTGTAAAACTATGATTGGTGGTGGTGTAAAACTATGATTGGTGGTGGTGTAAAACTATGATTGGTGGTGGTGTAAAACTATGATTGGTGGTGGTGTAAAACTATGACTGGTGGTGGTGTAAAATTATGATTGGTGGTGGTGTAAAATTATGATTGGTGGTGGTGTAAAACTATGATTGGTGGTGGTGTAAAACTATGATTGGTGGTGGTGTAAAATTATGATTGGTGGTGGTGTAAAATTATGATTGGTGGTGGTGTAAAACTATGATTGGTGGTGGTGTAAAATTATGATTGGTGGTGGTGTAAAATTATGATTGGTGGTGGTGTAAAATTATGATTGGTGGTGGTGTAAAATTATGATAGGTGGTGGTGTAAAACTATGATTGGTGGTGGTGTAAAACTATGATTGGTGGTGGTGTAAAACTATGATTGGTGGTGGTGTAAAACTATGATTGGTGGTGGTGTAAAACTATGATTGGTGGTGGTGTAAAACTATGATTGGTGGTGGTGTAAAACTATGATTGGTGGTGGTGTAAAACTATGATTGGTGGTGGTGTAAAACTATGATTGGTGGTGGTGTAAAACTATGATTGGTGGTGGTGTAAAACTATGATTGGTGGTGGTGTAAAACTATGATTGGTGGTGGTGTAAAACTATGATTGGTGGTGGTGTAAAACTATGATTGGTGGTGGTGTAAAACTATGATTGGTGGTGGTGTAAAACTATGATTGGTGGTGGTGTAAAACTATGATTGGTGGTGGTGTAAAACTGTGATTGGTGGTGGTATAAAATTATGATTGGTGGTGGTGTAAAATTATGATTGGTGGTGGTGTAAAACTATGATTGGTGGTGGTGTAAAACTATGATTGGTGGTGGTGTAAAATTATGATTGGTGGTGGTGTAAAATTATTATTGGTGGTGATGTAAAACTATGATTGGTGGTGGTGTAAAATTATGATTGGTGGTGGTGTAAAATTATGATTGGTGGTGGTGTAAAATTATGATTGGTGGTGGTGTAAAATTATGATTGGTGGTGGTGTAAAATTATGATTGGTGGTGGTGTAAAATTATGATTGGTGGTGGTGTAAAATTATGATTGGTGGTGGTGTAAAATTATGATTGGTGGCGGTGTAAAATTATGATTGGTGGTGGTGTAAAATTATGATTGGTGGTGGTGTAAAATTATGATTGGTGGTGGTGTAAAATTATGATTGGTGGTGGTGTAAAATTATGATTGGTGGTGGTGTAAAATTATGATTGGTGGTGGTGTAAAATTATGATTGGTGGTGGTGTAAAATTATGATTGGTGGTGGTGTAAAATTATGATTGGTGGTGGTGTAAAATTATGATTGGTGGTGGTGTAAAATTATGATTGGTGGTGGTGTAAAATTATGATTGGTGGTGGTGTAAAATTATGATTGGTGGTGGTGTAAAATTATGATTGGTGGTGGTGTAAAATTATGATTGGTGGTGGTGTAAAATTATGATTGGTGGTGTTGTAAAATTATGATTGGTGGTGGTGTAAAATTATGATTGGTGGTGGTGTAAAATTATGATTGGTGGTGGTGTAAATTTATGATTGGTGGTGGTGTAAAATTATGATTGGTGGTGGTGTAAAACTATGATTGGTGGTGGTGTAAAATTATGATTGGTGGTGGTGTAAATTTATGATTGGTGGTGGTGTAAAATTATGATTGGTGGTGGAGTGGTGGTCGCCCGTAGGGATTACGGATACGTGGGGATGGAGGGGGAAGGGCACCGGAGTTTATTAATGTGGGGGTGTGTGGGGTGGGGTGTATTACAAAGTGGGTTTGGGAGGGGGGGGGGAACTGTAATTTAGAACATATCTCTAAACACTCAACTATATTTTCCTCCGCAAATAGATTCAATAGTTCATCTACATAACACTCCTACCCACAGTAGTCTTTCTGAAGAATAAGCTTGTACGCTGGGCAGTTTGAAAGTGATATATAGATGTTGCTGTATGTATAGCTGGCAAATGTGTGTTTGTTTTGAGAGCATTTCAGATCAATCTTTACTTTAAACAGAGGTACGACACATTGACAGGCAGGGACCGTCACCTTCTTGTTTTCAAAATATTTACAACAGACCCGTTTTGACAGCCCAGTCCCGATATACAATTTTCCATAATATATATATATATATATATATATATATATATATATATATATATATATATATATATATATATATATATAATGTGTGTGTGTGAATGTGTGTGTGTGTGAGAGTGTATGTGTATATGTGTGTGAGAGAGAGTATGTGTGTTCTACAGTGAATATTCAACAGTAAGCAATCGGGGATATTGCTAGTTCCTTTTGAGGGAATAGATTTCTACATACATACATACCATTGCATTACGCGGTTTACGCGCTGAGTGGATACAACAAGGTACTGCCTATCTGAAATTCAGCTAGTATTTTAATGTGAAGTTTTTAACTGCTGTTGACTGGCGCAAACAGAACCCAGTGAACTGCTCGAATTGGATGAATTAAAAAATTGAACTCTGCCCGCGCTTGCGTCTGCTTAGTTACAAAACAATTCTTAATTCGCCTTGAATGTTTGAAACAAAAACGGTATTTATTTGCGTTCGTCTAACTTTCAAGCCTACGCGGAGCGGCTAAAATAAACAAGACGAGATCTCGCGTGAACCTTCGTGCCGAAAGAATAAGAAATAAAATGGAACTTCTCTATCAGCGTAAAGCAGGGTTAGGAGTTGTCGAACCTTCATTCAACCTTCAAATGTAAGAGATGGTGTCATACATTAGTGGTGTATTTTGGTGATTAGTGTTATCACAAGATACACTTTGTGTTGTAATGTAATGCTTCATAGGTGTTTTTTTGGTGGTTGGTGTCAGAGATAAACTTTGTGGTGTGACACAGTGACGTGTTTAGTTGCTTGCTATACATTGGTGTGTTGAGTTCATGGTGTCGTGGCAACATAAACGTTGTGGTGTTATACACGGGTGGTGTTATGTAGGTGGTTGGTGTTACAGAAGATATAGGGGTATCGTACACTTATGTTGGGTAAAAACATGTTACTACACTATAAAACGCGGACATGAGTTTAATTTTTGTATTTGAATATTATAAAATATCTTTTTCTACAAGATATAAAATTTTGATATTCACCCAACAACATAATACAATTGAAAATGTCATACACTGACCCAATGTTCATCAAGTTAAATTCACTAACGGTGATCAGACACTAAAGACTGAGGTAGCTTCCCCATAACGTGTTATGCCTGTCGCACCAAAAACTGATTATATTCTTAGCTAAATCCAAAAATTTGTTAAAATACCTTAGACTTAAACCTACAGTGCTTTACTAAAGGAATTATTTTACATCTACTGGTACAACCTGCAGACCGTCCTCCAATTTTAACCCCCCCCCCCCCCCCATACCCAGCAGACTGGCAGTAGACAGGTGTGCCGACAGTGACACGAGCAGGTAACCACGTGATAAAAACACAAGCTGACACATTGCACCCCATGACGTCACACAGGTGTCTCGCAGTGTTTCTTTCAGACTCTCTCCAAAAAAGGGGGGTAGGGGACTAAATTTTTCGGGGGGTGGGGGCAGAGGCGTAGCGAGCGGGGGGGGGGGGGACATATGTCCCCGGGCGCCGACCTTAGGGGGCGCCAAGATGGATTGGAAAGATAAATTGAAAGCTTGAGAGGGGTGCAAATCGAAAGTTTGAGGGGCGATGGGGGGGGGGTGCAAATCGAAAGCTTATCCCCGGGGGCCGGGAAGGGTCGCTACGCCTCTGGGTGGGAGGATTGGTAAAGGTATATCTTATCTATATAAATGAGATTCATGAAAGAAACATTGCAGACCCGTGATAAGGACAAAACCAGAGACACTGCACCCCTTGACGTCACGCATACCTGAGCGCAGCCCGAGGGGAGGGGAGGTAATCAGACAGTCCAGGGTCGCGTCCATAAATTATCTGGGCGTCGTTTGTTGCTGTTTGTCAGGACATTTGTTGCACGTGTATACACATTAGGGTAGGCAACTGGGACAGCTAGTACACAACCGCGTTAAAAAAAAAGGATTTTTGTTGAAAGTTTTACCAATCAATTTTATTAAATCAAATTTATTTTTGATATGATAGACATTTCTTAAACTCTTTTGGAGAGGATAGACATGGAACAAGTAATTAACTTTAATTAAACAAAAGAAGCGTTTATAACAGGGGTCTCCAAAGTACGGCCCGCGGGCCGGATCCGGCCCGCGGAGATCTTTTTTGTCCAAGGAAAAATTGTTTGTAGGTGATTGCTGAGGAACTTTTCCCAGAAAATGAAAGACATGCCTGGAAGAAACTGGCCCCCGAACTGAAATTTCATAGTTAATGTGGCCCTCGGACTGAAAAGTTTGGAGACCCCTGGTTTATAATAAAGAGAAGCAGAACATTTTTTAATATCAAGGGAAACTATCGAGAATATAACACATTTTGCACATTTATTGAGTCAACTCCCTTATATAATAACTGCGTAATATGTACACATTTTATCATGAGCGTACTGGACGGATGTTGTGCATACATAGCGGAATAAAAAATGGAATGTTAATAAACACGTTGTATAAACAATGATTACGTAAAATATCGACAAGTGGATAGGTTAAAAATTTGAACGAATCAAAACTTTTTTTTCATGAGGCATTAGGTATAAAATTGCAACCAATCAAATACTTATATATAATAGTAATAGAAACAATTATTAAGTACAATTTTAATTGATTCAAAAGTAAGGTCAAAGTCATAGCAACATTCTTTTAGCATGAGTTTAGCTATGGTACATGTAAAAACTAGACAAACATAATTGTTTACTTTCTTGTTTATTTGATTATAGAATGCCACACAGAAATCTCCCAGCAAAATTATATGATGGTATTTTAGACTGCTGGATAATCTGTTTTGATTAACATTTACAAGACGTGTGTTAAAACGTTCTAGAAAACAAATCACCGCCATACTGGAGATAAATAATAGTTGTTTTTTTTTTTTAATTTATTTCAACTTTTGTAGCACAGTGCATTGATGTTCCATTAAAAAAGTATCTAGAGTAAACAGGATCCCAATTCATTAGTGTAAATCATCTTGAAACATTTTATATTGTCACATTCACAACCTGATGTCCCTTCAGCTTGTAACATGGCAACTATAGCCATAAGGTTAGACAACTCAGAACACAAGTGCCAACCAGGTTAGACAACTCAAGCTTATGCTAACAATGAAGTTAGACAATAAAGTTAGACAACTCAGGCCACAAGTGCCAACCAGGTTAGACAAATCAAAGTTATGGTAACTATGAAAAGGTTAGACAACTCAGGCCACAAGTGCCAACCAGGTTAGACAACTCAAGCTTATGCTATGAAGTTAGATAAAGTTAGACAACTCATCCATGGCTGACAACTCTTAAAGCAAAATAAAAAATTTCGAGCACAAGATAACTCTTCCCCTAGTGCCAGAGAGTCAGGTAGGTTTCACTCTCCACACGACTGTTGTATTTGCTGATATCCAAATTCTTTTTGTCAATGTAGTCCTGGATAAACTTTTCAAGATCTGGTCAGTTTTAAGAAAAAATTTCACATTTTGTTTCAGTAAAATATTGGACCTATCTTTAACATCCAAAAACAAGAAATTCTTCACATAACAATGATACCCATGAATTTAAAAAAAAAAAAAAGTCTAAGCATACCGAATCAATACAAATATTTCAGAATAAAAAAAAACACTAATTTTTAATTGACTGTGCACATAATGAACACTAGATTATTTTTACAATTGACAGCAACAAAATCCTATAAAAGTGGTTCTCATTTGATAGTTCATACAGGGAGAAGATTCTGCAAAAAGTAAAAAGGATACTGGGATGCTTGTAAGAGCGTTCCCCATCCATACTGACAAACTGAGATCCGTTGTAGTACCATCCTTCTGGGAGACCATCTAGATGATGGCTTTTCTGGTAGATTAAATTTTATTAGTTTGATATAACATTTGTTAATGGCTTTTCTGGTAGATTAAATTTTATTAGTTTGAGTGGAGATTTTTAATGGCTTTTCTGGTAGATTAAATTTTATTAGTTTGATATAACATTTGATAATGGCTTTTCTGGTAGATTAAATTTTATAGTTTGATATAATATTTGTTAATGGCTTTTCTGGTAGATTAAATTTTATTAGTTTGATATAACATTTGATAATGGCTTTTCTGGTAGATTAAATTTTATAGTTTGATATAATATTTGTCAATGGCTTTTCTGGTAGATTAAATTTTATTAGTTTGATATAACATTTGATAATGGCTTTTCTGGTAGATTAAATTTTATTAGTTTGATATAACATTTGATAATGGCTTTTCTGGTAGATTAAATTTTATTAGTTTGATATAACATTTGATAATGGCTTTTCTGGTAGATTAAATTTTATTAGTTTGATATAACATTTGATAATGGCTTTTCTGGTAGATTAAATTTTATTAGTTTGAGTGGACATTTTTAATGGCTTTTCTAGAAGATCACATTTTATTGGTTTGGGAGTAAATTTTTAATCAGCTGGAGGTGGCTTACAGTGTTTGTGTAAGATGTCAGGTAAAATAGAAATGGATGTTTAACCACACCTTAATCACATGACTAATATGAATTTTCACATGTAAATCACACACAGGTAACTCACATGAATTTTGTCAATTTCTTGAGGCGTCAGATCTTCTCTGGTGATGAATTTCTTCTTGTCTGGTTTCTGAAACAACATGGTTTTATTAAACTCTATAATAATTGTGTGATCTGAAACACCATGGTTTTATTTAACTCTATAACAATTGTGTGAGCTGAAACAACCTAGTTTTATTTAACTCTTTAATACTTGTGTGGTCTGAAATAACACGGTTTTATTTAACTCTATAACAATTGTGTGAGCTGAAACAACCTAGTTTTATTTAACTCTATAATAATTGTGTGGTCTGAAACAACACGGTTTTATTTAACTCTATAACAATTGTGTGAGCTGAAACAACCTAGTTTTATTTAACTCTATAATAATTGTGTGGTCTGAAATAACACAATTTTATTTAACTCTATAATAATTGTGTGAGCTGAAACAACATGGTTTTATTTAACTCTATAATAATTGTGTGGTCTGAAATAACACGGTTTTATTTAACTCTATAATAATTGTGTGGTCTGAAATAACACGGTTTTATTTAACTCTATAATAATTGTGTGGTCTGAAACAACACGGTTCTATTTAACTCTATAGCAATTGTGTGAGCTGAAACAACCTAGTTTTATTTAACTCTATAACAATTGTGTGAGCTGAAACAACCTAGTTTTATTTAACTGGATAATAACCTGTTTGATGCAGCCGTTCAACAGTAGCTTCAGCTCCTCTACATTGAGACCAACGCCAGTGAAACACATGAAGAACTCGGAACTTTTCTCCACAGCCTCATCATTTAAAACTAGTTTTCCACTCAGGGGAGTGAACTCTATTTCAAACCACGTCCCTGAGCCTAGACAAGTAAAGACAACATTATTCAGAGTTACTTGAGCTTGTGATAAATGATATAGTATGTAATGTTTCATGGTTAGATGTAATTTAAAATGTGATAAGTCTATGACATGAAGTAAAATTGGAAGAATAATGTGGTCTTATGGGTAAAGTAAGATGTGCACCGACATGTAGGATATCATTAGAAGATACACTACATCTTAAATAAGTCAGATGATATGCTCTGGTTTATAATTATCTTCATGTTAATTAGTTTTAATTGATGGTGTGTTTGTTCAGGCCAATTAAACTGTCCAACAACTTTAGTGGTCTGTCTAGTACATTAAGGAGTAGCCAGTAGGATGTGCTGGTCTGCTTGATTTTATGCCTCATCTTTTACAGATAGTATGTTCATGTAGGGATGGTGTGGTCTAGCAGTAGAGCGCTAGCCTGCTAACCCAAAAGTCTAGAGTTTGAATTTGGGTTAAATTCAGTGGAACATCCCTATGTCCACCCAGCTGTAATGGGTACCTAACTTACGTTAAGGAAAGTAAAGGTGGCTGTGCATACTGCTGACCACACCATCTCTTCATATGCCGAGTTCACAGAAACAAGTGAACTCTACTTCACTTACCCCATGGGCTGTCAGGTTAGAATAGGGAACTTTACTATGTTCATGTTGAATAAATATTGCCAGATGATCATATCAATAATAGTTGATCTATGTAAACATTTACTTTACCTTGTCTTCAGTTTTAACCAACATTGTTTGATGCAAGTTAAAATGTAATTTACCATTAAATTTTAACCAAAATGTGTTTAATTTAAGTGAAAATGTAATTTACCATTAAATTTTAACCAACATTGTTTGATGCAAGTGAAAATGTAATTTACCATTAAATTTTAACCTTCCGTGGACATGATAAATGTTCCCTTTGAATGGGTAAGACTTCATTGTTTTCTTCAGATCTGAAAGGTTTAGTTTAAAATAGCAAGTAAAAAAGGTTATATTGGTAAGCAAGTAGACTCTTTTCATTATGCAAAACAAACATATTTTAAAACTGCATTAAATTTATTTGACTGCAAATTTCAAGCTAAGTGTTTTAAATTACATGAAAATTTCTTACTTCTGAGTTTAATGAGAGTGTTGTATTAAAATGAATGAAAAAATGATTTCTTACTTGTGAGTTCAATGTTGTATTAAAATAAACGAAAAAATAATTTCTTACTTGTGAGTTTGATGAAGTTGTATGTATATGAATGAAAAAATAATTTCTTACTTCTGAGTTTGATGAGGGTGTTGTATTTAAATGAATGAAAAAATAATTTCTTACTTGTGAGTTTGATGAGGGTTAGATGTTTCTCTAGTGGTAAAACAAAATGGAGGATGACGTCTTTCATCTCTGGGTGGCAGGGCCAAGCGTGGGGGTAACCTTCTCGCCTGTGTGGAGGGAGAGGTGAATACAAAAAATAGTGCTAGAGTCAGGATTAGAGCAGTACATGAAATAGAACACTCCTGACCAAAACATTTTTAAGCTATATGAATGTATTAAAGTAAGGGCTTCTATCACCTAAACTACATGTTATCATTGGGGTTTGTGCTAATCAACATTTAGGATATGAAGATCGGAGTTAATTGTGTGTTTCAGTGCCTCTCAGACTATAAACATAGAGTACTTAAGATAAAGAAAATCTGAATGGAAGCAACCAAGGACAATACCAGGAGGGTTTAAGCAGAACTCTGGCCCTCTCCATCTCTGGCTCATGGAATGATTTCTCTGACATGATCAGGTCTAGGTCTGTGCTCCTGTGAATTACATAGAGTGTTTACATTTAGGTAGTAGCACAAAGAGAGAATTACATAGAGTGTTTACATTTAGGTAGTAGCACAAGGAGTGAATTACATAGAGTGTTTACATTTAGGTAGTAGCACAAGAAGTGTATTACATAGAGTTTTTACATTTAGGTAGTAGCACAAGGAGTGTATTACATAGAGTTTTTACATTTAGGTAGTAGCACAAGGAGTGTATTACATAGAGTTTTTACATTTAGGTAGTAGCACAAGGATTTTTCTGACATAATCAGGTCTAAGCTCCTGGGGAGTGAAATACATAGAGTGTTTACATTTACATTATAGCCCTCTGTGTGTCTTCTTATGTATGGTAGGTCTATTGGTTTTTAACTGACATAACTCATACCTGCTTGTTAAAAGTCATGTACCATACAGTTTGTGTATCCTACAGTCATGAATCATTTAGTGTATACCAAAGTCATATAATTTACAGCCATGCCAGTCAGCTATATACAAGTCATGTATCATTCAGACACATAATATAGACACACCAAACTATATGACCTACAGTCACATTCATTCACATTCAGTCACATAAAAGTTTGTAACATGCCATTCTGTTGAGTAAAATGTTGCTATATATGATATAAAATTTAGTCATATACAGTCACATTTGGTCTAGCATGGTCACATGGTTGTGTCAATCATACAATATTTGTGTCTTATGATGTAACTCAACATGTTCAACAAAATAACAAGTCAACCTGCCTTGTAACTGAACCTTTCTCAGCCTTTAACAGAGCAACATCAGAGTTGATCTAATGACTTAACTCAACATGTTCAACTAAATAACAAGTCAACCTGCCTTGTAACTAAACCTTTCTCAGCCTTTAACAGAGCAACATCGGAGTTGATCTAATGACTCAACATGTTCAACTAAATAACAAGTCAACTTGCCTTGTAACTAAACCTTTCTCAGCCTTTAACAGAGCAACATCAGAGTTGATCTAATGACTCAACATGTTCAACTAAATAACAAGTCAACCTGCCTTGTAACTAAACCTTTCTCAGCCTTTAACAGAGCAACATCAGAGTTGATCTAATGACTTAACATGTTCAACTAAATAACAAGTCAACCTGCCTTGTAACTAAACCTTTCTCAGCCTTTAACAGAGCAACATCAGAGTTGATCTAATGACTCAACATGTTCAACTAAATAACAAGTCAACCTGCCTTGTAACTAAACCTTTCTCAGCCTTTAACAGAGCAACATCAGAGTTGATCTAATGACTTAACCATTATAACTAAATAACAAGTCAACCTCTCGTAACTAAACCTTTCTCAGCCTTTAACAGAGCAACATCAGAGTTGATCTAATGACTTAACATGTTCAACTAAATAACAAGTCAACCTGCCTTGTAACTAAACCTTTCTCTGCCTTTAACAGAGCAACATCAGAGTTGATCTAATGACTCAACATGTTCAACTAAATAACAAGTCAACCTGCCTTGTAACTAAACCTTTCTCAGCCTTTAACAGAGCAACATCAGAGTTGATCTAATGACTCAACATGTTCAACTAAATAACAAGTCAACCTGCCTTGTAACTAAACCTTTCTCAGCCTTTAACAGAGCAACATCAGAGTTGATCTAATGACTTAACATGTTCAACTAAATAACAAGTCAACCTGCCTTGTAACTAAACCTTTCTCAGCCTTTAACAGAGCAACATCGGAGTTGATGCTGCGGATGAGAGTCTGTAGCTCCTCCAGTACTGAACTCTGTGTGGAAGAGAGAAGTACTCACATTTAGTTAATTATCCAAAGAAATCATTCAACAAACATACTGCAAAAAATTATAATTTACTGTACACTTTAGCAGCAGAGTGTATTCTAAATATTAAAATGAAAATGAATGATTTTCTTCCCATTTTTCAATAATGAGTGATTTAATTATGAACAAATGGCATGGCATGACACCAAACAAATTACGTGACATGACACCTTATTAATGACATAACAAGACACCAAATAAATGACATGAAGTGACAGCAAACAAATGATATGACATGACACAAAAAAGACATGATACCAAACAAATGACATGACATGACACCAAAACAAATGTGACATGACACCAAACAAATAACATTACATGACACCAAACAAATGACATGACACCTAACAATTGACATGCCTGACAAACTTACAGGTGCTAGGGTCTGGGATGTGAAGACTATATTGTTGACCCATCCCTGGGCACATTGAGCTGTTAACATGGGCAGGCTCATTCTGTGGGGACATACGAAACTTACTACAACCATCATCTAACAATCAACACAACTTTTGGCTATACAAACCTCATTGAAAGTACCATACAATTTTGGCTAGAAAGAGCTCATTGAAAGTACTACACAACTTTTAGCTATACACAACTCATTGAAATCATCTAACAATCTACACAATTTATTGAAAGTAACAAACAACATGAAATCCTACTCTGAATGTTAATTGTTTAATCTATACATGCTTAACAAAAATGAGTTTAATATAAAAAAGCCTAAAAAAAAACAATATTTTCTAACATACTTTTTTTTTAAAGTTGGAATTTTTAATATTGTGCCTTACTTTTATTTAAATTTTTACTTCTAGAGAACTTTACTTAAGTAGGCCTATGAAGTCTTACTTAAAAAGAGCCATACGCATTGTATTGTTACTTCTAAAGAGCCTTACTTTTCTAAAACATCTTACTATTAATAGCACGTTATAACATTAAGTCTTACTTGTGTTCTAAAAATGCGTTGGATGGGTCTATACACAAAGTGACAGAGCCAACAACAAAGAGGGTTCTCAACTTGTGGTCAGGGTGGGAACAAATGGCTCGGAGAATCTCAGGGGTGTCACAGAACCTGCAAGTATGGGAACATACGGTTCCTTGTATTACCACGTTACACGTACAGAAATAATAATACCAAACTAACCCTGGAGCTATAGTTATGCTAATGAACTGTACCTGGTTATTTAATTATGCTAATGAACTGACCCTGGGCTATAATTATGCTAATGAACTGACCATGTGGCTATAATTATGCTAATGAACTGACCATGTGGCTATAATTATGCTAATGAACTGACCCTGGGGCTATAATTATGCTAATGAACTGTACCTGGTTATTTAATTATGCTAATGAACTGTACTTGGTTATTTAATTATGCTAATGAACTGACCCTGGGGCTATAATTATGCTAATGAACTGACCTTGTGGCTATAATTATGTTAATGAACTGACCCTAGGGCTATAATTATGCTAATGAACTGACCCTGGGGCTATAATTATGCTAACGAACTGACCATGTGGCTATAATTATGCTAATGAACTGACCCTGAGGCTATAATTATGCTAATGAACTGACCCTGGGGCTATAATTATGCTAATGAACGGACCCTGGGGCTATAATTATGCTAATGAACTGACCCTGTGGCTATAATTATGCTAATGAACTGACCCTGGGGCTATAATTATGCTAATGAACTGACCCTGAGGTTATAATTATGCTAATGAACTGACCCTGGGGCTATAATTATGTTAATGAACTGACCCTGAGGCTATAATTATGCTAATGAACTGACCCTGGGGCTATAATTATGCTAATGAACTGACCCTGAGGTTATAATTATGCTAATGAACTGACCCTGGGGCTATAATTATGTTAATGAACTGTACCTGGTGATTTAATTATGCTAATGAACTGACCCTGGGGCTATAATTATGCTAATGAACTGACCTTGAGGCTATAATTATGCTAATGAACTGACCCTGGGGCTATAATGATGATCCGGATTGACTTAGAGAGTAGCCACTGAGACTGGCTGTGGGCAGCATTGGTCAAAAACTGGTGCAAGTCTGCTGTGTTGACCTGGCACTCCTCTACCTGTCTGTACACCAGCCAGCTGGAGTAAGACAAGTGTCAATACAAAACACAGTGAGCTCAACAGTTTTTAAATTAGCAGTTGTGTCCCTTTGTTTGTTATCTCCCTTGAAAAAAAACTGCCAGAGAGTAACAAAAGAGTATTTTAACCCATGTTTATTTTAGGTTGTAGACTTAAACACACGTTTTTTGTATGATTTTTAACACATGAGTTTTACTATTACATTTAAACACCTTTTTGTAGACCTGTGTTAACCCATACTTGTATGTTGTAAACATACTTTAACACATGCTTGTTGTATGGTGTAGACTTACTTTAACATATGCTTGTATGGTGTAGACTTACTTTAACACATGCTTGTTGTATGTTGTAGACATGCTTGTTGTATGTTGTAGACTTACTTTAATACATGCTTGTTGTATGTTGTAGACTTACTTTAACACATGCTTGTTGTATGGTGTAGACTTACTTTAACACATGCTTGTTGTATGTTGTAGACTTACTTTAACACATGCTTGTTGTATGTTGTAGACTTACTTTAACACGTGCTTGTTGTATGTTGTTAATATGTTGGCCAAAGCCTCCTTATCAGACCCTGGGGCGCCTGTAATGACTGTGACAGTTATCTGTAAAACACGATAATGCAATTAATTTACAACATTACATATTATTATTGGATACACTATTTCAATAGACCCACCCATAAATAATGATGTGATGCACTCTCAGCTAATGAACAATTTTTATTTCACTCTGCTCTTATCATAATTGGTGAAGCCATTAATTAGGGAACAAATTATAAAGAACAAATCTGGACAATAGATTTTTTGTAATTCCCTTATTTGGGTCAGCTTCTTAATTAAAGCAAATGTCTCGATCAAACTGTGCCTTGATTAAGTAGATTAATTTGTTAATTGATTATACAAACTACTGTAATTTTTTTCATGTTTGAACTTATCATATCATAACTGCCTGCACCCTAATCCAACATAATCCTAAACCTCACATTATCATTACATCTGTCAGAATCCCATAATCCAACATAACCCTAATCCTTACTTTATCATCACACCTGTCTAATCAAACCTAACCCTAATCCTTAGATTATCATTACACCTACCTAATCCAACAGAACCCTAATCCTTACCTTATTATTACACCAAATCCAACCTAACCCTAAGCCTTACCTTATCCTTACACCTACCTAATCCAACATAATCCTAATCCTCACCTTATCATCACACCTGTCTAATCCAACATAACCCTAATCCTTACACCTCCCTTATCCAACCTAATCCTAATCCTCACCTTATCATTACACCTGTCTAATCAAGCCTCACCTTATCATCACACCTACCTAATCCAACCTAATCCTAATCCTCACCTTATCATCATTCATTTTCTTCTGTGTCAGGGAGATCCCCTGTAGGGAGTTGTAGACATCAGTAGTCACTGGACCGTGAAGGCCACAACTTTCAGTCAGGTGATCTAAGAACCTGCAGGTATTGCTCAGGTGTTATCTGATTTGATTGCGTCAGTTGATATCTTCTTTTCTTACACAGTTAAGGTGTAATTGTATTTTCTTACAATAGTTAAGATGTAATGTTTATTTCCTTATATTACATAAGGATTTATTGGTAGTGATATTACACATGTAATTGTAATGAAACTAGTTTGATTGTGGGGAGGTCTAGCTTACATTTTGTATTAAATTTTTAAAATGATGAAAATCCTCTAGATTTTTACTAGTCTGATGGTTTATTGTGGGGGTACATTTTGATGGAACAGATTGAGTTCAATTTTGTCACAAGTCTGCCATGGTTATATGATGAGGGGACAAGAAGTATGTGTGTGTGGGGGGGGGGATTGTCTAAAATTAAATGTCTTAAATAGTTCAACATTATCATCATTCCTGTATGCCCCTTGCGGAACATAGGAACCATCATACTTGGTTTTTCGTCAATTCCTCCATTGGGCCCATGACATTCCATCTGCTTCTGTTCACTGCCATCTAAAATAGTTTGGTATGTTTTAGGCACTTAGTGACCATATATTATTCTCTTACCTGTAAAGATTTGGCATAGAGTTGGATAGTTTTTTCAGTGATGTCAGCGCACCATGCATGGATGAGTCCACCAAACTCTGAAGGTAGGTGTGTCTGGTGATTACAAAAAAAAAAATAACCATTCAGAAACATTTTGGTGATTACAAGGAAACATGAATAGCACATATGCATATGTTGGAGTATTACTTACTCATACATCTAATTTTATAAATGTTTAATTCAGCAAGGTTATAAGCTTACAAATGACATCAGTATTAAGAGATTAATGATGTTCGAGAATCATATGATGTTATATCTAGGAAACATAACTCTAGTTTCCTATGACAGAATTTAGCTTAACATTAACAAAAAAGTTTAAAATTTCACATTTCTTGAAGTTGTGGGTCCAGATTTTTTAGCCGTATGACTTCAGGAACCTGGGAGTCTGTCTTCCATGCAGGCAGCACCTGAAAGGTTAAAGGTCAACAATGAGATTATTTACATGGTGACAGAGTGACACTCAGTTGACCCCAAATCGTTGTCAGTTATCTGTTTGTGGAATAAAATGTTGAACTATGACCTTAGTCAAAACTTTTTATTTGAAGAAAAATTGCATTATCAATTAGCCAGTCATATATAGGATATAGCTAGTGTTGATAATAACAACCAAACTCCATAATAAGAAAAGTCTTAGCCTAGTGTTGAAGGGTGTAATGGTAATTTGAATGTTACTTGGTCTATTAATATGGTTAATAAATAGAAATCTTATTTTTATAAACAGTTATTTTAAAACTGTATAGTATCAATATTTGAGGACAAACCTCTATAAGAATCAGTATAGAATTTCTACAAAATATCTTAAAATCATTATAGGAATCATACATGTGTCTTAAAATCAGTATAGAGTCATAAATATGTGTCTTGAAATCAGTACAAGAGTCATAAATATGTGTCTTAAAATCAGTGCAGGAGTCATAAATATGTGTCTTAAAATCAGTACATGAGTCATAAATATGTGTCTTAAAATCAGTACAGGATTCATAAATATGTCTTAAAATCAGTACAGGATTCATAAATATGTCTTAAAATCAGATCAGGAGTCATAAATATGTGTCTTAAAATCACTACAGGAGTCATAAATATGTGTCTTAAAATCAGTACAGGAGTCATAAATATGTCTTAAAATCAGATCAGGAGTCATAAATATGTGTCTTAAAATCACTACAGGAGTCATAAATATGTGTCTTAAAATCAGTACAGAAGTCATAAATATGTGTCTTAAAATCAGTACAGAAGTCATAAATATGTGTCTTAAAATCAGTACAGAAGTCATAAATATGTGTCTTAAAATCAGTACAGAAGTCATAAATATGTGTCTTAAAATCAGTACAGTATTCATACAATGGTCTGTTATTAAGTAGCACAGTGTGGTCATGTAATAAAAACTTGAGGATCCCTTACGTTCCCATACAGCTGTGTGTGTGCCTTGGTGTGGGGGTTGAAGGCAAAGAGAATCCTGCTCACACCTCTCTCATCCACGTCAGCATACAGGTGTGGGGGGATGGCGTCACACATGACACTGGTCATGGTGACCTCCAGAATTAGGACAGTCACCTGGGTCATGGAATCCTGTAGTAGAAGTACAGCAGGTCAAAAGTTAGTTTACTGGAACTGTATTTAACTGACTCTCTCAACTAATATTAGTGTGCCTACAGCAAGGTAAAGATTTAGATTATTGGAACTGTATTTAATGGACAGTCTTCTAACTATTATAAGTACACCAGATCAAAATTTAGATTATTGGAAATGTATTAACTGTCTTAACTAATATAAAAATATACATTGTGGTTAAATTAATATTTTAAAATATCCTGATATGCACCCAGATTTCAACAAACACAGCATCCCTACCAAACACAGCATTTCTTCCAAACAGCACATAAGAAATAAAACTTTTGGCAGAGGGTACTTAGTAAATATTTAACCCCATCTGCCAGAAAATTTGCTAAAAAATTAATATCCATGGCATGTTGTCTGAGGACTAGGGACACCAAGATAGTAAAGTTCTCAAGTAATACAAGTTGACACATTGGAATGTGACAAATTGATCCATTGGTATGTGACAAGTTGACAAACTGGTAAAAGACAAGTTGACACATTGGTAAGTGACAAGTAGACAAATTGGTAAGTGACAAGTTGATACATTGGTATGTGACAAGTTGACACATTGGAATGTGACAAGTTGACACATTGGTATGTGGCAAGTTGACAAACTGGTAAAAGACAAGTTGACAAACTGGTATGTGGCAAGTTGACTAATTGGTATGTGATAAGTTGACACATTAGTATGTGATAAGTTCACACATTGGTATGTGACAAGTAGACACATTTATATGTAACAAGGTGACTAAATTGTATGTGACAAATTGACACACTTGTATGAGACAAGTTGACACATTGAAATGTGACAAACTGACATATTGGAATGTGACAAGTTGACAAATCGGTAAGTGATAAATTGACATATTTGTATGCAACAAGTTGACAAATTGTATATGACAAGTTGAGACAATGGAATATGGCAAGTGG
This sequence comes from Physella acuta, assembly GCF_028476545.2. NCBI lineage: Eukaryota > Metazoa > Mollusca > Gastropoda > Physidae > Physella > Physella acuta. The sequence goes on along the minus strand of NW_026732081.1, from coordinate 160,727 downwards.
TGACACATCGGTATGTGACAAGTTGACACATTGTTATGTGACAAGTTGACTAAATAGTATGTGACATTGTGGCTGAGCGGAGAATATGACATCGTTTATGTCAGTAGCAAGTTCATGTTGTCATTATAATTATCTTTTTTATGTTTTATTTACAGTGCTCTCCCAGAACCCCTAGCTGGTCCCTGGTGGGAAATCCAATCACAAGCCACTAATTAAAATCTTTAATTACCAGGTTATAAATGAGAATCTTTCAATCACACTTGTGCCCATTTAGAACAAAAGAAATATTAAAATCTAAATGTGGGTTGTAGGGTTACATAGGAACTATTTAACTCGGTTATACTTGCTAGAATAATAAAAAAATAATAGACAGATGACTTACTCCATCATAGAGAGACACAGAGCTGATGTCTGATCCATGGAGGGTAAAGGCACCATAATCCCCACTCTGTACAGAGAAGCCATGCTCCCATAACGTGAGAACCACTAGGAAAGATGAGAAGACATCACATTACAGAAACAACTAGTGGTACAGCATGCTCACATAATGTGAGAACCACTAGGAAAGATGAGAGGACATCACATTACAGAAACAACAAGTGGTACAGCATGCTCACATAATGTGAGAACCACTAGGAAAGATGAGAAGACATCACATTACAGAAATAACTAGTGGCAGAGACTTACAAGCAAAGGGCAAACAACTCATTAAATCAATTTAATTGTCACACTATGTCAGCACAGTTAAGGGGACTGTGATGGTAATGGTAAAACACAATTAAAATACTACAGAAATAAAATTTAATAAGGTTATGATTTTTTTTACAATAAAATATGATTGAGTTACTTTTTAAAAGGTTATTGCAAGAAATACAATTCATTAGTCTAATTTGTGGGATACAAAGAATAAGTAAACAATTTTTTTAATAGGAGTTTGTCATTTTGTTTTTGTATTTCTATATAAAAAAAACTATAAGATAGTAAGACAGTCAGGCATTAGGCCAGTCAGACAATGACAGAACAGCCAGACAGCAGATGGAAAGTCCAACAGCAGAACAGACAAACCTTTCTCTGCTGGCAGGAGAGCTGTCCACGTCCCTGTCATGTAGATGTCACCTTGTGTCATCAGCTTCTCCCCCCACTGGGCTGATGACAGGGATGGGCAAGATGTTTTCTGGTTTCTAAAAAACCCATTCATCTGCAAGAATTATTTGACATGAAATCTTACTTTGCTGAATGATAGAGTCACTAAATAGATGATATGTATGAATTTTTTAAACATGAATATCAACCATTAGGCACACTAATTGTAATTTTAGTGAATGCGTTTTTCTTTTTAAATATTTGTAGATAAATTCTATAAAATTAAGTTAGAGTAGAATATTACTTAAAAAAACTATTTAAAAAAAAATAGCTTAGAAAAGTAGTTTAAAAAATTAGCTTAGAAAAGTAGTTTAAAAATTAGCTTAGAAAAGTAGTTAAGAAAAATTAGTTTAGAAAACTCGTTAAGAAACTGAGTTTTCCTGATTAGGTTGGTAAATTAGCCACAAGGATGAGACTGGAAGACTGGCCCAACAAACGTACACTCCAGAGCTGGTAGCGTGGGATGCAGGAGGTGGCAATGAAAACCTCAGAACTGGTCTCACTGGAACCTGTAGGAAGAGTGACACAAGCAGTTCATTAATGGACAGAGTTAAGGTTCTTTGACAGAGTTCATTTTTCCTTGACAGCCTAAGTTTTCTTTGAATGAATCTGTTTTCCAGACAGAGTTCAGTTTTCTTTGACTCTTAAGTTTTATTTTACTGACAGAGTCAAGATGACTTTGACTGACGCAGTTAAGTTTACTTTGACTGACACAGTTAAGTTTACTTTGACTGACACAATTAAGTTTACTTTGACTGGCACAGTTAAGTTTATCTTTGACTGGCACAGTTAAGTTTATCTTTGACTGGCACAGTTAGTTTACTTTGACTGACACAGTTAAGTTTACTTTGACTGGCACAGTTAAGTTTACTTTGACTGGCACAGTTAAGTTTACTTTGACTGGCACAGTTAAGTTTACTTTGACTGGCACAGTTAAGTTTATCTTTGACTGACACAGTTAAGTATTACTTGAAAGACACAGTTACGTCATCTTGACAGAGTTAAATTTTCTATGACTGACAGAGAGTCAAGTTTACTTTGACAAGTTTTCTTGAAGCTAAGTTTTCTCCCTTCAGACATTAACTAAGCCTATATTTCTCCAGCCATCTGACCTGCAATGGATATACTGGAGTCTAAGAAGGTCTCAGCAAACATCATGGATCCAATGGATGAGCCGTCATCTGGTGCTGGAACATCCAGTAGAGTAAGAGAAATGTATTTCATCTTTCTGTTGGGTTCTCCGTCTACCAGGGACTCCTCTCTGACAAAAAGAAATCCCACATTTTGTTGTAAGTTAGACGACTCAGAAAGATGTTGCAGTTAATTCATTACTTAAACTAATAATAGATATGGTCTAGGTGTAAAGGCCTATTTATAGAGACTGTAAAGGCCTATTTATAGAGACTGTAAACCAGTAGCGTAGCGAGTGGGGGCGGGGGGGGGGGGGGGGGGGGGGGGGGACGACATATGTCCCCTTTTTAAGGGGCGCCAATGTGGATTGGAAAAATAAATTGAAAGGTCGAGGGGGGTGTAAATCGAAAGTTTGAGTGGAGTGGGGTGCAAATCAAAATCTTGAGGGGGGGTGCAAATCGGGAAGGGTCGCTACGCCTCTGCTGTAAAGGCCTTTTTACAGAGACTGTAAAGGCCTATTTATAGAGACAACGTGACAAGTGTACCTGTGGTTAGTGCTAAATGCCACTAGGACAAATTCTATGTTGATGCTGTGAAAATAAAATTAATTACAATTAAATAATTAATTTCCAATTAAAATATTTTTGGATACCAATTTTTTAACAAATTGAGTCTGAATTTTTACAATCTGTTTCATAATTTAAAAAATAATTACATTTTTCATTTATAAAAGATGAGTGATGATAATAATAATAATAATAGGTATGTGAGATTAGCAAAAATGTCATCTGTTTTTGATGGAACTAAAAGATCACCTGTTTTTTATGTAGTTCGCCAGGGATTCACTCTCCAGTGAGAGGATTCTTTCTTGTAAAGTTTCAAAACAGGTGGATTTAGCCTGGTGGAAGATGATTGATGTAGTGGAGGATGAGGTGGATGATGGTTGTGATGGGAGTCACACTAGCTGAAGGATGTCATGGGAGTCACAATGGATCTGTGAATGTGATGGGAGTCACAATGGATGTGTGAATGTGATGGGAGTCACACTAGCCATGGGAATGTGATGGGAGTCACAATGGATGTGTGAATTTGATGGGATTCAAGGGCTTAAGGGATGTAATAGGAGTCACAATCACTTTGTGAATGTCAATGGAGTCACTGGTTGTATGATGAATAATGGGAGTCACTGGTTGTATGAATGTGATGGAAGTCACAGGTTGTGTGAGTCACTGGCAGTATGAATGTGAGAGGAGTCACTGGTTGTATGAATGTAACTGGAGTCACAGGTTATGTGAGTCACTAGCTGTATGAATGTGGCAGGAGTCACTAGATGTATGAATGTGAGAGGAGTCAGACAACAGCAAGACTTTACCTTGCTGACACTGGCTGTGCAAGCATATACTTGTATGGCAGCCAGCACAGATTTGATCATAGACAAGTAGATGTGAACAGTGTACCTGCACATCAGGTTAAAGAGTTTAGAACTTTTCTATTCTAACAACAATTGTGAAATTTATTTACTATGGGGGCATATTTTTACATCTGGACCTCAAAAGTCAATTGAAATTAATGAGTTTCTAATATTTGTAGTTTCATGTAGGTCTATATTTTGTATTCTTCCCCCAATAGACCAGCCTACTTTACCTTAAAAATGTATTCTTCCCCGAATGAAACAGCCTACTTTACCTTAAAAATGTATTCTTCCCCCAATGAAACAGCCTACTTTACCTTAAAAATGTATTCTTCCCCCAATGAAACAGCCTACTTTACCTTAAAAATGTATTCTTCCTGAATATACCAGCCTACTTTACCTTAAAAATGTATTCTTCCCCCAATAGACCAGCCTACTTTACCTTAAAAATGTATTCTTCCCCCAATAAACCAGCCTACTTTACCTTAAAAATGTATTCTTCCCCCAATAGACCAGCCTACTTTACCTTAAAAATGTATTCTTCCCCCAATGGACCAGCCTGCTTTACCTTAAAAATGTATTCTTCCTCCAATAGACCAGCCTACTTTACCTTAAAAATGTATTCTTCCCCCAATAGACCAGCCTACTTTACCTTAAAAATGTATTCTTCCCCAATATACCAGCCTACTTTACCTTAAAAATGTATTCTTCCCCCAATAGACCAACCTACTTTACCTTAAAAATGTATTCTTCCCCCAATAAACCAGCCTACTTTACCTTAAAAATGTATTCTTCCCCCAATAGACCAGCCTACTTTACCTTAAAAATGTATTCTTCCCCAATAAACCAGCCTACTTTACCTAAAAAATGTATTCTTCCCCAATATACCAGCCTACTTTACCTTAAAAATGTATTCTTCCCCCAATAGACCAGCCTACTTTACCTTAAAAATGTATTCTTCCCCCAATAGACCAGCCTACTTTACCTTAAAAATGTATTCTTCCCCAATAAACCAGCCTACTTTACCTTTAAAATGTATTCTTCCCCCAATAGACCAGCCTACTTTACCTTAAAAATGTATTCTTCCCCAATATACCAGCCTACTTTACCTTAAAAATGTATTCTTCCCCCAATAGACCAGCCTACTTTACCTTAAAAATGTATTCTTCCCCCAATAGACCAGCCTACTTTACCTTAAAAATGTATTCTTCCCCCAATGGACCAGCCTGCTTTACCTTAAAAATGTATTCTTCCCCCAATAGACCAGCCTACTTTACCTTAAAAATGTATTCTTCCCCCAATAGACCAGCCTACTTTACCTTAAAAATGTATTCTTCCCCAATATACCAGCCTACTTTACCTTAAAAATGTATTCTTCCCCCAATAGACCAGCCTACTTTACCTTAAAAATGTATTCTTCCCCCAATAAACCAGCCTACTTTACCTTAAAATGTATTCTTCCCCCAATAAACCAGCCTACTTTACCTTAAAAATGTATTCTTCCCCCAATAAACCAGCCTACTTTACCTTAAAAATGTATTCTTCCCCAATAGACCAGCCTACTTTACCTTAAAAATGTATTCTTCCCCCAATAGACCAGCCTACTTTACCTTAAAAATGTATTCTTCCTCCAATAAACCAGCCTACTTTACCTTAAAAATGTATTCTTCCCCCAATAGACCAGCCTACTTTACCTTAAAAATGTATTCTTCCCCAATAAACCAGCCTACTTTACCTTAAAAATGTATTCTTCCCCAATATACCAGCCTACTTTACCTTAAAAATGTATTCTTCCCCCAATAGACCAGCCTACTTTACCTTAAAAATGTATTCTTCCCCCAATGGACCAGCCTGCTTTACCTTAAAAATGTATTCTTCCCCCAATAGACCAGCCTACTTTACCTTAAAAATGTATTCTTCCCCAATATACCAGCCCACTTTACCTTAAAAATGTATTCTTCCCCCAATAGACCAGCCTACTTTACCTTAAAAATGTATTCTTCCCCCAATAAACCAGCCTACTTTACCTTAAAATGTATTCTTCCCCCAATAAACCAGTCTACTTTACCTTAAAAATGTATTCTTCCCCCAATAAACCAGCCTACTTTACCTTAAAAATGTATTCTTCCCCAATAGACCAGCCTACTTTACCTTAAAAATGTATTCTTCCCCCAATGGACCAGCCTGCTTTACCTTAAAAATGTATTCTTCCTCCAATAGACCAGCCTACTTTACCTTAAAAATGTATTCTTCCCCCCAATAGACCAGCCTACTTTACCTTAAAAATGTATTCTTATGAGAGTGCTGTAAGCCATCTCCGCTTCCTCCTGTAAAAAAAAAAGAAAATAAACGTAAGTATCTTACACACAGATCAGGGATACACAGGACTGGGAAAACAATTATGATCTCAAAGGCTCACTGTGTGGATGAGAATAGAAGTGGTGACTCCAAAAATAGTGACTCTAACAAAGGTGACTCAAGATATAGAGACTCCAGAAATGGTGACTTCATATACAGTGACTGTAGAAATGGTGACTCCAGAAATGGTGACTGCAGAAATGGTGACTCCAGAAATGGTGACTCCAGAAATGGTGACTGCAGAAATGGTGACTCCAGAAATGGTGATCTCAAAATGTATTCATTCCGAGGAGGTGAGACATGTAGACCTATTCATGATTTATGATAATGTGCAACAGGTGACTCCAGTTGACTTCATAAGTGGTTACTACAGATGTAGTGACTCCAGGAATAATGACTCCAGAAGTGGTGACTCCATATATAGTGAAACTATAGTGAAACTCCATAAACTTTGTCGTCAGTAGGCCTAATGGTGACTCAAAATATAGTGATGTTACTAATAAAGGTGATACTAAAACTAGTGACTCTAGTAGTGCTGAATACAAAAGTGCTGAGTTCTGAAGCAACGAGTCAAAAGAAAAAGAACACAATCATGTATAAGATAAATGTTCCTAAAGTCTACCAGCATCAAACAGCCTATGGCATTGTTCTAAGGAAACCTTTCCATTGGTCCCAGGTGCACAGCGGGAAAACATTTGGCTTCAAATAATGGCAGAAAAAAAAACTAGACAAAACAAAAGGTAACGAGAGCGGAAATTAATTACCCGGGAACCAGAGAGCGATTTGATTTCAAATGTGTTGATTTTTTTTTTTGTTAAGTCGTTTTTTGTGTTGCCGTTTGGTAGCACTTCCAGTTCCCCCCCCCCTCCCTCCTCCCAAATGGGCGTTAATGTTTGGCGGTGATGTAACTGCTATTTTCGTGCACACAATTAATGCCACGCGCAGGGTAGCCATTTTGTTACAGGGATTGTAAAAAAAAAACAGGATTAATTTGTGATTTCCTCACTAAAATAGGAATAAACCTCACTGGAATTAGAATTAATTACTGCGTTAACCTTCTTTTTTGTTTTATTGAAAAAAAAAATATTTTCAATCATATCGAAATTAAAAGTTAATATTAACAATACGTTCAAAATGTGTAAACAGTTTTTAAAAATAGTTTCAAACTTCTCAAAATCACAGTAAACATTTGTTTAGATGTGGAAACCACATGAGAACAAAACACTACAGATTTCTAAACAAACGTCCACACCCAGATTTATTCAGAGTAAACAACCGCATTGTTTACAACTCCCCGCTAAAGCTAGAATAAACGCTAAACGCACACCACTAATCTGTTGTGAAATGCTACGCTAAAGCCAGACTGAATGCTAAATGCACAAAACTAATCTCCAGCCATTAGTTCCCGGCAAATATGTCAGGGAATTAATTGTTTCTTTAAAGTTGGTTTTGGCGAATGAATCCTTATTTATGTAGCGTTCGATCCGTGATTAGTGGGGGAATCCCTAATGAGTCACTAGATCGATACTGGGAGACCAACTACAAACACAAGCTCTTTAATATTCCCATTTTTCCCATCAGCCATTTCACTGGGGATGGGACCGGACCTGATTTCAAAAGAGAGGGGATCGTTTCGGGAAATGTAGTATTGGATGCGACAATATCCGTTCATAGCCCGGTAGTGTAGCTAGTCGTCTCCCGGTAGTATAGCTAGTCATCTACCAGTAGTGTAGCTAGTCATCTACCAGTAGTGTAGCTAGTCATCTCCCGGTAGTGTAGCTAGTCATCTCCCGGTAGTGTAGCTAGTCATCTACCAGTAGTGTAGCTAGTCATCTCCCGGTAGTGTAGCTAGTCATCTACCAGTAGTGTAGCTAGTCATCTCCCGGTAGTATAGCTAGTCATCTCCCGGTAGTATAGCTAGTCATCTCCCGGTAGTATAGCTAGTCATCTCCCGGTAGTGTAGCTAGTCATCTACCAGTAGTGTAGCTAGTCATCTCCCGGTAGTATAGCTAGTCATCTCCCGGTAGTATAGCTAGTCATCTCCCGGTAGTGTAGCTAGTCATCTACCAGTAGTGTAGCTAGTCATCTCCCGGTAGTATAGCTAGTCATCTCCCGGTAGTATAGCTAGTCATCTACCAGTAGTGTAGCTAGTCATCTCCCGGTAGTATAGCTAGTCATCTCCCGGTAGTGTAGCTAGTCGTCTCCCGGTAGTATAGCTAGTCATCTCCCGGTAGTATAGCTAGTCATCTCCCGGTAGTGTAGCTAGTCATCTCCCGGTAGTGTAGCTAGTCATCTCCCGGTAGTGTAGCTAGTCATCTACCAGTAGTGTAGCTAGTCATCTCCCGGTAGTATAGCTAGTCATCTCCCGGTAGTGTAGCTAGTCATCTACCAGTAGTGTAGCTAGTCATCTCCCGGTAGTATAGCTAGTCATCTCCCGGTAGTATAGCTAGTCATCTCCCGGTAGTGTAGCTAGTCATCTCCCGGTAGTGTAGCTAGTCATCTCCCGGTAGTGTAGCTAGTCATCTCCCGGTAGTGTAGCTAGTCATCTACCAGTAGTGTAGCTAGTCATCTCCCGGTAGTATAGCTAGTCATCTCCCGGTAGTGTAGCTAGTCATCTACCAGTAGTGTAGCTAGTCATCTCCCGGTAGTATAGCTAGTCATCTCCCGGTAGTATAGCTAGTCATCTCCCGGTAGTGTAGCTAGTCATCTACCAGTAGTGTAGCTAGTCATCTCCCGGTAGTATAGCTAGTCATCTCCCGGTAGTGTAGCTAGTCATCTACCAGTAGTGTAGCTAGTCATCTCCCGGTAGTATAGCTAGTCATCTCCCGGTAGTATAGCTAGTCATCTCCCGGTAGTGTAGCTAGTCATCTACCAGTAGTGTAGCTAGTCATCTCCCGGTAGTATAGCTAGTCATCTCCCGGTAGTGTAGCTAGTCATCTACCAGTAGTGTAGCTAGTCATCTCCCGGTAGTATAGCTAGTCATCTCCCGGTAGTGTAGCTAGTCATCTACCAGTAGTGTAGCTAGTCATCTCCCGGTAGTATAGCTAGTCATCTCCCGGTAGTATAGCTAGTCATCTCCCGGTAGTGTAGCTAGTCATCTACCAGTAGTGTAGCTAGTCGTCTCCCGGTAGTATAGCTAGTCATCTCCCGGTAGTGTAGCTAGTCATCTACCAGTAGTGTAGCTAGTCATCTCCCGGTAGTATAGCTAGTCATCTCCCGGTAGTGTAGCTAGTCATCTACCAGTAGTGTAGCTAGTCATCTCCCGGTAGTATAGCTAGTCATCTCCCGGTAGTATAGCTAGTCATCTCCCGGTAGTGTAGCTAGTCATCTACCAGTAGTGTAGCTAGTCATCTCCCGGTAGTATAGCTAGTCATCTCCCGGTAGTGTAGCTAGTCATCTACCAGTAGTGTAGCTAGTCATCTCCCGGTAGTATAGCTAGTCATCTCCCGGTAGTATAGCTAGTCATCTCCCGGTAGTGTAGCTAGTCATCTACCAGTAGTGTAGCTAGTCATCTCCCGGTAGTATAGCTAGTCATCTCCCGGTAGTATAGCTAGTCATCTCCCGGTAGTGTAGCTAGTCATCTCCCGGTAGTGTAGCTAGTCATCTACCAGTAGTGTAGCTAGTCATCTCCCGGTAGTGTAGCTAGTCATCTCCCGGTAGTATAGCTAGTCATCTCCCGGTAGTATAGCTAGTCATCTCCCGGTAGTATAGCTAGTCATCTCCCGCTAGTGTAGCTAGTCATCTCCCGGTAGTGTAGCTAGTCATCTCCCGGTAGTGTAGCTAGTCATCTCCCGGTAGTGTAGCTAGTCATCTCCCGGTAGTGTAGCTAGTCATCTCCCGGTAGTATAGCTAGTCATCTCCCGGTAGTGTAGCTAGTCATCTCCCGGTAGTGTAGCTAGTCATCTCCCGGTAGTGTAGCTAGTCATCTCCCGGTAGTATAGCTAGTCATCTCCCGCTAGTGTAGCTAGTCATCTCCCGGTAGTGTAGCTAGTCATCTCCCGGTAGTGTAGCTAGTCATCTACCAGTAGTGTAGCTAGTCATCTCCCGGTAGTATAGCTAGTCATCTCCCGGTAGTATAGCTAGTCATCTCCCGGTAGTGTAGCTAGTCATCTCCCGGTAGTGTAGCTAGTCATCTACCAGTAGTGTAGCTAGTCATCTCCCGGTAGTATAGCTAGTCATCTCCCGGTAGTGTAGCTAGTCATCTCCCGGTAGTATAGCTAGTCATCTCCCGGTAGTGTAGCTAGTCATCTCCCGGTAGTGTAGCTAGTTATCTCCCGGTAGTGTAGCTAGTCGTCTCCCGGTAGTGTAGCCAGTCTCCCGGTAGTGTAGCTAGTCATCTCCCGGTAGTGTAGCTAGTCATCTCCCGGTAGTATAGCTAGTCATCTCCCGGTAGTATAGCTAGTCATCTCCCGGTAGTATAGCTAGTCATCTCCCGCTAGTGTAGCTAGTCATCTCCCGGTAGTGTAGCTAGTCATCTCCCGGTAGTGTAGCTAGTCATCTCCCGGTAGTGTAGCTAGTCATCTCCCGGTAGTATAGCTAGTCATCTCCCGGTAGTGTAGCTAGTCATCTCCCGGTAGTGTAGCTAGTCATCTCCCGGTAGTGTAGCTAGTCATCTCCCGGTAGTATAGCTAGTCATCTCCCGGTAGTGTAGCTAGTCATCTCCCGGTAGTGTAGCTAGTCATCTCCCGGTAGTGTAGCTAGTCATCTCTCGGTAGTGTAGCTAGTCATCTCCCGGTAGTATAGCTAGTCATCTCCCGGTAGTGTAGTTAGTCGTCTCCCGCTAGTGTAGCTAGTCATCTCCCGGTAGTGTAGCTAGTTATCTCCCGGTAGTATAGCTAGTCATCTCCCGGTAGTATAGCTAGTCATCTCCCGGTAGTGTAGCTAGTCATCTCCCGGTAGTATAGCTAGTCATCTCCCGGTAGTATAGCTAGTCACCTCACGGTAGTGTAGCTAGTCATCTCCCGCTAGTGTAGCTAGTCATCTCCCGGAAGTATAGCTAGTCATCTCCCGGTAGTGTAGCTAGTCATCTCCCGGTAGTGTAGCTAGTCTCCCGCTAGTGTAGCTAGTCATCTCCCGGTAGTGTAGCTAGTCTCCCGCTAGTTTAGCGGATACTGAACATTATGGCTGCAGTAATACAAGCTCATATCCTGATACTGGAACTGATTCTGAACTGATTAGACTCGGTAATATCAGCTATAATCCAGGTAGTTGATCCAGTGTCATCTAGCTGCTCAAATGTGATGACAAAATGTCAATGACACAGCACGATGTCAAAATGTAGCTGAGTGCTACTGGGTCTAGACAAAATTTAGAGTGCTACTGTGTCTAGACAAAATGTAGTAAGTGCTACTGTGTCTAGACAAAACGTAGCTAAGTGCTACTGTGTCTAGACAAAATGTAGAGTGCTACTGTGTCTAGTCTGAACGTAGCTTAGTGCTACTGTGTCTAGATAAACGTAGCTGAGTGCTACAATGTCTAGACTGAACGTAGCTGAGTGCTACAATGTCTAGACTGAACGTAGCTGAGTGCTACCTTGTCTAGACTGAACGAACCCCTGCACGTGCAGGTTTACACCTTGCCACGAACAGGTAGACAACCTCAACCAAGATTTTTGCCAAGCCACCACAAACTGAATCTCAATTTAAGCGTCAAATAATTCTAGAAAGGATAAAAGAGGGAAGTGTTCAAATGAGTTTCCAACAGCTCAGTTCAATTCACCCCCCCCCACACACACACACAACGTTACATATTCTATATCCCCTCACACAACGAAGAACATGCTACCCCCCCCCCCCCCACACACACACAACGGTACATATTCTACAACAGAACATATCATACCTATCTCCACACTGAACAGGGTATATATTATACATTACCCCCCCCCCCCCCCCCACACACACCACACACCCACCCCCACACCACGCACACACACAGAAACACCATAAAACATAATGGTACATATTCTACATTCCTCCCCAGTCCCCCCCCCCCCCCCCACACACACACCCCCACAACACACACAATGGTTTATATGTTTTAGGTCCCTTGTATGTTCCACAGGCGACTAGGTTCACGTACGTGACAACGTACATGTTTGTACGCGACTGCCACTCACAACAAAAGCTGTTTTCATGTTTGTAGGCGTGATCTGACGTGATCTGGCGTGACACGCAAGCTAAAACAACAACAACCGCTCTCTTTGGATTTGTTGATTGGAGTGAAAGACAGGATCGCTGTCTGACAGACACAAGAACCTTTTTATAGCACCAGAACCTTTGGTTAAAGGAACTAAGTAGATTGGCATAGATAGAATGACTTGTTTTAGCTATTGACTAGTGGAACTTGAAACAAAGTATACCGATACAGTGAAGTGACAAATGAATGACAACAGTGTATAGACAATCGATGACTGCAGTGACAAATGAACGATGACAGTGCACAGATAGCCAATGACTAAAGTGACAAATGAACGATAAAAGTGCACAGATAGCCAATGACTAAAGTGACAAATGAACGATAAAAGTGCACAGATAGCCAATGACTAAATTGACAAATGAACGAAAACAGTGCACAGATAGCCAATAACTAAAGTGACAAATGAACGATAAAAGTGCACAGATAGCCAATGACTAAAGTGACAAATGAACGATAACAGTGCACAGATAGCCAATGAATAAATTGACACATGAACGATAACAGTGCACAGATAGCCAATAACTAAAGTGACAAATGAACGATAACAGTGCACAGATAGCCAATGAATAAATTGACACATGAACGATAACATTGCACAGATAGCCAATAACTAAAGTGACAAATGAACGATAACAGTGCACAGATAGCCAATGACTAAAGTGACAAATGAATGATACAAGTGCACAGATAGCCAAAGACTAAAGTAACAAATGAACGATAAAAGTGCACAGATAGCCAATAACTAAAGTGACAAATAAACAATAACAGTGATCAGATAGCCAATAACTAAAGTGACAAATAAACAATAACAGTGCACAGATAGCCAATAACTAAAGTGACAAATGAACGATAACAGTGCACAGATAGCCAATGACTAAAGTAACAAATAAACAATAACAGTGCACAGATAGCCAATGACTAAAGTGACAAATGAACGATAAAAGTGCACAGATAGCCAATGACTAAAGTAACAAATAAACAATAACAGTGCACAGATAGCCAATGACTAAAGTGACAAATGAACGATAAAGTGCACAGATAGCCAATGAATAAATTGACAAATGAACAATAAAAGTGCACAGATAGCCAATAACTAAAGTGACAAATGAACAATAAAAGTGCACAGATAGCCAATAACTAAAGTGACAAATGAACAATAAAAGTGCACAGATAGCCAATGACTAAAGTGACAAATGAAGGATGAAACGTCTCTGTCAGGGGCAGGTAACTACGTGTGGATGAGATTCATGTGTAGTGGACCGAAGCAAGAGTTCCCTCCATAATCAGATTACATTGTAATGATTGGATGAATAATTTGGCGCGAGAGAGGCTATAGTTGGTGGTTAGGGAAACTGTGTGATGGGGGGGGGGGGGTCGTTAGTGAGGTAATTTGGTGATAACTGTGGGTCGGGGTGAAGGAGACAGAGGGATTTACTCACACCCAGATTCTGTAGCGTGTAGCATAATTTTGTTACAAGATTTTGTAAAGCTGGGCAGAATTGTGTAGTAAAATGTTGTAACATTTAGCAGAAACGTGTAACAATATTTTGTAGCCTTTAGCTGAACTGTGTAACAATGTTTTGTAGCGTTTAGCTGAATTGTGTAACAATATTTTGTAGCGTTTAGCTGAAATGTGTAGCAATATTTTGTATCGTTTAGCAGAATCTTGTAATAATATTTTGTATCGTTTAGCAGAATCGTGTAATAATATTTTGTAGCGTTTAGCTGAATTGTGTAACAATATTTTGTAGCGTTTAGCTGAAATGTGTAGCAATATTTTGTATCGTTTAGCAGAATCTTGTAATAATATTTTGTATCGTTTAGCAGAATCGTGTAATAATATTTTGTAGCGTTTAGCAGAATCGTGTAATAATATTTTGTATCGTTTAGCAGAATCGTGTAATAATATTTTGTAGCGTTTAGCAGAATCGTGTAATAATATTTTGTAGCGTTTAGCAGAATTGTGTACCAATATTTTGTAGTGTTTAGCAGAATTGTGTTTCAATATGAGTAGGGTTGTTACTATATTTAGTAGCAATTATCCGAACAATATGTATCAGATTTGTAACATTTTAGTAGCATAGTTACACGATTTTAAAACTTTTTGCAGAAATGTTCTTCGAATTCGACAAAAATTAACAGAAATCTCCCCGAATAATGTATCTTGAAGCCGAATCGTTATAGATGACACCAGGCTTCTCTCAGAACCTGTTGAAATTTTTCCCCGACCACTCAGACAAGCAGATGAAAGTAGAGAGTAGCGTAGGTCTGCTATAGGGGTGGCTGGTAGAGAACAAAAAGACTTGCTATTCTAGTCTTAAAACTAACGCCATGAACATACACTCCCTTACAATGAGTACGTGGGGTGGGGGCGGATCAATTGAACGCCATTCTAGTTGAGATAGAATATTCTTTCATCTTGTTTTTTTTTAAGCCAATGTAACGAAAAGCTAACGAGATATGACACAAGACAAACAGAGCGTACCCTAAGATGCAGCAGCATTTGATATGGGCATCAACGGCGTTTTTTTAACGCTTTCTCATTAAGCGATAAATTAGGAGTTTTTTTTCTCAGTAAAAATACAGCTCAGTTTTCATACACGGTTTTACAATTTGGCAAGGTGGACGGCTAGAAATATCTGGCTAATCGTGCAGCAGACCCGGCTATTTGGGAGCGCAGAAAACAATTTAGCTCGGCTTTTGGCGGTGTGGGCACATGCAATGGGGGGAGGGAGAAAGTGGAATGATGTTTACGTTGATTAAGTATGTGATGAAAATAAATAAAGATCTGTCGGATAAGATTGTGTCTTTGATCATATTAAAAATATCAACGTTTGATTAAAGGTTTTTTTTATGAAAATCTTTCAAGAAAGCGTGTCAGTTTGAGACATACACCAATAGTTTTGTAATAAGGGTGGTCCATGGATAGTTCAGGTCGATGGTACGTACTTTGTTCAAACTACTATATATCTATACTATATTCATATCTAGCTAGTTATTAAACTATTGTACAACAACAAATTGCAAATCAAAATTCTCAACAGAGAACTAAATGAACTAGAAAATGTAAATTATTCTATGTCTAGGTGACTGATGTCCCCTGTCAAACTAACTTATTGGATATTACCCCACCGGTCATTTACCCCCGGGAAATAACGCCACTGTAGAATACTATCAAATCTATACCAATCACATTCCGACTCCCTATCCCTAAACATAATTCTATCCCTAACTCGATGCCGAACCCTATCCACGACCATATCCCTAGCCCTATCCCAAGACGGAATGGGATTGCACGGATTTAAAAAAAAACATTTGGCAGAAGGAAAATATGTAGGAGGGTAATTGATCAGCAGGGGAGGGGAAGGGGGGTACGACCTGGTACTGTCAAACTGCTGCTTGTGCCTGTATGTCCACTTTCTCCTCTTTAGCCAGGTAAAGGATGAGTTCAGGTGCCAGGCCTGAGCATAACGAGACCACGTTTTTTATGCTCATAGTCGTGGGCGCCATAAGGCAGAAAAGTTACATTTATGGGCACCATGAGGCAGAAAAGTAACATTTATGGAAACCATGAGGCAGAAAAGTAACATTTATGGGCACTATGTTGAAAAGTTAGATTTATGGGCACTATATTGAAAAGTTACATTTATGGGCACTATGTTGAAAAGTAACATTTATGGGCACTAATTTGAAAAGTTACATTTATGGGCACTATGCTAAAAAGTTACATTTATGGGCACTATTTTGAAAAGTTACATTTATGGGCACTATGTTGAAAAGTTACATTTACGGGCACTATGTTGAAAAGTTACATTTATGGGCACTATGTTGAAAAGTTACATTTATGGGCACTATGTTGAAAAGTTACATTTATGGGCACTATGTTGAAAAGTTACATTTATGGGCACTATGTTGAAAAGTTACATTTATGGGCACTATGTTGAAAAGTTACATTTATGGGCACTATGTTGAAAAGTTAGGTTTATGGGCACTATGTTGAAAAGTTACATATATAGGCACTGTGTTGAAAAGTTAGATTTATGGGCACTATGTTGAAAAGTTACATTTATGGGCACTATGTTGAAAAGTTAGATTTATGGGAATTATGTTGAAAAGTTAGATTTATGGGAATTATGTTGAAAAGTTACATTTATGGGAATTATGTTGAAAAGTTAGATTTATGGGAATTATGTTGAAAAGTTAGATTTATGAGAATTATGTTGAAAAGCTACATTTATGGGCATTATTTTGAAAAGCTACATTTATGGGCATTATGTTGAAAAGCTACATTTATGGGCATTATGTTGAAAAGCTACATTTATGGGCATTACATGACAGATATGGTAATGACACGGGCACTACACGGTACAGAATCAACCATCAACCGCCAAACTTACAATAATTCAATGCCCAGGTCGATGATTTCTTTTTCCTTGACTAGTCGAGTCGCTTAAGACTTTACTGCTATAATCCCCCACCAAGGGCCAACACTCGGTATTGAAATCATACAGATTACAGTCCCTTGTTGCCCATCATAAAGCCAGATGAACGACAGGATTTTCTCGTCTAGTAGATCCAACTTTTTAATCCCCAGCTTCCTGTCAGGAGATCACTTTCGTTTTAGCCACGAGTTTATATACCACGTTAGTTGGAAGAAGTGGCTAAAACATTACCGAAGTTTTAAGGCTTATATTTCAAAGTGAAAACATTTAAAACTTAAATATTATCATCATATTTACTAAGTGTTGTATTTTAGAAGTAGTACTGTATTTTCAGAATTCGTTAACAGAGCTGAAAGTATTTAGCATCAATGGTTAAGTTTACATCAGTCAACAGCTACAATGGCGTATGTCATGAAATCAGCTACAGTAGAAACGTACTGTCGTTCCACCAAACTTACTTTGTGTTTTATACTTGTGTAAATGATATTTGTTCGATGAGTGTGTTTTAGTTATAAACCAAACGGACGCGTGCAAGTAGGGTAAAACGGTGCAGCTTTCATAACTATCCTTTTACAGCACACACCGAGGGTAGAGAATTTTTCTAGAATGTTCAGTTAGTTTATATCCACCCCCACCCTCCCAACATCGCTAGAAAGTTGTGACCACTGTATGGTGTTTTATGTGGGGTGCGGCATTTGGTGCCGTAGTTCAGTTAAACATAAAGTTGAATGAGATTTCTTTTTTGTAAAACTGTTGTGACTAGTGTGTTGTATTTGGTGTGTGGTTTGGTATTTGGTGTGTGATGTGGTATTCGGTGCTGGTTTTCAGTTCAAGATTGAGTTGGATGACAATTTCTTTAGCTAAAGCTGCTGTGACTATATTGTGTGGTATTTGGTGCTGTAGTTCAGTTAAACGTGTAGTTAAATGAAATTAATTTTGTTAGATAGCCATTGATTAAGTTACACAGCCGTCTTTTTAAATTTCTGCCAGGGTGTTCAAACCCCTCTCCACTAGGATTCAAACCCAGAGCCACCGTGTTTTTCCTCACTTTCTATGATATCAAACAAAGCTTTAAACTCTAAATCTTATATCTCTGATTATGGTGAAACATAAACAACTACCCAGATGCCGAAGAAACTAGAAGACAAACTTTTTACTATCATCAGAAACGCAACACTATTTTTTTTCAAATTTCGATTGACGCTATATATGTAAAAATACATCTAAAATCAAGCGCCTCCCCCCCCCCTCTATTTTTTAACCCAGGCGCCTTTTGTACATTAAAAACATGTTGTTCCTCGCCTTTTGAAATTCGGCGCGCCCTTTCTTTAAAATCTAATGCCCACCATCTGTTAAAATGTGGCACCCAATGATCTACTAAAATCTTACGCCTCCATTAAAAACAATCTGGACACTCAACATCTTTCTAAATCTGAACGAGACCTTTATGAAATAGGTCTGCGGAGTAAAAGTGATAAAATTCCATTTCGCCCAGACAAGGCAAGTCTCGCGAGTCAAATTGAAGTCATGGATCAGATCTTGAACTTTTCTTCACGTTAATACCAACTTTTATCTAGGCTAATAACCCGCTTTCACATCCACACCCCCCCCCCCCTCTCTGGTACTCTCCCCCTCTCTCTGGCACTCTCTCCCTCATAAAAATCTCACTTCCAAAAGCGCTAGTGATAAGTGACTACTTTAGCCGGGACACAAGATTTAAAAAAAGACAACAACGGAAGAGGAAGCGGAGTGGCGGAAGTCTAAGAGCTGTGACGTAGGCGTGGAGTCAGAGCACCATAGAGTCGGACACACGAAGGGAGGGAAGTTCTGGGGATGGAATGGACAAACACTGTTATCAGGGGAAACCACTAAGGGCTACTGGGTTTCAGTGGTGTATTCGCGGTGTAGGGGAGGTAACCAGGTTTCAGTGGTGTATTCGTGGTGTAGGGGAAATAACCAAGGCTCAGTTGTTTTTTTTAATAAGTGTCGGCTAATGGTGGACCGGCCATTTCCTGGGCCGATTAAAAACATATAGGAGAAAAATTATATTGGAGAATATAATTTTTATAGTTAAAAGGCGAAAATCTGGGGATATACGTGACGAGATACTGATCACGTGATATGAAACAATAACAAGGTAGACAATGGTGTTGAAGGGAAGTGATTACGTCATTACAGAAAATAGCTGGTCGATTCAATACAACATTTGATAGCTAAATATTAGGGTGTAGCCTTTTTATAAGTAGTCAGTCTGAACCATAAATCATATTGGCGATTGTACTCTTGTAGCCAGTATACAGCGTCTTTTGAGAGAAATTCAGTCTATAAATGTAGACGAACTGTGTTTGCACAGTAATTTTTTTTCTGTAATATATAAGTGCTAGATGTCTATATCAATCGACCTGTTAAAGGTTTTAGGAAATTATTTTTGCGATTACTTATATCCAGTCACGACAGTTTGATAATTCTAGTTTTACAAATATAGTTTTAGATCACCAATATAAAACCTATTTTACATTTTTAACTTCCAATTTTAACCTGAAATTTTAAATACTAAGTTTTTACACTCCAATTTTTAACATTAAATTTCAACCTCTAATTGTTCACATGAAATGTTTAGAGTGACATTTTTAAAACTCCATTTTTAAAACTTCCTGATTTTTACTTCAATATTTAAACCTCAATTTTTAAACCTCCAATTTAACTTCCAATTTTTACCATTGATTTAACTTCAGTTTTTAATCTTCAGTTTCAAGGGTCCAATCGTAAACTTCCCGTTATAAAACAGGACATGTAAAGATCGTCAAGTGTGATTTGAACAAGATGTGGTTTGAGCATACAAAAAACCTGTCCCAATGATGTGATATGAATAAAACAAAAACAGGTCCCAATGATGTGATTTGAACACAAAAATGTCACAATGATGTGATTTGAACACACACAAAAATAGGTCCCAATGATGTGATTTGAACCAAAAAAAACAAAAAAACAAGAGGTCCCAATGATGTGATTTGAACAAAAAAAAATCCCAAAGATGTGATTTCAACAAAAAAGGTCTAAACGATGTGAATTCAACAAGAAGCATGTCCCAACGATGTGAATTCAACAAGTAGCATGTCCCAACGATGTGAATTCAACAAGTAGCATGTCCCAACGATGTGAATTTAACAAAAAGCATGTCCCCACGATGTGAATTTAACAAAAAGCATGTCCCCACGATGTGAATTCAACAAAAATCATGTCCCCACGATGTGAATTTAACAAAAAGCATGTCCCCACGATGTGAATTTAACAAAAAGCATGTCCCCACGATGTGAATTTAACAAAAAGCATGTCCCCACGATGTGAATTCAACAAAAATCATGTCCCCACGATGTGAATTTAACAAAAAGCATGTCCCCACGATGTGAATTCAACAAAAATCATGTCCCCACGATGTGAATTTAACAAAAAGCATGTCCCCACGATGTGAATTTAACAAAAAGCATGTCCCCACGATGTGAATTCAACAAAAATCATGTCCCCACGATGTGAATTTAACAAAAAGCATGTCTCAACGATGAATTAGAACAATCAAACAACCCATCTCATCAGCATCTGACATCTCAATCATTAGCTTTAATCAGGTCACTGCGAACTTCATCTACCAGAAAAAAAAAAAACGTCAGATTCCTGGTAAAAAAAAAAATATTTTTATTCTATTTTTTAAAAATATGTAGAAGCTATGGGGGACACTTTGTTCAATAAATCATCATTATGGATAGCTACAGCTGTCGGCCTGTTGATTCGTATTCGAATATTCTTTTTCGGCACGGGCACGATTCTAAGACGATATAAACCTTAACGATATCTCGCAGGGATCAAGGCAAGTGGTTCATTATACACTGATGGTACCTACTAGGTACCCGATGGTGCCTACTAGGTACCCGATGGTGCCTACTAGGTACCCGATGGTGCCTACTAGGTACCCGATGGTGCCTACTAGGTACCCGATGGTGCCTACTAGGTACCCGATGGTACCTACTTTTGTCTGCTGTGTGTCTGATGCTGGAACATCTATAGAACTCGATGGTGCTAGTTATGCCTTTTGCATTAAGCTCCATTTTAACATACAAAAAGTACAAATAGTATAAAATATAAATAGTACATGCTTTATGCTTCCCGATTTTTTTACAGGTGGTGTGAGAGAGATTTTCCCCGATTGAGGATAAAATAGCTGTTGGGTATTAGGTTATTAATACATCTCATTACAAAAGCCAAACGGTTAAACAGTTTTAAAACGTATTGGTTGACTAAAACTACATCACTCATACATAAGTTGCTATATCATAACACAAAATATTTCAGCCCTCATAAAGCGGTTAAATAAAGCCATTTATATCCGCCTCGGTTTGATATAAACTACTGACATAGTAGACTATGTAAAGTGTAAGTAATGATAGATGCCGAGGTGAATCCACCTGTGTAATGTTTGGGTAATCAGATAAAAGAGTCCCCTGCCTCTGTGTTATCTGTCTCAGTTTTACTGTCTAACGTCGCTACAGGAGACCTGAAAAGTACTGAAGACGGATCAAGTACAAGAGAAAAACAGATTATCTACCCCAGGGGCATGTACGCGGGGACGCTGAGTAGAACACACTGGGCGGGGACTGTTGGGGGAGGGGTGGGGGTAGAGATTAAACAAGTAATTATTTAAGAAAAGGATTTAAGTAGAAACATGGGAATAGGATGAGACAGATTAGGCTGGGTGCATGACTCGGCTGTATGGAGAAGTTAGTATGCGCGGATAACAAAAACAAAAGGACTATACAGAAGAAGTAAGTCTATGCGGATATTGTCATGGTAAACTTTCGATATCAAAACACTAAAACCCAACCTATCCTACACGCTAAAATATCATACTTCCTTGTTTAACCAGAGAACGAGGCCTATGTATAGAGCGCATTTTAAATATCCTTTTTTTCAGTCAACTTTTAAGATTTGTCTCCGACTTAAGAAATTCCGATCGATCCATTCAAGTGTCAGTTTGACATTGATTATGTGTTAGGAAAACCCTGGATAAGTATGTGGAAGCCAGTGGCAATCAGAGCAAGCTTAAAAGACAGTCAACAAGCTATCTAGGGAATGTCGGCATAACCGAATGCACACCAACATATGCATGTATATACAAATGTATATACATATTATGCATATATATATACATATAAGTATATATATATATATATATATATATATATATATATATATATATATATATATATATATATATATATATATATATGTATGTACAGTAAAACTCGAAATGCAGGTATTCGTACACTCCATACTAAGCTGACCGATATAAAAAAAATATGTGGTCAGCAGCTTCAACTTGCCCGCCCCGCTTATTTATTGCTACAAAGCATTGTTCCCCGAAGTTTATTGTTTTAGGGGAACAACACAGTCTAAGTTTACCACAATGGAGACAACTCATCTGAATGAACACCACAAATGACGCTCCTGTTCGTTCATAAAAATTATTCCGTATTATACCTTACATATCAAAGGCATTTCAAAGTTGTATCAATTTACTACAGTTCATTTGTTAATTTGGGACAGAAGTTTATTTTTAAGACAATTACGCGGCAGTATGAAGCAGAGGCAGAAAAAAAATAGCAAATTATCTACTCAGTCCAAATTACCTTTATAAAGTGGGTAAAACTAGACATAACCCTTACAAATCGGGTAAAACTAGTCTAATGAAAGACATCTAAAAAAGTGGGTAAAACTAGCCTAATGAAAGACATCTAACAAAGTGGGTAAAACTAGCCTAATGAAAGACATCTAACAAAGTGGGTAAACTAGCCTAATGAAAGACATCTAACAAAGTGGGTAAAACTAGTCAATTATCTAACAAAGTGGGTAAAACTAGCCCAATGAAAGACATCTAACAAAGTGGGTAAAACTAGCCTAATGAAAGACATCTAACAAAGTGGGTAAAACTAGCCTAATGAAAGACATCTAACAAAGTGGGTAAAACTAGCCTAATGAAAGACATCTAACAAAGTGGGTAAAACTAGCCTAATGAAAGACATCTAACAAAGTGAGTAAAACTAGCCTAATGAACGACATCTAACAAAGTGGGTAAAACTAGCCTAATGAACGACATATCCCTAACAAAGTGGGTAAAACAAGCCTAATGAAAGACATCTAACAAAGTGAGTAAAACTAGCCTAATAACATCCTCCTTACAAAGTGGGTAAAACAAGTCTAATGAAAGACATCTAACAAAGTGAGTAAAACTAGCCTAATGACACCCTCCTTACAAAGTGGGTAAAACTAGCCTAATGAAAGACATCTAACAAAGTGGATAAAACTAGCCTAATGAAAGACATCTAACAAAGTGGGTAAAACTAGCCTAATAAAAGACATCAAATAAAGTGGGTAAAACTAGCCTATTATCTAACAAAGTGGGTAAAACTAGCCTAATGACATCCCCCTTACAAAGTGGGTAAAACTAGCCTAAAGACATCCCCCTTTCAAAGTGGGTAAAAACAAGCCTAATGAAAGACATATATAAAAATGGGTAAAACTAGTCTAATGAAAAACATCTAACAAAGTGGGTAAAACTAGCCTATTATCTAACAAAGTGGGTAAAACTAGCCTAATGAAAGACATCTAACAAAGTGGGTAAAACTAGCCTAATGAAAGACATCTAACAAAGTGGGTAAAACTAGCCTATTATCTAACAAAGTGGGTAAAACAAGCCTAATGAAAGACATCTAACAAAGTGGGTAAAACTAGCCTATTATCTAACAAAGTGGGTAAAACTAGCCTATTATCTAACAAAGTGGGTAAAACTAGCCTATTATCTAACAAAGTAGGGGTCGGCGTGGTCGAGTCGGTAAAGCTCATGGTTGCTAAACCGAAAAGTCTCGAGTTCGAACCCTCGGGCAGATGAGGCTCGTTAGCTGGGGACAGCCACTCTTCTAGGAGAGACAACTCCAAAATTAAACAACTGCTGCCTTGTAGTTTGTTCTTGGTTGGACAAAGGCTATGGAAGCAAATCCAAAAAGAAAAGCAGGCTGAAATCGGAGTCAATGGCCTCAATGGCGCATAACCAATTGACACGTAACGCTTAATTGTGTTGGAGGCGTGGTCGAGTCGGCAAAAAGCTCATGGTTGATAAATTCGAACAAAAGTCTCGAGTTCAAACCCACTGGCAGATAAATCTCGATCCCCTTCAACACTAATAATTAAGAACGAAGAAGAAGAAGAAGAAGATCTAACAAAGTGGGTAAAACTAGCCTATTATCTAACAAAGTGGGTAAAACTAGCCTATTATCTAACAAAGTGGGTAAAACAAGCCAAATGAAAGACAAAGTATTGCAATGAGTAGCCATGAGTCACAGGGACCTAACTGAGTTAGGTGTTGTGAGACCTGAACAAATCCCTCCCACAGAGAGGACCCTACGCCAGCTACTATAAACATAAAAATAACCCCCCGCGCGCGTCCCCCTACCCCCTCCCACACACCCCCTCCAATCACTCCCCCTCTCCTAAAAAGAAAAAAAAATCGATGCCACGACTGGCAACGGGTGCCTGGAACCAGTGGTGTGCGAGACGGAGTGAATTCTGGCCGGCTATTTTTAGCGGCAGCGTTCCAGTGAGTGCTGTTTAAAATATCGTACTAATACAATCACGGAGTTCAGGGGACTGCTCTA
Organism: Physella acuta; assembly: GCF_028476545.2. NCBI lineage: Eukaryota > Metazoa > Mollusca > Gastropoda > Physidae > Physella > Physella acuta. The sequence goes on along the minus strand of NW_026732081.1, from coordinate 136,341 downwards.
ATTTCTCTGTGTGTCCATGTCACAAAATGTTGGGTGCCGTGACGCGGTGTTGTCTGCCGGCTTCGTGCCGGCTCTTTCTGTGACAGTGTGTGACCGTGGATGTGACCGTGGATGTGACCGTGGATGTGACCGTGGATGTAACCGTGGATGTGACCGTGGATGTGACTTGATGGTGAGCAGTGACGCCGGAGCCAGTGAACATGCGAGGTGTTTTAGTTGATTAGAGACGTTTTTTTTTCTATGGTGAAAGCAATTCACGTGCATCGTTGGGATTCACAAAAACTGGCGGTAAGGAATCGATAGCTGATCAATAATTTGATGTCTTAATCTGTGGTGCCATTTGCGGAGATCTTACTTGGGGCTATCTATGGTAGGATAACTCGACTAAAGGGCAGGATAGCGGTCCTTGTCATCTTAATTAGAAACACCGCTTCAGGGGAGATCAGCGTGTTGTTCTTCGGATTGATCCTACACAAGGATGTGTCGGGTGAGGAATATTGTTCGTATTTTCTGATGTTGGATTAGATGTTGGATTAGATGTTGAATTAGATGTTGGATTAGATGTGTATAAGAGAGTTGATGTAGGAATATCGATGACAGCATGAGAATTCACATCGATCTGTACCCTGACAGTGACTTCCCCTTCCTGGTCCCGCCCCTGAGGGAATGTCTGACGACCCAGGCGCCGTGTGTTATGGGACTGGCACCCAAGAACACAACCGCCTACTGGAACGAGATATCCGACTACTTTTGCTTTCTAGCGCTTCCGGTTATTGTGACTTTCGCTTTCGTGACGGAGTTGATGAGCATCATTGTGCTGGCTAGACAGGTGCGTCAGTCGTTGGATACGTACCTCCTGGGGCTGAGCCTCGCCACGGTCCTGTTGCTCACCTGCACGGTCATGCTGTCCCTGCAGCACTACGTGGGTCCTCATGCAGTGCTCGTCTACAGCCAGCCCTACACAGCGTCGTGCCGCGACTGGTTCTGGTACAGCGCCATCTGGCTACTGGTCATGATGAGCTTCGAGCGCGTGCTGACCGTCTCCGCCTCGCGAGCCAGCACGCTGTGCTCACCCAACCAAGCCGCCGTCGTCGTGGTCATGGTCTTCGCCGTCGGACTGGTCAGTTCCTTGCCGCGGTTCTGGGAATACCAGGCCCAGGAGGTGCTAGATCCGGTCAGCAACACAACGAACCTCATCGCGGAGAAGACTTTGTCTACAACAACAGAGGAGTACAACCTGATGTATTTCTGGTACGTCAAGGGCGTCACTCTCTTCGTGCCGTTCTTCATGATGCTGCTGATGTGTGGTAGCATGGCGTGCCGCGCTAGACGCTCCGTGTTAACCAAACGTTACCTGGCCATCAAACACACCAGCGGTCTCACGCTGAACCGTAAGATCAGGGAAGAGGTCTGCTTGTCTAGGCTTCTCATTCTTCTCATGGTGCTTTACATGGTCTGTTCCGCCCCTGCCGCCATCTTGGATCTTGTGGCTCACACGGCGCCTGAGATGATGGACCCAGCGTCTAGAACTTTTGCCAGCCTTTATAACCTCTTCACCGTGGTGTTTTTCTTCCAGTTCGCCCTCCACCTCATCATCTACTTCTGCTTTAACAAACAGTTCAGGATCACGATGTTGGCGCTCTTTTGTTGCTGCTGCTAGCACTGGACTGCTATCGGAATTGTACCACTGACGGCACTGTTGTGCTGTCGGCCGTGTCCTGCTGTCGGCACTGTTGTGCTATCGGAATTGTACTACTGACGGCACTGTTGTGCTGTCGGCCGTGTCCTGCTGTCGGCCGTGTCATGCTATCGGCAAGTCTTACTGCTGCTCTTAGCGATGTCAACACTGCCCAGCTCATGATAGAGCTGTCCTGCAAACAGTCCTACCCTGCTGTCAATGCTGTCCTGCTGCTGTTATTATCCTGCTGTTAGTGCTGTACTATGCTGCCAGCACTACTCTATAGTTAGCATCACGTCCCTGCTATTAGCACTGCCACGCTGCTACAGTTAGCACGGTCCTGCTACATTCACCGTCCTACTACAGTTACCCTAGAGTTAGCACCCTCCTGCTACAATAAGCACCATTTTGTTGCAGTTAGCACCATCCTGCTACAATAAGCACCATCTTGTTGCAGTTAGCACCATCCTACTCAGTTAGCACCCGACTGCTACAGTGAGAACCATGCTGCTACAGTTAGGAACCTACAGTATCAGCAAGCATCGCCCCACTACAGTATCAGTAAGCACCGCCCCACTACAGTATCAGTAAGCACCGCCCCACTACAGTATCAGTAAGCACCGCCCCACTACAGTATCAGTAAGCACCGCCCCACTACAGTATCAGTAAGCACCGCCCCACTACAGTATCAGTAAGCACCGCCCCACTACAGTATCAGTAAGCACCGCCCCACTACAGTATCAGTAAGCACCGCCCCACTACAGAGCCCCGTCCTACAGCAGCTAGCTCCATCCACGCCTCCCTATACCCCACAACATAGATAATCAATGCGCCACCCTCTGGAGCATCATCAATTAGACATGCAGAAAATTACATTGTTGGTCGCCATGGCTACGCTGAAAACTACTGTACATTCAAATAATTTACAAGTCTAGTATGGATCAAGTATACACAAAAACATCTTTAATGGGCGTCCCATTAGAGAGAAAAAAGTGTTGTTTTCGTTATTTTAAAATACGCACCCCCGCCCTCCTCCCTTTCCTGCTTCTATCTGTGTTACGTTTTAATAAGTGAACCATTTGGATTGAGGTTCTCAGCTTGTAGCAATAAGGTACACCCCAGTGCGGGAGATGTTATGAGATTGTACACAGCGCCCCACCATCAAGAAATGAAATCAGTAGAAAGTTTGCAACAGGAACCTTGATATTCCACATCTAAATCATGCTGGTGTGATTCTACACAGCGATATGGGCGCTGTGCTGCACTATTACAAAAGTTTATGACTGTTATTCCTGATGTAAAACCGATATTTTTAAATATATATATATATATATATATATATATATATATATATATATATATATATATATATATATATATATATATATTCGTCAGTGCTTTTATGTCACGTTATAAAATTGTTATACCACTTAGACAAATGTTATATAAATCACATGACACCTATAATTTATTATCTCACTAAAGTTAATTTCTAGAACAGCTGTGCTACGCATTGAAATGACTTTTTTCACAGTTTAAAGCACAATAAATGTCTTTGTAAGCACATTGTATATATATAACAGCAAAACTTGATATAATTAGTATTATATTCTTCAATGAAGTTGATAGTGTATTTTATTAAGTTCTGTAAACATATTATTGTTTTTGACACAAAAGCTTGTATTATGTGAATTATGACTTAATGTAGACAGATCATGAATGTAAAAAAAAATAGCATAACCAATTTATTCCAGAACTATAAACAGAGCTATAAAGCTTTAACAAGTGCCTGCGTCATGTATGTTTTACATTGGCTACATCAGCATCATGTTCAATGTACATTCACTTTTGTCGGATACAACTCACATACAGCAAAATCTATGTCATCATACAGAAATCATTTCGTCGTATAGGGATAGCTTATTTATAAATAGTTGCACGACATAAAGCACATACATGTATGGTGACATGATTCACAACATTCAATATATGGTAGTCTTCTACTACATACACATACATGTATGGTGACATGACACAACTACATTCAGTATATAGTGGTCACATACCACAAGCACATACATGTATGGTGATATGATACAACTACATTCAATATATGATAGTCGCATGCAACAAGCAGAAACGAAAACAGTTCAACAATATGACAACATGCACGTTCATACTCACACTAAAAAACTGACCAAGGAAAAATAGCTTAAAGCATTTACTTGACTGCGTCTAACTTACACAGACACAAGTATATATATATATATATATATATATATATATATATATATATATATATATATATATATATATATATAAAATATATGTATATATGTATATGTACATGTGTATATATATATATATATATATATATATATATATATATATATATATATATATATAGGCCTATATGACTGCTTTTAATGGCTATTTAGTCATTATAAAATGGCCGTTAGTGGCTAGCAGAAACAATATGAGAACCGCTATAACGAATTGTATTTGACTTATTTGTACACTGCTAGCCTGTAATTCACTATCCAACCCTCTAATCCACACAACCACAGACATTATCTGCCTTCCTTGTCCCCTGCAAATAGCTCCCCACTTATCTCCCTGTCGCACTGTTTTTTATCTGCAGACCATTGTTAATTCTTCCCTCCCTTTAACCTTTAAAAGACTTCCTGTAGATTCTACGTTTATATCGAACAAGTCCTGAAAAAAATGGGGCCCCAGTAGCGTTGGCCTTTTAGCAAATAACCTCCCATGTTTCAGTGAGACTGACGTAGGTACACATTCCTCCCCCGCCTCCGTCGCATATGAACTATGTCTGTATGTCTGGAAGGTTGCAGACTATGAGTAAACAGAGCAATCGAGAAATATGAACTGAAATCACACGAATTGACTGAGTGTAATGTGAAAAGAGCAGACGGAAGACACCATTTACCCAGACCATAGACCTATCAGAAAGGGGAAAAAATGGTTTTATATCAGTAAAGAGCTTGCCTGTTCCATTAATGGGAATGAAAGAGTGAATTTTAAATATAAATGTATATGGATGGCAAAAATGTTGATGAAAATATAAAAACAATAAAATGTTCAAATTGGAAATATTCATTTTTTTCATTGTATTTTAAATTGTTTATTTAAAACGTATTAATATTTAAATCATCCAAGCATTAAAACCGTATTTAAAGTTAAATATAAAATTGACTTTTTAAGACATTATCGAAAGGGCTCAGTACTATTTGTCTTTAAGATAATGTATATAATATTTTGTATGTAAGTGTAAAAGCTTTACAAAATGTGTGGTACTTTTACTCTGTATCAAAATAGCACGAAAGCCTCTGTCCAGTTATAAAGTGTTTGTGTATCAGTTCTACAATGTTACAATATTCACATCACATTTATTTCATTCTTTTATCGACAGTTTTTATTTGTTTGTTTTCTTTAGCTTTGTTTTTAATTAATTGAACCCACGCACGCGACCGTTGTTTTTAATTGATTAATTAAACAAGATTCCTGATTACTAATGCGCTGCCTCTTAAGACAAATATGCCCGAGACACGCGATATAAAGTATAACACTACAAGATATAGGATTATATGGTATAATACCACACGATATAATGTATATTACATGACACGATATTAGGTATAACACTACACGCCATAAGGTATAGTACTACACGATATAAGTTATAAAACTACACGGTATATATATATATATATATATATATATATATATATATATATATATATATATATATATGTAACTGGGGTAGGCCTAACTACCAGTTACAAATGATAACGAACGAGAGGTCGCGACGCAGTTACAATCTGATGTAACCATAACAGGTGGCTTATTGGATCGGTCTGATAACAACCTCAAAGCCAACGCGTGCTATTTTGGGAAACGGTATGAGAAGTTTCAGACGAGCTGTCAACTTTGATGGATGGGACGCAGATGTTTTAGTGAATCGGACGGTACGTCAGAAACTGCGACATTAGTATTCGGATACATCGATTACAAGTATCGATTACGGAAATGGAGACAAGTACGACTGCGATTTCAAGGCATAAATAGGAGGGGACGGCAGAACTCGTTCTCTTCCCGTTGGGGCGCTCTCTCTTCCCGTTTCAGCGAGCTCTCTTCCATCTTCATCGCTCGCTTAGATCAGTCAGTCTGTGTGACTATGTCAAGTCGGTTATAGAACGGGTTAGCCGTATTGTGTTAAGGAGGATTATAGACATGTGGATTCAGTTATATAAAGCCTAGTGAAGGACTGTTAGGGGTCAGTTGATTCAGACTATTATTGAGAAGCATTCCTGTTGATTTATTGTGTTATTATGAAGCATTTCTTGATTCATGTAATAAAGGATCAATAGCGAACCTGCATCTTGAGTATCTATACTGTGGTCAATGTTGTCTAGAATGAGTGGTTAAACTCGTTAACACGTGGCACTACAGGCAATTAGGTCTCATTACATGTGGCGTTGCGAGCATGGTAACTGTTGGCTCGTTACAATTGGCGTTGTCGGCAGGATAAATGTTCGCTCGTCACAATTGGCGCTGCGATCAGGATGAATTCAACTAGACTTGCCGTTTAAGGCACCTATAGTCAACCTTGTGCATAACTGTGTTTAGTGTGTGTGTGAATTCGGACATTCAGGAACTGTGAAAATTGAGGAACGAGGAAAAATTTTTCATACACACACGGTAAGAAAGAACTCTTTTTTTTTAGTACTTAAGGAAGAAAATGTCTACTCTGGACGAGAAGCAGACCCATATAGTGGTCCTACCCAGAGAGTCCCATATTAACAAATTTTACGGGGACGGAGACCCAACTTTAACCAACAGGTTCAGTGAAGAGGTCAAAGCGGCCTGGGCCTCGAGACATATGTCACCAGAGGAAAGATTAAGACTGCTGATGGGCAGTATAGGTGAAACGGTTAGGGCAGAGGTTAAGTGCCACGATAGGACCGTCCAATCAGATCCAGATAAGGTGCTAGATCTGATTATGGAGACCTTTGGGGAGAGACGGTCGGGAGTGCAACTGCTATCGGGATTCGTGGGCTTAAAGCAGAGAATGGCGGAGAGTGTGATGGAGTACTCACACAGGATGAACAGGGCCTTTGATTTGGTAAAGGGCAAATCACCGGACATTGATGTACGCCTACTGAGGGACCATTTCATCGAGGGGCTAGCAACCCCGATCTTAAGGAGAGAGTTGAAAGAGGAGGTCCACAGAGACCAGCAGTTGACCTTCCTTCAGGTCAGGAACTCAGCGATCCGCAGGTCCGAGGATGAGGACCAATCGAACTGTTCGGTGGACAAAGTCTCTGTGCCTGAACAGAGACAATCCCCACCCACAGGGGCCGACACGATGGAGACCATGATGGCTCAACTGTTGGCCCACCTAGAGAAGGTTGACCAACGCTTGAAGTGGTTGGAAAGCAGGTCAACAGCTGAGAATCAGGAAAAGAACGGGACAAAACAGGGACGGGTTGGACGGCCGCGTCCTGCCAAGCCATCACTCCAATGGACGGCAGACGGTCGACCAATTTGTTTGTCTTGTTCACAACCCGGACATATGGCACGGTACTGCCAGGGAAACGGTCGTCCTCTGTAAGGCAGGGCCAGGCTACAGAGGGGCGAGGTTATGGCCCAAGAAGCAAAATGATGGGAGTCTGTCCCGAAATGGTGATTACGATTGGGGACATCGCGGTGAAGGCAATTGTGGATACAGGCTCCCAGGTGACGACAATCACGGAAAATTTTTACACCAAATGGATGAAAGGAAAAGACCATAGGTTGAGGTCTGACACAGGCATGCGCCTGACGGCAGCTAATGGACTAACCATTCCATACTGTGGTTATTTTCTGGCGGATGTCGTGGTGGCAGGACATAGGTTGAAGCAGGTTGGGGTGTTCGTTACGAAACACAACCTAGAGACAAATGTGTCAAATATACCTTGCCTGTTGGGCATGAATATTCTTGGCCAGTTGCCAGAATTTCTTACAAATATTGTCGGATCGACCACACCAGGTCGGGGATCCAAGTTGGCCAGGTTTGCCAAGACCAGAGGAAGGATATCAGTCCCGGCAAACACGGTCAAGGCAATCACATTAAAAATTGGTGATAGAAGTGTGAATGGTGATGTGATGATAGAACCATGTGGCGCCGCACTGAGGGCAGGCGTCGTGTTACTGCGGACATACACATCAGCGGAAAACGGACTAGTTCAAGGGTTGGTAGCAAATGTTTTGGATGAAGAAATTTTTATACCGCCTAACACTCTGGTAGGAGTACCACAGAACGTCGAGGTACAACGGTCGGCACAGTGCATCGAACTGATCAATACCAGTAGTAATGAAGTAACAATTAGGTCGGTCAATGTGACGGCCGAGGTGAAGAAAGAAGATGGCCGATCATATACATTCCCGGAAACTGAGGACCCAAAACTAAATGAATTGCTGAATAAATACAGTGATATATTTGCCTCGTATGAGGGTGATTTGGGGTACACGGAAGTAATAAAACACCAGATACCCTTACTACAAGACAAGCCGGTGGCGCAACCTTATCGAAGATTGCCACCAAGTCACTACTCTGCGGTGAAAGCACACCTGAACGATCTACTAAAAAAGGGAATTATTACAACCAGTACGAGCCCATATGCGGCACCGATTGTAGTGGTAAAAAAGAAGTCAGGGGAGATAAGACTGTGTTGTGATTACCGGAAATTGAACAATATCACAAGAAGGGATGCATTCCCCTTGCCTCGTATTGATGAATGTCTTGATGCGTTGGGGGGAGCAAGATTTTTTTCTACCTTGGATTTGGCCAGTGGCTACCACCAAGTGGCCATGCACCCCAACGATCAACATAAAACTGCATTTATTTCTCCACTGGGACTGTACGAGTGGACCCGTATGCCGTTTGGTCTAACTAATGCACCTGCTACATTCCAGCGAGTAATGCAGAGTGCTATGAGTGACTTTCTATTTCAAATAATGTTGGTGTATTTGGATGATATTCTAGTTTACTCAAAAACTTGGGAGGACCATCTAAAAAGATTAGAACAAGTGTTTCTCCGTCTTAGGGAGATAGGAGTAAAGCTGAACCCAGACAAATGCTGCTTTGGTTTGAAATCGGTACATTTTTTGGGTTACGTGATTTCGTCGGATGGCATCGCCACTGACCCAGATAAAATTGCAGCTGTTAAAGAATGGAAACAACCAACAACCACGGTAGAGGTCAGGTCATTCTTGGGCTTTGCTTCCTATTATAGAAAATTTGTGCCGGGTTTTGCAAAAATTGCCGCACCATTGCATGACTTGGTAAACAAAATGACAAAGAAACACAGTAAGGAGAAAAAGAAAGGTAAAACACAACTGATAGGTGAATTATGGACTGATGAATGCCTGAACTCGTTTAAGCTATTGAAAAAGGCTTTGACAGAGGCGCCGATATTGGGATACGCGGACTTTGACAAACCATTTCGGTTAGAAATTGACGCCAGCTCGAAAGGTCTGGGAGCTGTGCTATCACAACAACAAAAGCAAGGTTTCAGGGTTATTGCTTATGCAAGTCGAGCTCTGAAGGGATCAGAGAGAAACATGACAAATTACAGCGCCATGAAACTAGAACTTTTGACATTAAAATGGGCTGTGACTGAGAAATTCAGGGACTATCTATTAGGTGCTAAATGTGTGGTATACACTGACAATAACCCCTTGAGTCACCTAAAGACAGCAAAGTTGGGATCCATCGAACAGCGATGGGCAGCAGAATTGGCACTCTTTGACCTAGAGATAAAGTATCGCCCGGGGCGGTCCAATGGCAATGCGGACGCCTTATCAAGGAATCCTTACGAGAAACCGGGTGATGAGGAAGAAACGCTGACAGGAATATGTGAGGTCAGAGCGTCAACAGATATCCCTCATGGGGTACAAGTGATGCAGAACGGGCAGACCGGGGTGGAGCACATATCCACGGAACCCGAACATATGGACAGTAGTGATTTTAATTGCCTTAATCACAAAAAGATAAGAGATGCCCAGAGAACGGATAGTGGCTTACCACCGCTATTGAAATACGTCCAGGAACAAAAATTCCCAGGAAGAAGGGAAAGAGAACAATTTGGTCGAGAAACAAAGAAAATACTGAGTCAGTGGAACCGTCTCAGTATAAAGGATGGTGTTCTCATGCGGAGAATTCATGACCAAATTGATGGGACAATACACCAGGTGGTGGTGCCTGGACAGTTAAGAGAAGAAGTGCTAAGGTTGGCACATGACAGGGCAGGACACCAGGGTCAGGACAGGACGCACAAAATATTACGACGGAGGTGTTACTGGCCCAATATGGAAATGGAGGTCAAACGCCATTGTGAGGCTTGTGTGAGGTGTCAGCATGCGAAAATGCCAGTTGTCAAAATGAGACAGCCATCAGGACACCTACTGGCGACAAAACCACTAGAGATTGTGGCTATGGACTTTACGTCGTTGGAGCAATCATCGGATGGGACGGAACATGTGTTGGTAATGACTGATGTATTCACCAAATGGACTGTGGCGGTGCCCACACGAGATCAGACTGCCAAAACAGTGGCAAAGGTCTTATTAGAACATTGGTTCATCAAATATGGCATACCAAGACAATTACACTCTGACCAAGGAAGGGCTTTCGAGTCAGAAGTAATTAACCAACTGTGCAGCCACTACGGGATCAACAAATCTAGAACAACCACATTTAATCCGAAGGGAAACGGACAGTGTGAACGGTTCAACCGCAGCATGCATGATTTGCTGCGTACGCTAGAACCTGAACAGAAAAAACGTTGGCCTGATTTTCTCCCAGAGTTGGTATATCTATACAACTGTACACCCCATGCCACAACCGGCTTTACGCCATACATGTTGCTGTTCGGACGAGAGGCTCGACTCCCTCTTGATTTGTTCCTAGGAAAAAGGGAGAGTATGACTGGCTCATACACCGCACTGGAATATGTGAATGAACATATGAGAAGAATTAGAGAAATGTACAGGGTAGTACAGGAAAGACTAGAACATGAATCTCGGCGAAGGGAACCGCCGATACAGACGAAGGACCCGCCACTCAAACTGAATGACAGGGTATTACTGCGTAGCCACCCGTTAGGCAGAAACAAAATCCACGATCTCTGGGGACAGGAGATATGGCAAGTCGTGGAGATGCCTAAAGCAGCAGGTGGCCCCTTTAAGATAAGACCCATCGATCACGCCAAACCGGATCGGTGGGCGAATATTGCTCAATTAAAGAAATATTGGAATAGGCAAGAAGAGCAGTTACACACAGAGAAACCCAAGACAATTAGGGAACCGGAAGTTATAACGGAAATTCACATACCCATTCCGGAACCATATCACCATCAACAGAACAACCGCGATACGCAAGGGGAGGATACCGGCAACAATGAGGATCCCGGTCCCTCCAGAAGCAGAGAGACAGTAGACCATCAGATAAGTGGTCCGCGGAGAAGTTTAAGGAACAGAAGGAATACGAAATTTTTTGTCAGCAACCATCAATTCTTTCATGGTCGCGCTGGTATGAAAACAGACTGTTCAAAGAGCTATAGAAGTGAACTGGTGAAGGCACCAAATGGAAAGGGTGGATGTGAATTCTAGAACTGTTTTGTGTCTCAGAAAGATGATGTAGACACAGTTGATATGTGAAATAGGTAGAACTGTCAATCGTATACGAATGGAACGTCGTGGACAGTGAGTAGAACAATAGATTTTTTTTTTTACGACTGTGCGATTGACTTTGGAGGAGTGCACCTGCCAGGCGTTGTTTGTGGTTGAAAACACACAAAAAAAGCAGGGGTGGATGTAACTGGGGTAGGCCTAACTACCAGTTACAAATGATAACGAACGAGAGGTCGCGACGCAGTTACAATCTGATGTAACCATAACAGGTGGCTTATTGGATCGGTCTGATAACAACCTCAAAGCCAACGCGTGCTATTTTGGGAAACGGTATGAGAAGTTTCAGACGAGCTGTCAACTTTGATGGATGGGACGCAGATGTTTTAGTGAATCGGACGGTACGTCAGAAACTGCGACATTAGTATTCGGATACATCGATTACAAGTATCGATTACGGAAATGGAGACAAGTACGACTGCGATTTCAAGGCATAAATAGGAGGGGACGGCAGAACTCGTTCTCTTCCCGTTGGGGCGCTCTCTCTTCCCGTTTCAGCGAGCTCTCTTCCATCTTCATCGCTCGCTTAGATCAGTCAGTCTGTGTGACTATGTCAAGTCGGTTATAGAACGGGTTAGCCGTATTGTGTTAAGGAGGATTATAGACATGTGGATTCAGTTATATAAAGCCTAGTGAAGGACTGTTAGGGGTCAGTTGATTCAGACTATTATTGAGAAGCATTCCTGTTGATTTATTGTGTTATTATGAAGCATTTCTTGATTCATGTAATAAAGGATCAATAGCGAACCTGCATCTTGAGTATCTATACTGTGGTCAATGTTGTCTAGAATGAGTGGTTAAACTCGTTAACACGTGGCACTACAGGCAATTAGGTCTCATTACATGTGGCGTTGCGAGCATGGTAACTGTTGGCTCGTTACAATTGGCGTTGTCGGCAGGATAAATGTTCGCTCGTCACATATATATATATATATATATATATCATATAACCATCACTGTTTGACCATTACTATCTGACCTTCACCTTTTATTTAACCGTAAAGACGGGGTCAAAGTTTAACTACACACGACAAGGGCCGGCCTAGACTGTGTACAATCAATAGACAATAAACAACGGATCCCTGAAGAAGACAGACAAACTCTACAAGTTGCACTCGGCCTGATAGCCAGGATTCCAGAAGCTCCATAACAAGCCTAGGATAGAAACGGGGCTTAGAGTAACCGGATTTCGCCCTGATTTATCCGCGTTTGTTGGCTCCAATTAACGATGCTACATAAAACATGGGTGTGTATAAATAAAGCGGGTTGATGGACGATGTTGTATCACGTTGGAGGATGTATGCTGGACTACATGATGTACGACAGAGTCCGTTATCTGTTGCAGGCTACCAGACGTGGCTAACTCCTGCCTCGTTTATCGTCTGCTCCTGGCTATTAAATTTAACAGCGTGCTTAGCCGAGCAGAAAATAGTTCCCTATTTTAGTTGGGCTGCAGAAATTTCGTGCCCATAGTTGGTTGTCATTTATTTAATTGGATATTCGGCAAAAATAGTATTATTGTGTGAAGTGTAGCGAGTGAAATTGTGAAAACCAATAATAATTGGACATTATGATTGGATTTCCGCCAATGAAACAATTGGGTTTCTGTCATTACACAACCCTACTGTAGTATATCATATGGGCTTGTTTTTAAAATGCCAGGCTACCAACACCAGACATTTTATTGTACATAAACTTCAACCTTGGTCTTAGCCTTTGCTCCTGTAATACCATCACCGGGTCTCTTGTTATATCAACCCAAGAGCTCCTGTAATACCCATGCCAGGCGTTCAATTATATGGTTCTTGTTATACCAACTCAGGGCTCTTCTTAGACCATTTGTAGGGCTCTTGTAATACCATCAAAAGGGATCCTGGAATACCATCAAACGGGCTCCTGTATTACCAACTCTAAGGCTCCAACAATAGCAACTGTAGGGCTCATGCAATACCATCTCTAGGGCTCCGTAATATCAACTCTAGGGCTCCGTAGTATCAACTCTAGGGCTCCTGTAATACCATGTCTAGGGCTCCTGTAATACCAACTCTAGGTCTCCTGTAATACCAACTCTAGGACTCAAATAATAACATCAAACGGGCTCCTGTATTACCAACTCTAGTGCTCCTGTAATACCATCTATAAGCCTCTTGTAATAACATCACCAATGCTCTTGTTATACCAACTCTAGGGCTCCTATTATGTCCACTCTAGGGCTCCTGTTATACCAACTCTAGGGCTCCTGTAATACCAACTTTAGGGCTCCTGTAATACCAACTCTAGGGCTCCTGTAATACCAACTCTAGGGCTCCTGTTATGTCCACTCTAGGGCTCCTGTAATACCAACTCCAGGGCTCCTATAATACCAACTCTAGGGCTCCTGTTATGTCCACTCTAGGGCTCCTGTAATACCAACTCTAGGGCTCCTGTTATGTCCACTCTAGGGCTCCTGTAATACCAACTCTAGGGCTCCTGTAATACCAACTCTAGGGCTCCAGTAATATACCAACTCTAGGGCTCCTATTATGCCCACTCTAGGGCTCTTGTAATATCATCACCAATGCTCCTGTTATACCAACTCTAGGGCTCCTGTTATGTCCACTCTAGGGCTCCTGTAATACCATCACCCGGGCTCCTGTTTATGATTGCTGATTGCCCTGTCAGAACCGACCCGCATAAAACTGTCCTCCCTTTCAGCAAGAAAAGCCGGTAATTTGTCTAGCGTCTACGGTCCCGGGGGAGGCGCATCGACCTGCCCCACAAGCACACTCTGGCACTCCAGTCCCGGGGTTACAGACAGTTTGCTGGATGCCAAGCGTTAAGGGAAACCCTCTAGTGCCGTCCGTATTTCCTCTAATGTCTGCCGTGTTGGGACCCTCATCTTTATAAAACTATCACACGGCTAGGGGCCAGAGTTCTCCAGGTCCAAGTCAACATCTGACCACCATCTGTGGAGCCGTAAAGTTCCAGAGGCTCGCTTAGAGCTCACCTGATGGGGTATTAAACAGTCGTATGTTTCTATAAGTCACAGCACGTGTCAAAAAGAAAAAAACTGCAGTTTAAAAACGTGCACAATAAAATAATAAATAACCTCTAAAGCACCGTTATTTCCTAAACACTTAGACATGATACAGCCTTTTTTATTTTTCACATTTCTTGAGCTTTGTTCCAACAAATAATGTTTTTAAAAATTTTTTTTTTACCTGATATGGTCAAATAAGTAATCTGTCTAAAAGAAATTGTACCCGGTAGGCCTATATTTAAACAAGTAATCTTTCTAAAAGAAATTTTATCTAGTGTGTTCAAACACGTAATTTTTCTACAAGAAATTTAATTTTTGTAAACTAATGCCCAATATGGCAGATACAGTGATCTCTCTCTGGTGACACGAGGGACGGGGGAGGGATGGTCGGTTCTATACCCGACTTAGGTCAGGCCCCCAATATAACTAAGTATGTCCACTTCTATACATTCATACTCAAACCTATTGCCTTTAAACCGTGTGATTTACAGTTCGTGTATGTACTAGATTCAGTTCATTTTTAGCAATAAGTCATTTTTACTCTATATAGAAAGAAATAAAGGAGGACTATTTGCCTAAGAATAGTAACTTTAGCTTGTTAAGAAACAACTACACTCTGAACATTTGCCTGTGAATAGTAACTTTGGCAGGTTAATATAAAACTACACTCTCAATATTTGCCTGTGAATAGTAACTTTAGCTTGTTAAGATACAACTACACTCCCAACATTTGTATGCGAATATTAATTTTAGCATGTTAAGATACAAACACACGCCCAACATGTGCATGTGAGTAATCATTAATGTTGTATACACGGAGGAGATTCCTAATTACAGAATGACAGCATTTAATTGCAAGTAATTGAACACCGCCTAATTACAGACTGGATAATTAAGGTAGTAACTGCTGCAGCTAAATGTGCGCCGACTAATGACTTATTTAAAAATTATGGGATGGCATTTTAAATCATGCTGTTGGACTAATAAATGGTGCAAAATACAACAACGTGTTCGACAAATTACCAATACAAAATACAGCTTGTTTGATGTATGACGACTGATATACAACAGAACTTGTTTTATGTGTGATGAATGAACTGTACAAAATACAATTAGTTTGATGTGTAACGAATAACACATAAAAATACAATTAGTTTGATGTGTAACGAATAACACATATAAAATACAATTAGTTTGATGTGTAACGAATAACACATATAAAATACAATTAGTTTGATGTGTAACGAATAACACATATAAAATACAATTAGTTTGATGTGTAACGAATAACACAAAATACAATTAGTTT
This sequence comes from Physella acuta, assembly GCF_028476545.2. Lineage (NCBI taxonomy): Eukaryota > Metazoa > Mollusca > Gastropoda > Physidae > Physella > Physella acuta. The sequence continues at coordinate 120,585 of NW_026732081.1, read as the reverse complement.
GATGTGTAACGAATAACACAAAATACAATTAGTTTGATGTGTAACGAATAACACATACAAAATACAATTAGTTTGATGTGTAACAAATAACACAAAATACAATTAGTTTGATGTGTAACGAATAACACAAAATACAATTAGTTTGATGTGTAACAAATAACACAAAATACAATTAGTTTGATGTGTAACGAATAACACATACAAAATACAATTAGTTTGATGTGTAACGAATAACACATATAAAATACAATTAGTTTGATGTGTAACGAATAACACATATAAAATACAATTAGTTTGATGTGTAACGAATAACACAAAATACAATTAGTTTGATGACAGATACGAAGGCTCCCAACTAAAGGCCTTACATCCCAGTTTATACGGTGTAGGCTGATTGTGTAACAAAGGGAGCCAACCTACTACAAAAATGCTTTGAGCTTTTGCCAGTCACATGCAGATCACGTGGGCCTAGAACAGTCGCGCATGTTGGTGAGTACACCAGGCTTTGTGCTCCACGGGGGAGATAATTCAATCCAGAGGGGTTGTTAGCGCAGGAATAAAAAAAGTCTCCAAACCGACCTGGAACTATTTTAACTGGTGTTATATTGGTGCAGACGTTTTCAAAGAAGGTTCCATTTTAGACACAAGACAATGCTTAGACTAGTTATTGGTCAAAACGCTATGTGCTTTACTACACGTTGAACGATATTAGTGACAAAGCAAAAAAATAACTAAATAGCTAAAAATACGACACATTTAAAATAAGATTAGTCAACCCAACACTATATTGAATGCCCACACTGATTGAGTAATTTAAATAAGTCCTTTAAAAACCCGGCTATTCAATTGTATTTTTGTTATTCGGATAAGACATTTTAGAAAAAGATTAAAGACATATAAAGATGCTTTTTTTTTAAAACGTAGAACTAAGACACCGTGATATGAAAAGGTTATGGAGCACTGGTTCTACTTCTAACTATACTACCACAAGTGCAGCTTCTGTGTAATATTTCTCCTACAATATATAGAATAACAAATATATTGTAGTAAGTTTGGTAAATAAAAATGTTAAAAAGCTTCTGCTATTTCAAGTTAATTCATTCATGAACCCTACATGTTGTAAAACTTAAATGGAGGATAATGAGAAATGAATTATACCACATTAACCTTTAAAGATAAACATTTCCTCCGACATTTGCGGCTATCTATTCAGCTTAATATTTATTTTTTTTAAACCAGCGACTAAAATATTTTAAAAATCAGTACCGTGTACAAAGAACGGGGATGGCTTTAAAAAAGTGTTAATCACTGTACTTGTAAAAAAAAATTCTATCTCCGGGTAAAGATTGAATCGATACCCTGACAATTGCCGTCCCCACCCCACCCAGTGACTGGCTTAACCCGTCCGGTGCGGCGACGTGAGGGGAATATTAATTCATAAGCCTTCAACTACCGTCAGGTCAGGGGGTGGGGATGACGGGGTCAGGGTGACAGGTCTCAGATGCTCCAGATTATAGCAGGTGATTGACCCTGAGCGTGGAGATTTGAACACGTGATCCATTCTCGTGAGGTCACGGTGGTTTTAACGACAGAAACTCAAACAATTCGGGCCATGCCAAATGGTAGAGTAAAAATTTAAAAAACTGGAGGAGATGTGGATTGATGAGAGAAACCTTACAACGAAAACGTTTGGTATTCACCACTGTAACTGCAGCAGTTTAATTCTAGCTAGATTGAGATTCCCGTTCCTCACTATTATGAAAATGGGACGGTGTGGCTGAGAGATACAGCGCTAGATAGCTAACCCAAAAGTCTAGAGTTCAAGTTTATAAAACGTCCATGAGTCCACCCATCTCTAATAGGTTCCTAACTTACATTAGAGAAAGTAAATGCAGTCATGCATAATGCTTACCACACTATTTCTTCATATGCTGAGGTCACATAAACAGGTGAACTCTACTTGCTCCGTGGACCATCAGGTTCGAAAAAGGGAACTTTACTTTTACTGTTATCCTACTAGATCTAGATTCAAACTCAAGTTTAGATTCAGACTTCATCCGTGGCATACTGGATAAAATCACAAATCCGAAGAAAATAAGAAGTATACTAGACTTTTTAAAAAGTTAATAAAACCTGACTAGATTCACGGCGCTAGGCTAGTAAATAAAATCTGTGCTAGGCTATCACTAATGAGTACATCTTTGCTCTGTGCACGAGCCAGTGGTTTGATTTGAGAAAGGACTGGGCTCACCCATGCGTGAAGCTGTCCACATCTCCGTCAACCTGATCAACGCGTCCAATTATCTGTTCAGCCAAGCAGAACAATCACCTGCTTCACATCCAGTCAGCAGAAGACGTCATACTTCAATACTTGCCGATTGGTACATCAGCAGTTCAGTAAAACAGTGTTTCTCTTTTGGTTACAATTATAATATGAAAATTCATAAAATTAAAACATTCGTTACACTTATATTTTGAATGTATTGTTAGCCGTTAAATCAGAATATCGTCAATGATGGCTCGACCTAAGTCTAAGCAGTGTTATTTCATACCAGATCTAACGTGCTAGTCGAAACTGATGTATATACCTACAAGCAATTAGGAGTCACAAAACAGTCTCATTTTGGATTTACGAGAAAGGTTGTAATAAAAAGGTTGTAAGTAGAAGTTGTAGGGGGAAAAGCAATCTCATGTTTATCTTTCTTTTATGCCTCTTCCTCATAACATTATATATATATATATATATATATATATATATATATATATATATATATATATATATATATATATATATATATATATATATATATATATATATATATATATATCTGCCATGACATATCCTCTTACCCAGAAAGCCTAATTCTGGAACCCTCATGTTAGATGGGGGACAAAAAAGGCAAGCTGTAAGAAAAGAAGTAAATAAGCTCCTATCTGGCCGTAATGAAAGCGGTGATGTACAATCTAATCCTGGCCAAGCGAGCTTCCCATAGCCCACCCACACGGCTCGTACCAGCAAGTCAATTCAATTAGTTCAATGGTTTATAACAGGGGTCGGCAACCTGCGGCTCGCGAGCCGCATGCGGCTCTTTAGGTGTCAAGATGCGGCTCTTCAGCTCGATGCACAAACATAAATAATTATTTTATTTTATTTTTAAAACTCATAAATGTATTATTCTGCAACACTCTGTAATGAACGATATAATAATAAATATAAACATTAAACACTCGCTATTCTATTAGAACATTTAGTTACTCGATATTTCAATGTAGAACTACTTCCTTGTTCCCTAAAACGTGAGTTATTTAAATGTAAACAATTCCTGTGTTTGGATCATATTTATTGGGGCACGTGTCTCCTATACTACCGCCCACCACCATGGCGTGCTGTATGAAAGCCTTGAGTGTACGTCAATCACTCACCGTAATATCACAGTTAATCACTACCGACGGTAAGTGGCGCTCCCGTGAACCCGATAACACTACCGCCAGGGCGCCGCGTACGGCCCCTAGCTCGGTTTAATTATCGAATGTCGGAATGTCGTTTTGTAGTGTGCTCCTTAAAACGGTGGCCGGAAAGAACCGCAACGGAAAAAAGCGCAACGGAAAAAAGCGCAAAACAAAAAGCGCAACGGAAATAAGCGCACACGGAAAAAAGCGCAAAGAGAAAAAAGCGCACACGGAAAAAAGCGCAAAGAGAAAAAAGCGCAAACGGAAAAAAGCGCAAAGAGAAAAAAGCGCACACAGAAAAAAGCGCAAACAGAAAAAAGCGCAAACGGAAAAAAGCGCAAAGAGAAAAAAGCGCACACGGAAAAAAGCGCAAAGAGAAAAAAGCGCAAACAGAAAAAAGCGCAAAGAGAAAAAAGCGCACACAGAAAAAAGCGCAAAGAGAAAAAAGCGCAAACGGAAAAAAGCGCAAAGAGAAAAAAGCGCACACGGAAAAAAGCGCAAACAGAAAAAAGCGCACACGGAAAAAAGCGCAAACGGAAAAAAGCGCAAACGGAAAAAAGCGCAAACAGAAAAAAGCGCAAACGGAAAAAAGCGCAAACAGAAAAAAGCGCACACAGAAAAAAGCGCAAACAGAAAAAAGCGCAAACGGAAAAAAGCGCAAACGGAAAAAAGCGCACACAGAAAAAAGCGCAAACGGAAAAAAGCGCAAACAGAAACAGAAAAATGCGCAACCAGAAAAAACACAACGAAAAATGTGCAAAAGAGAAATTTAGCACAAAGACCATATGGACTAGATGACACATTTATACATGACTGTTAGGGCTGCTGTGAGAGTGTCGTGTTTGATCACGTGATCTACTACCATTTAAAGCGTACCACTACCATCTGCATTCCCATCACCACGATACAGGCGATAATCACTTTACACAATGCCTATTATTTTCTTGGTCAATAATTATTCAACTACTATTCTCGTATAAACATAAAACTATCGACATTACACGAAGTATCTTTCACATTCTCCCTAGTCCGAACTACCTAGCTTGCATACTATAACAACCCGTTCCTATGGCAAAACTTCACTCTCTTTCATCCGCGTCATCAAACATGCATTCGTCATATCTCTCGTAACAACATTCATTCGCACAAAAATAACAATAATGTATTTAATATTTTTTCACATCATGACGCACCTACCTACCTACCTACTACCCACCTACCTACCTACCTACCTAACTACCCACCTACCCACTTACCCACTTACCCACCTACCCACCTACCCGCCTACATACTTACCAAACTACCCACCAAAAAAGTATCGGCGAAGTTCGTAAGTTTCGTAAACTGTACTAGACATCATTTTTTTTAATGAAAATTCATTGACATCATTGACATATGTTACATATATGTTACATTTTGCGACAACCTTAATTAGTGCGTTGGGCTTGTATGTGGGTAAGTGGGTAAGTGGGTAGGTGGGTAGTTAGGTAGGTAGGTAGGTAGGTGGGTAGGTGGGTAGTAGGTAGGTAGGTAGGTGCGTCATGATGTGAAAAATATTAAATACAAAATTGTTATTTTGGTGCGAATGAATGTTGTTACGAGAGATATGACGAATGCATGTTTGATGACGCGGATGAAAGAGAGTGAAGTTTTGCCATAGGAACGGGTTGTTATAGTATGCAAGCTAGGTAGTTCGGACTAGGGAGAATGTGAAAGATACTTCGTGTAATGTCGATAGTTTTATGTTTATACGAGAATAGTACTTGAATAATTATTGACCAAGAAAATAATAGGCATTGTGTAAAGTGATTATCGCCTGTATCGTGGTGATGGGAATGCAGATGGTAGTGGTACGCTTTAAATGGTAGTAGATCACGTGATCAAACACGACACTCTCACAGCAGCCCTAACAGTCATGTATAAATGTGTCATCTAGTCCATATGGTCTTTGTGCTAAATTTCTCTTTTGCACATTTTTCGTTGTGTTTTTTCTGGTTGCGCATTTTTCTGTTTCTGTTTGCGCTTTTTTCCGTTTGCGCTTTTTTTCTGTGTGCGCTTTTTTCCGTTTGCGCTTTTTTCCGTTTGCGCTTTTTTCTGTTTGCGCTTTTTTCTGTGTGCGCTTTTTTCTGTTTGCG